>NC_138374.1:89822558-89857992 GCF_054177405.1 Leptonychotes weddellii
GCTTAACAGAGCACGTACCCTCCCCAGTGTCTATCACCCAGTCACCCCATCCCTCCCACCCCACCCCCCACTCCAACAACACTCAGTTTGTTTCCTGCAATTAAGAATTCCTCATATCAGTGAGATCTCAGGATTTATTAATGAGCAGCAAGCTTGTTCATCCTGTTATATATTTTGTTTTTTCACACACACACACACACACACACACACACACTTTATTGGTTTTTGTCTTTCTAGAGAACCCTGACTGATAAAGCAGGCTTGTCCACATTTTTGGTCTTATGTTAGTCCAAGGAATAAGATGCTGTCCTGCAGACTCTCTAGTCCTTGACACTCCAAGCCTTAGGCTCATAGAAGTCATAATATTGTAACATTTTCAGATTACAATATAGATTACAAAGCACTTGCACATTTGTGCATAATTAAATTTCTCTCGAAGTAATCAGGAGCAATGAGTTCTAGGGATCCATGGGGAAAAGAAAATATGTTGAACTACATGGACCCTGGTGGAAAGGAAGTAACTGGTCAGAGAAGTAACCAGGAGAGAGGGCCCTGTTATGACATGAGTCATGTCCCTCCCTACCCCACCAAAATGTTGAAGCCCAACCCTCAGTAACTCAAAATGTGACTATATTTGGATAAAGGGCCTTTGAAGAGGTGATTTAGTTAAAAGGAGGCCATGAGGGCAGACCCGAATCCACTATAAGTGGTGGCTTTATAAGAAGAGGAGATTTGGACATACAAGGGTACACTAGGGGTACACATGGAGGAAAGACCACGTGAGGACACAGAGAAAAGGCAACCATCAGCAAGTCAAAGAAGGAGCCTCAGGAGGAATCAAATCTGCTGACACCTCGCCTTGGACTTTGGGTCTCCAGAACTGTGAGAAAGGAAATTTCTGTTGTGTGAACCACCCAGTCTGTGGTATTTTGTTAGGGCAGCTCTAGCAAACTAATACAGGCCCCAGGGGTGAACACTGATGACTTTTCAACTCTGCCTAGGGCTGGGCATGATTTGGGTGCATTAGACATTTCTGTTCATCCAGAAGCCAAGACAGTGGATCTCAAGAACTGCCTTGGATATGCTGGACTCTGACGGGCTTCAGAGAGGCCAGGCTGATTGCTTTGCATTGAAGCAGGGAGGGGACTCTGACACCCCTTCCAAGAGCCCTATAGTAACATAGTACTATATTTGCGGTGCTCCTGCCCGGGTCCTTGCCCATTCACAGCTGGAGCTCCAGAAAACTCTTGTCAGCTCAGGCAATGAGCATCTCATATAGCCTAGTGATTTTTTTCATCCTAATATTTCAGAGGCCATTTTTTTTCATCACCTGGAAAATGCATTACTGAAGTCTGTTTTAAATAGCTAAATAGATTTATAAAATTACAGTTTTTAAAAATGTTACTAATCATGAGATAATAATAAAAAAAACACTTAAAAATGTTACTAATCATGAGATGGTATAATACAACTATCAAAAACGCACTAGTGAGTGATTACTTATTTGTCTGGTGCTCTGCAGTTTTAATAGTAATTATATAATAATGATGATATTAATATTGTAGCTTACACGTCTATAGTGTTTACCATGCACCACACACCATTCTGAGCTCTTTACAGATGTTACCTTAGAAGTATTTTGACATAGACTATCTCATCTGGCTCTTGTAAGTTAGGCAAGGCAGGTATTATTCCTATTTTACAGATGAGAAAATTAAACCTTAAGAAAATTCAGTGATTTTCTCAAGGTCACCTTGCCGATAAATGGCAAAGCTTGAAGCATAACCCAGTTCTTCAGGTTCCTAAATTAGTGCTTTTTCCAAACCACCTATTTTGTAAATGGCATAAAATATTTTACATTATATATATATATAAAATACATATAAAATCAGGAGCAAGCAAGCATGCTTTTCTTTGCCTCTTTAGATTTGAAACAAATAAATGTGAGAATCAGTAAGATAAAGAAAATGACATTTGCCTCCCTAAAGGACCACTGACTTTCAGCCCTTGCAGGAAGGACTGGAATTGAAGAAAGGAGGCCAAAAAGCACCTGTTTCTCACACCAGGAGCTGTACGGATCGGAGAACAGAGTAAAACTGATCTGGAACTTAAGCAAAATGGGACTATTAAGCCAATATAAGAATAACCAAAAAATTATAAAGTTGGATCTGAGCAAATCAGGAAGACTGTAAAGGGAACCAAGATATAACATGAAACAAAAAGACTAGGAAAACTTTTCCTTGCGTTTACTTATTTCATTGGTAAGATGAATTCAATTTATAGGAGGCACAAAATGTGCCCCTCCTCCTCAAAAAAAAGTTATGCCTTTGAGACAGAGAAGAAAGAGGGTAATAGATGTCTGTGGAAAATGTTTGGCTCTAGCATACATCAATATGTCCTTTCAGATATAAACTATGTCAGTTTCTATACTCAGATTTCATTCCTAACCACAGGAAAAGCCCCTCATGAGGGAAGAGTTTAAATCTAAACATGACAGAGGAAAGAGATGGTTAAAGAGCACTTGTTAAATCCAGTGATTTCCTCCCTAAGGCATAACTCATGAGCAAATTTAAGGTTGCTCTTACAGCAAAAGGGCAGTAGAGTAAACAGAGATATATCTTATGGTTTGTTTCTAATAATTAGAAAATATTATCATAATATCTTTTGGTGATTTCAGTATCTAGGGTGGGATAGACTCTCCCCTGCTCATAAAGACACTTAGGAAGCGAAGTTGCATTATTGCTTAACCAAAACCTCGATTAACTAATTAAGGCTGCAGACAAAAAAAGACAGAGGGGGAAACTTTCTGATTATCATCACTCCATAATTACTAGTATTTTCCATAACCTAGGCAACTCGGCTGTCTAAGAAACAAAATCCAGCTGAAACTGAACCTTCAAAAGTTTTCCTTCTACAGTTTTTTTTTTCAAGGCCCAGAGCAGGATCTCTGTCATACTAAAGTTCCTCCTGGATGTCTGGAAAAAGTCTTAGAGTCTGGGAGACATTCCAAAATATGTGCAGTGACCATTGCCACAGGCGCGAACTGCTTAATGTATTTTGCAGAAATCACCACAATGCAATTGATTACTGTCTGAAGGGATTTTTTTTTCCTTTTTCAAAATAGCAAGCTGCTAAAATATGCTTTTTTATATTTTATTACATCCTTAAGTATCTCATGTGGGCTGAATATGACTGGAGAAAGTTGCTGCTCTGAGTTTGTCCCACAATGACTAGTTTAAACAATTTTTTTTTTTTTTTTGGAAATTGATGGGTTAGGTGAATGGAAAAAGGAAAAACTCTAGATCTATGGAGACTACACATCATACAAAGTTGTATACTCATTACTAAAACTTGAGTGTCTGTCTAATTCTGCTGTAGATACTGAAGGAAGGTCAGAGGAAAACTGTGAAGAAATGGCTTTTTTAAGGAACAGGTGGAAATTGAAAAGAAAATGGAATCTGGAGTTTTGTGAGTCTGTCTGCCTTTCATGGATGGTATTTATGAGCCCAGGGGAGGAGGTTGGAGGGCCTGTTGTAATGTTTCTACATAATTGAGATCACATTGTTCACGATCTTTAATTCTGTTTATTCACTGCAGTGAAGTAAAGGAATGAACTTGGAGCTAACAGGCCCTGGTTTGGTTTGCATTCATTTCACGCAGACAGTTGCAGCAGAGCTGTTCAACCAAGCTTCTTCTTCTTTTTTTTTTTTTGTAAAGATTTTATTTATTTATTTGACAGAGAGATAGTGAGAGCAGGAACACAAGCAGGGGGAGCGGGAGAGGGAGAAGCAGGCTTCCCGCTGAGCAGGGAGCCCAATGTGGGGCTCGATCCCAGGACCCTGGGATCATGACCTGAGCCAAAGGCAGATGCTTAATGACTGAGCCACCTAGGGACCCCTGGCCAGGCTTATTCTAATGTCATATAGAAAAGTCTGATGAATCGGAGAAGGGAAAGTGCAGGGAAGATATTGGAATCATAAGAAAGAAAGGAGAGGAGGGAGGGATGTCAGTTATGAGATTTCTAATTCTTGTTTTCATGGCAGTTTCTATATTCTGGCTTAAAGTTGGAAGGTTACTCTGATCCTGATATTAGTCACATCTCAGCCAGACAGCAAACTGAGGCTAGTCACTGCTGCTGGAAGATTTCTCCCTGACAGTGAGTCATGTGAACCAATTGTCAGAGGTTTTGATGCTCTTAAATAGAAGCTGATATGTGTCTTTTACTGTTGTACAGTCACTGAAGGTATTTCATATGGTATAAAGTAGCTTTGCAAAACAATCAACCTACTGCCTATCTCTGAGCAAGGCCCAGCTCAGAAATCATCTGCTCATTCATGGGCATCACATTTTGAGTATTTCATGTTTCATGTATATGTGTGGTGAACTTCCTATGCTTACGGTGCATGTGATAGGTGACCCCAGGAGGCAGTGTGAGATGCTATGGATATGCTGGACTCGTTCATCTCTGACTGGCTCAGGAGAGGCCAGGCCGATGGAAGCCCAGGCCTTTTACTTTATATTGTCACAGGAGACTAAAAAGGAAACAGTAAATTTGTACACTTAACCTATGGTCTTAGGAATTATTTATTAACATCATAAATACATAAGAAGGGATAATCAAATAATTCTAATCCAGGCTGAACGTATGATTCCAGAAACAGGAAGGTAAACGGTAGAAGGCCCTCTAGTCAGACCAGTTCTGACGGAGAGAGAGAATACTTACTTCCTTACCTTCTAACGTGTTTATACCTCACCTGCACATCCAAGCATCCTTCCATAGGAGACCGTAACATTTTTGCCTTGAAACAAAACTTAGAGACCATACAGTCAAACATCTTTTTTTTTTTGATCGATAAGGGAAACTAAGGTCATGAAATGTTAGCTGAGTTGCCCCAGGACACATAACTGTTTGGAGGAAGAAAATCTGAATCTCAAGAGGCTGGTTTTACAGCCTACCAAGTCCAGTGTCCTTTCCGCCCCCACACACACTGTCCCCCTCACCTAACTCTTCTCCTGGAGGATGGGAGAGCAGCAGCTGCTCCATGGTCACCCGCCCAGGGCAGTGTCCACTTTTAGAAGGAGCCTGCTTCGCACAAACTAGCTATGCTTCAGGCCAACAGAACCAGAAATGGCAGGCTAGTCTTGCTTCACTCTATACCTGCTCCAGAAATGACATTTTGTAGAAACCACTTTGACCTGGTGAGTTAAAAGGCATCATGTGAAGAGGGCACAAGGTGGGTTGCATTTGGGGTTCTTGATAATGTTGTTCCTTAGCTGGTGCTGGTTCCGTGGGAATGTTCGGTTTGCGAAGATTCTGTGAGCTGTGCATTTCTGGATACTTAAGAAAAGTTTAACAAATTTCACAGAACAATTGGAAATTCATTGTTAAAGAAAGCAGGTTGGCATCAAAGAGATTAAATACCTCTAGAAATTATTTTGCAAGTTAATTTTTGAAATTTAAAACAATATATTAAGCAAAAACAGTCATCGTTGTTTGGCATGACCAGAGTTTTTATTGTAAAGCTAATTTAATCTACTCCTTCAGGTAGAAAGTTTTTCTGGATCCTGGGTCTTTTCCTTTATACTGTGTAACTACTTAAAAGAATCATTTAATGGGACTTCTGGGTGGCTCAGTCGGTTAAGTGTGTGCCTTCGGCTCAGGTCATGATTCCAGGGTCCTGGGATCGAGTCCCACATCGGGCTCCCTGCTCAGCAGGGAGTCTGCTTGTCCCTCTTCCTCAGTCTCTCCCTCCACCCACTTGGGCTCTCTCTCAGTCGCACTCTCTCTCTCAAATAAATAAATAAAATCTTAAAAGAATCATTTAAAAACAAAAGCTATTAAATGTTTACTATGTCTTCACACTATGGGAATTATTCTAAATTCGAACTAACTCAAAGCCTTTTTTCTAATCTTCATTGGAGTTTGTAATAATTTTCTTAATTTATTATTTTTTTTTAGTTTATTTATTTGACAGAGAGATAGCACAAGTAGGCAGAGCGGCAGGCAGAGGGAAAGGGAGAAGCAGGCTCTCTGCTGAGCAGGGAGCCCAATGCGGGGCTCGATCCCAGGACCCTGGGATCCTGACCTGAGCCGAAGGCAGCCGCTTAACCGACTGAGCCACACAGGTGCCCCGGAGTTTGTAATAATTTTCACTTGAACTTTTAAAAAGCATATTCAGTGACTGATTTGTGTGATAGGTGCTGCATGAGACTGTGTGTGTGTGTGTGTGTGTGTGTGTGTGTGTACATTTGCCTAAGAAGTTAAGTTCCGTTTATAAGAAAGAAACATTTATTGACAGGAATTAATCATTTGCCTCTAATTTGATTTTGAGTATCTCTGAGTAACTTTAACCTTTAAATTTGGAGACTAAGAAGATAAAACTTTCAGCTTCAGATATAATCTGATGAGGTGAAGCCTTTGTCTGTCACCATGGTTTATGCTCAGATTTCAAGTCCAGGATAAGCCAAGTTTCCCATATAAATATTTTCCCTCTGTAATTAGAGATGTAATTAGATACAGCAATGGATTCTGAAGATGGCATTAAAATGTCGTTCCACTATTAGAAAGCCATAGTTTATTATTTTTTTTCACCAGCTCATTTCCGAGATTCACAAGAGTCTCACTTTGTTAATTGAGGTGACACATCTATGATTATTTGTTCCAGCGGAAATGGCCTCCTTCCAAGAGAAGCAGTGTTCTGATTAGGATTCCGGAGCACAAGCACTGTCTCCCACATAGTGATACTTAGAGATGTCCTGACTCCAGCATCCTTGCACCCATCCTTACAGCATCACCACTGAAATAGGGAGAGGTAGAGACTTCTTTCTAAGCTCAAGCGCTTCCACTGACTCTTCTTTCGTTGCTGCTCCTCCCTCTTATGTGAGCAGTGGTGCTAAAGCCGCTTTCAGAGACCCACAGCCATCGTGATGGTGGGGCGCCATGTGCTTGGTGGGGTTAGGGCCTGCCAACTACTCGTGTGCAGTCCTTTACTCTCGGAGATATTTGAAAGCCCTGGTGGCTCCTTTGGTGTAGAAACCAGTGCAAAGTCAACGGGACAAAGCTTTAAATATGCTGGAGACCTCATTTCTATTAGAGATGAGTTGTCTGGTTGAATTTTGGCTTCCCACTTTATTTTCTTCTGCTTATTGCTTATTACACACCACTTGTTTTGTTTTCATTCTTTCTTTTGCTTGTCCTAATTTTGTTTCTGAAAATTCAATCCAACTATTATTTTAGAATATACTGTATGCCAGGCAGTATTCCATTCTCCCGTGGCTTTTTTCCTCACAGCCTATCAACGAAATTTTGTTCTGTCGTTGACTATTCCTTGAGAAAATTTTTGAGGGAAAGAGGCAAATCTTTTTAAAGAAATGTGGGAGGTGTTGGCGGTGCAGGGGCAAGGAGCGGTTCACAGTGACTGCATTTGAGAAAATACACAGACTACCTGTCTTCATAGGTTTTTTTTGTCATATTTTAAACTAGAATGGTCAACAGCTATATATTTCCTGAATTATAATAAGCTAGTTTTTAGTGAATAATATTTTATATTTGTTCAGCATCTTTTAGATAATGGACTGGGGAAATTTTCTAGAGTATTTTTATTATTGCTGAGAAACATTGTAAAAAATAATTATGACATCTGGTTATCTGCTTGATTGAAATTGAAATGATTCCTGCATGTTTGAGGGCATCGGAGGTATCCTTGACCCTCTGAAAGTTTCTTTGTTTTCTGTAGACATAATTGCAGTGGTGTACCATTACAGAGGTACCTTAGTGAGCAATCAAGTAGGAAGAGAGTTAAAAAAAAAAAAAAAAAGCATAGTAGCATATTGAGCTCTTACTTAAAAAGAGCAGTTAAAAAGAAACCAACTGTGTAGCCCAATCAGAATGAAATAGTGAGATTGATAGAAACTAAATAGTTGGATATTTTGCCTTTGATTAAGCACGTGAAGAAATTTAAAAAGTGAGAGAACTGAATTTTGTTACTCTGGTAATATTCATTAATCTGAATTAGGGCAAAGAGGACTAAGCAATTGATGTAACTTCTGGGTTCATTGTAACAAGCCGAAGAAGACAAATTTTGGCAATTTTTTTGCTGGCAAAACCTGATCTGCACTAATATGAAGTTACTTATAATCTTCATATATCCCACCTAATGTGACTGTTGAGATGTTTTACTGTGGAAACACTTCATGTGGGTTTTGCAGCAGATAATATACACACAGTATTACCTTTGTAAATTCTGAAAAAATTAATTCTGAAACATACGTAGTTCCAAGGACTTCAGGAATTGTGGACTTGTACAGCCATCAACCATTGGGAGGAGAACTGTAAGGGCAATTAGGAGTGAGTTAAAGCCTCCTTTAATAAGGAGAGTTGGTAGCTATTTTGTAAAGTGGTTAAATCAAGAAGTAAAACTCTAAGCATATTATATAGAGTTATGCACCAAAAGATCTACACAGAAATTCAAAGAAGGTTTTTTTTTTGAAGTGGAGAGGGATGGGGTGGGATACCTGCTTCTCATCACACATTCTTCAAAACCCTTTGAACTGTTATCACGTGCACATATTACTTTGGTTTAAATAAGTTAAATTAATTATTTCAGTGAACTTCCTTTGAGTTCGTACAGTGTGCTAGGTACCGTATCTGGAAGTTTAAAAATTAAAACCTTTAAGAATTCTAATGTGGAAAATAGGCTGCAAACAACAAAGCCTAATGCAAAAAAAATAAGTGATAATCTATCTATACAAATAGAGAGTAGAGTGACTACTCTTTTCTAGAATTAAGAGAGAGTGTAAATAGACATGAACGACTACATGTGTCTACGTGTGTAGGGGGGTGATGGGCCCCATGAACCGTGGGGGAAGAAGAAAGGTAAAGAAGTCCTCACAGTGGTGCTGTCTCTGGTCAGAACCCAAAGGCCTAAATCCAAGAGAAGTAAAAGAGATGGGAATGGAGGCAAAAATATAGAAGAGTTCATAGCAGAGAACACTTTTCCATGTCCTCCCTGTTGTCAGGAAAAACTAACCTACAGCTCCTTCATTTCGACCCATTTTCCCTGCAAAGAGGAAGCTGTTCAGACAGTTTTGTTTTGTTTTTTGTTTTTTTCTAGTGGGTGAGGATGGAAGGGGAAGAAGGTGCATTTTACATAAGAACCCTATGTCTTCATTTTACTCTCATAGTAAAAGATGCTGAGAAAATACACATGAGCCAGAAATTTTTTTCCCCAGAAATTCATTATAAGGTTAACTTTTTCTAGATTACAAATTAGATGTATGGAGCAAGTAGAACATGGCTCATCTGACCAGGATCCTAAAGTAGGCAGGCTAACTAAATCTCACAGGTGGTCTTGAAGGATCGCCCTAAACCCAGAATTCATTGCACTAATCCAGCCTAATTATTTTAAGGGCGTGAACAAATATGATGAGGTCATTGAAGAGAAGGGATTGTTTGCTTCCATTCTCATCTTGGCAGCTGTAGCAGCTGTGGTAACTCTTCAAATACCGAGATTATAGGTTAAACCCTAAAGTTTAGCCTTTGAGTTTTAGGACGAGATAGAAGTTTCTTAAAATACCCGGCTTGGCTTTTCATACAGCAGAAATGATGTCATAGGAGCTATATGCAAAATGATGACAATAGTGAGTAATCAGATACATTGTGAATAAATACAGTATACAAAGACTTAATAGGAAAAAAAATAGAGAAGGAGGAGAACTCTCCAAAGAGAGCTCAACAAGAAAAGTTGGTATCGAGTTAAGAGTGCACATGGGAGAGTCAGTGAGGCCTCTGACAGGTGGCAGGGGAAGTCCGTTGACAGAGGAGCTTTACATTTCTCGAAAACTTTGTCTTTATCTCCGAGTTCACAGGGACGGATGGGAAGGGCACAGATGTCAGAAACAGAAGTGCTTCTCAAGGAAGATTAAATGGTAGAGGAAATGGAGATTGCATTACCAAATAAGACGAGAAGGGAAAGTAGTGTGTCGAGTGGGACTGGATGGAATGACCAGGTGGAATTTGGATCTGAAGTTTGAGGAGATATCCTATTAAAACAGTAAACATCAAGCTATCCCAGTATAACTGGTTGGGATTCCATTAATGGATGACAACGATGGATGCTTCCTTTGTTGATAAAACAGTGCCATAGAGGAGAAGAAAATTAAAAATTTTTATTTTTGGATATGTATATTGTTCCATTTCAGAATTTTGGTGAGAAATTGAAAGTATTGATGCAATATATTGGAAAGAGCTAGGATTTAGAAAGATTTGCATGTATGTGAAAGATGATTGAATTACATTATGTTACTTTTCGTTCATTTTTTCCTCCCTCCTCCCACTTCTTTTCTCTCCCTTTATTTCATCATCTTTTCTCTTTGTTGGGACATGTGGAAGTATGGGAACTCACAAGCAGTATTCACTGTTAAGGATATTGCCCCCATTAGTATGAGTATCTATTCACTAATAAAACATTTATATGAAAAATGTAACTGAAAAAAATGTAATCATTTAGATTTCTGATTCACATATTAAAGATCTTTTCATCTGCAAGAAGTTAAGGCTGGAGTTCAGAAGTCCTGAGTTTTAGCTCTATCCTACTGGTAATGAGCACTCTGATATCAGTCAAGTCACACGCCCCTCTACCTTAGTTTCTTCAGCTGAAGAGAGGACCTTGGATCATATCAGTAATAAATGTTCTTGTTGGTTCGAATACCATAGTCTCAAGTGGTGATTCTAGTTAAAGCACATGGCATTTGCTGTAAGGACGGGAAGAGAAGGGATGGCTCCCAGAGGAGAAAGTGACCGTGGTAAAACAGTTCCTACATTTATATCCATTCACTCTACTAATGCTTATTACGTGTCTGCTGTGATTTCTTGTGTCTGGAAATGCTTTTCTTCCAAATACCCACATTGCTCATTTCCTTGCCTCCTTTAGGTCTTCGCTCAATGGTCATCTTTTCATGAGTGTTTTGTCTTCTGTATTTAAAATTGTGCGTTCTCTCTTTCTTTCTCTTTTCTCTCTCTCTGGATTTCCCTATTTTCCATTTCATGCTCTATTTTTCTCCATAACAGTCATTATTTTCTAATACTAGAGTTTAAATTAAAATTAGAATTTCTAATTTTACTTGTTTATTTAGCTTGAAGAGTGCTCAGTAAATAGACCTACGCTAACAAAGTATTGTCTACTTTTTGCCTCCCCTCAAGATGCATGCTAGGAAGAATACCAGTTGCTTAGAATGGCACTTTCAATGTACTTGAAGATTATTTGAGGGCATTTAATCTCTTTCCTATATTTCATGTACCTCTTCACTTTGCCTAGAAATTGCTTTTTTTAGAGAATAAATCGAAAGTAAACTTTTCTCTGGCCCTGTATTAATGTTGAATGATTTCCCACTAACTTAACAAACTCCATTTTCTTTGGAACTTCTAGGAGAAAAACAGACTTAAACACAACTTACTTATTTTGTTATTTATATTCCCCACTACAACGTAAGATGAGGCAAGAATTTTGTTTTGTTCAGTTACACTTAACACATAAAATAAGCCTTATCACATATTTGGCCCTCAAGAATGCTTCATCAAGTAGCTGAAGGATTCTAGACTGGTTGTGAGTGCATTGTTGACATGGGAATGGACAAGGAGATCAGGAAAGTCGGAAGTGGTAATGGATCCATGACCACAGTTTTCAAGTGTTTTGAGCAGTAAGATTTTTGCTTCAGATGAAAACATATTGAAGCCTCATATGAAAAGAGTAAAGCTCAGACCTGCTGGGGGCATAGTAGGTAAAAGGAACATGGCCCTTGTGGTGGTCCCTGAAGAGGCTCTGCACAGATTTTCTCAAATTTACCTAATCTCACAAATCAAATCACTTGGGACCCTTGTTAAAAATACAGGTTCCCCTGGTTTCTCGCATGGGAAGGAATAAGAATATAGCAGGCAGTTCCTGAAGGGGCAGAGGTCTGTATCAAGGAAGCTAACAATAGACAATAAGGAAAGGCAGGATTTGGGAGGCTGAATAGAGAGATAGGTTAGCAAAAGGTCAGTGAGGTCTAGTGAATAAAGTAATTTTAATGGCGGTCAGTCACTTACACTTGTCTCCCACATGAGAAGAAAAACTTGGATCTTGGTTTGGGCTGAGAATCAGATATGTTTAAAAAGAGAAAAACAAAGCCATATTTAGGGTTTTGTTTTATTGAATTTTATTATTGACAGTGGCGCCAAAGAACCAACATACAACCACTTGAACTAAATAGAACATTAACAGAGTTCTAAACATTCAAACATGGGATGGAGAGAAAATTCCACTTGTCAGAGATCTCAGGAGAGACACAACTCCCTCATTCATTAAGCATTAGTAAACAAACAAAATCTAGAAAAAGACCTATTCTTGTTTTTTTCATATTAAGTACCAATTTCTATTTCTATCAGCAGAGTATAATCAAATTATTTATTTATTTTAAAGATTTTATTTATTTGAGAGAGAGAGAGAGAACAAGCAGGGGGGAGGAGCAGAGGGAGATGGAGAAGCAGACTCCCTGCTGAGCAGGGAGCCCAATGTGGGGCTCGATCTCAGGATGCTGAGATCGTGACCTGAGCAAACAGCAGGTGCTTAACCAACTGAGACACCCAAGCACCCCTCAAATTACCTAATTTAAATTTTGCCTCTCTAGACACATCTGCAGGCCCCACTGTATACCTTTTCTTCTGTGAAAAATTCCCATATATTCTGTAACTTTTCACCCATTAATCCTTACAGTTCTTTGCATTCATTGAAATCTCACATTCCTCTGAGAAAAACATATGTCAAATAGAGAGCACTCTTTTTCCCATTACCTTAGCTCCTTTTGGATGCTTCAGACTCCTTAGCATCAAATGTCCAAAATGGAACCCACAGCCTCTCTGATCCCATGACTCATATCCCGTCTGTTGTTCCTTATCTCAGTGAACATCATCTCCATGTCCAATCCATCACTAAATCCCTGCTAGTTTTACTTCTAGATAGTTTTCCAATATGCATGTTCTTCACCTTCTACTCTCCAGTCACCTTAGTCCCAGTTACCATTTGTCTTCTTCCCTGACTCTTGTAATGGCTTCCTACCTGTTCTACCATGTACTTCTGGCCATTCTCTGTGTTCTTGGAAGTCTGCTCTAGGTGTAGCTCCATCAATCACTTTCTTGATATTTCCACTGCCGCCATCCTATTTTATCACCTTTTTGTCTGAGCAGTGAAGCACCCAGATCCCAGTTGCCTTCCCAGTTTTTTGTATCTGCCTTCTTCTATCTACACTCTATTCTAATACCAGCTTAATCTTTTTAAGAACATGTTCACCAAATGTTGCATTGCTTATTAAAACTTCTTAGTTTAGCATTCTCTTAACCAGAGATACCCTGTCCTCATACTTATGCCTATCAAAATCCTGCCCAACCTTCAAGACTCTTAAAACATTTCTGGACATCCCTTCCACCGATGAGGAGGCGCTTCTTTCCTTTGAACTCACATCCTTCTGCGGTCCTCCCTTACCAGAGAGTATAGATTTGAGAGCAGAGTCTTTCACATTTCTATCACCAGATACACCTTGCACTGTCCCTTGCATATGGCAAATACTTGATATGTTTAATGAATTTTAGTTTATTTTAATGGAATGGTTTTTAAGACTTTCAGTCTCTGAAAAGAGCTAAATTACTGTATTTATTTTAGTATTCTGGAGTTCTATAATAATCACATGGAAAACACCCTGCCTCTGAAAGCATAGCTGCACTTCATTTGCTTTATTTCAAAGTGAGCCAGGTCCTTTTACCACCAGAGAGGAAGAAAGGGGATTAAGCTGAAATTAATGTTTTGATGAAGATGAGGCAGATGGTAAATTGACCCGAGGGAAGCAAAATAAAAAAAATCAACTTGCCACATGTTAGCAACAGAGACTCTTCATGATTGATGTTCAGTGACTTGGAAATTTTCTTCAGGGCAAACTGCATTTTCACTGCTCACTCCCATACATTCTGAAGCATAGATTAATTTCAAAACAAGAACTTAAAGCTATAAGGAACCTCAGACATCAGCTTTAGTTTGCGGTTTTCAAACTTTTCTTATTTTTTGTTTTAAGCATTATAACTCTTTATTCAATCAGAATATTCCATGAAATCCCATTATATGAAATAAATAAAAATGGAGTTGTTTTCGTTAAGGCAGGGTGGGAGCCCAGGATCCAGTCCGCTTGCCTGGGGCTCTCCAGCTTCGAGAGGGCCCCTGAAGCACATCCAGAGAAAGCCTTGGGTGCTAGTGAACTTGTCTTACTTCTAGTTTCTTACATGAGGAAACGGAAGGTGCCCAGAATGACAGTGTTGGCCAGTGGCAGGGCCAGGACTAGAACTTAGGTTGTTCTCCTCCCATTACATCATGCTGTTTTCTTTGGTTTCACATACTTCGTTCTAGTCACCTCAACTTTGTCTTTATTTTTTCTGGTGGCAGCACAAAAAGGCCTCCTGAATTTCTTTGAGGGTTTCTATAGCTTCTACTCTGAGCTCTTTAATTAGCAACTATTCCTAAATGGCCAGACTACTGTCTTTTCACATAAAAATGCATTAACAAGTTGGTAGCATGTTGACTGGCAATTCTGAGAACTCTGTTTCATCCCACATTCAGGGAATCTTGGGAATAATAAAGGTAAATAAGGGGAAAGGGCTAAGAATTTGATTTTGAGGCCCAAATCGGTTTAAAAAGAGGGGAGATCTATTAGGACTTGTATAAGAGAATCAAATGGAACAAAAAAAAGCTTTATTAACTTTACATTTCTCAAAATGAAAAAATACTTCATTTTCAAAATTTGGTTTTGTTGCAGTAAGAACACCTAACATTAGATCTGCCCTTTTAATACATTTTATGGGTACAATACAGTACTGTTAACTGTAGGCACAATGTTGTGTAGTAGATCTCTAGAATTTATTCATCTTGCATAATTGACTTTATGTCTGTTGATTGGTGATTTCTATATCCTTCATTGCCCAACTTCTGGCACCCATCATTTTACTCTAATCCTATGAGTGTGACTATTTTACATACCTTATATATGTGGATCCAGAATCCCATTTCTGGGTATTTATTCAAAAGAATTGAAGTCAAGATCTCAAAAACATATCAGCACCCCTATTTATTGAGGCACTCTTCACAATAGCCAAGATGTGGAAACAACCTAAATGTCCATTGACATCTAAGTAGAAAAGAAAATGGAATGTTATTCAGCCTTAAAAAATAAGGAAATCCAATCTCCAACATCGTGGATGAACTTGAATGTATTATACTAAGTGAAATAAGCCACAGAACCTTTATGAGGTGCCTAATTTCCTCATTTTAAGCATACCTTTTATGTAAAAAGTTCAAGAATAGGAAGTTTAAAAAAAAATCCAATGTCTCATTGAATTTACATAACGTAATATAAATATAATTATACTATGCATGCTGTTCTACAACTTGATTCTTTCAATCAAGAAAAATCTTGGTGCTCTTTCCACTGAATTTAGTTATGTCACTTTATTTCATAGTCACACAGTATTCTTTTGTATGGATTTATCATATATTTTTTATTTTTATTTTTTTTAAAGATTTTATTTATTTGACAGAGAGAGAGACAGCCAGAGAGGGAACACAAGCAGGGGGAGTGGGAGAGGGAGAAGCAGGCTTCCCGCAGAGCAGGGAGCCCCATGCGGGGCTCGATCCCAGGACCCTGGGAACATGACCTGAGCCAGAGGTCTCAGCTTAATGACTGAGCCACTCAGGTGCCCCTGGATTTATCATATATACTCATTTTTAAACTGTGATGAATGAAGTACCTACTTCATAATATTATTGGGAGAATTTAATGACTACATATATGATAAAGTGCTTAGAAAAATAAACATCATTAAATATCAGCTATTACTAATATGTACCATAATTTTTCAGCTAGTCTCCAGTTGATGGACAGTTCAGTTTTTCAACAATAATGAGGAAAGTAACATTTTATATATGTACACTGGTGCAAGGATTTTTTTATTCCTAAAAATGGAAAATGGAATTACTTGGTCAAAGGATGGATACATTTAAAATGTTGATATTTTCACACTCCCTTTCCTCCGAGACTGTGCCAGTTAACATTCCCGTCAAGAATGCATAAAAATATCCAGTTCTCCATATCTGATCAACATGGGATATTTTCAGTCTGATATGCAAATATTTACACACATGCAGTTTTGCTGTGCATTCCTTTGGATTATTAGGGAAGTTTGGTGTCTTATGTTTTTTTGACCAGTTGTCTTTTATCATCTGAGAACTACTAAAACTATTCTTGACCATTTTCCTATTAGTGTTGATTTGTTTTTTTAAGCAGATTTTTAAAAAGCTCTCTAGAGATTATGGTTATTAACTTTTAGCCATATATGTTGCCAGCAAGCACTTTTTCTCTAGTTGCCTTCTGTGTTTCAGTTTTGTCTGTTATTTCATCATGAAGCATCTCCTATCCATGAGACTTTTATAGCTTCAGTGTTTGTGTCAAATATCAAAAGTTGTTTTTTTTTTTAACTCCAATATTAACCCAAATCACCTAAATTCTATTCTGGGATTTTGAGTTTTGACCCATCTAAAATTTATTTTGGGGGAGAAAGGAGGGATGGAAGCCAATTCTCATAAAATTATTTATTCAGAAGTCTGATTTATAATGCTACCTTTATCACAAACTAAATGGTCATTTTTTGTTTCATTATTTCTGTTTTTTATTCAACTGATCTGTCAGTGGAATTTTACAACAGGCTTCTGATGTTTGTCACCTTAAAGTTTTTATATTAAATTTAAATTTTTGAATCCTTGTGATTACATGTGTTACTGTTTTTTCTTTTTTAGAATTTTCCTGGCTCATCTCATCTGTTTATTCTGTTAAGTGAAATTTAGAATCATTCTGTCAAGTTACCGCTCACAAAATTATATTGAAAAATTTCCCTGAGATTATGTTATAGTTATTTAATTTTAGGAGGATTTACAATTTTAAATAGTGGGATTCTTATTCAAGATCTGTTTCTCATTTTAGTTTAGTTTTTTCCTTCAGCATAATTTTATAAATTTATTCATGTAGGCACTGCATATTTCCTGCTAGGTTTATTCCCAGATAGTTTCTAGCGAATACTCTAACTTCATTTAATGGTTGATTTGGAGTACAATCCCACAACTTGAGTGTGCTGTGTGAATATAAATTCTAAAATGTTTTCCATCAACAGTTGTCACTGAAGATCTCTTTTTGCCGTTTTCTGAAATGGAGCACAGTTTTCCTATACAGCTCAAACTGTACCTCAGAATCCTTTAAAAAATAGATCATCTCTGAATAATCTCTCTCACCTATATGCAGTATCCATAAAAAGCTTGTTTGCCCAAGATTTTGGTGTAAATTATTCAAAGAGCTAGTTTTTCATTATGTTTCTTGTCTTATCTAAAGAAGGGAATCATACAACTGGGAAGTCTATGCGTATACAAACTCACCAAGGTTAATAAATACTTTAAATTCAGTCGGACAACTATTGTGCTTAATTTTCATTCATTCAACAAACAACTATTGAGTCCTATCATGTTCAGAGTTCTAGAAGTAGAGACATTTCCCTATTCACCAGTGACTTACTGTCTATAGGAAAGAGATATTTGAACCAAATAATTGTGAAATACATGTTCTAAAACAATTAAATCTGACAAAATCAGCAAGAGTTCACAATCAAATGGCAAATACCTAATGTATGTGTGCGCACGTGTGTGTGTGTGTCTGCCTGCATCAGTAGCATTTATTTGTAATGAATAGCGCAGTTAGACAGAAATATGTCCAGCTAAGGCAGGTTTCTGTGTAAGGTGTGATCATTAACTCTTCTGTCGACTCTATGTACAAAAATGTTGACAGTAATAACCAGGTTAGGCCTACACTATAAGTTCTAACTCTAGCAATAGCTTTTGGAATTTTAAAACTCAAGTGATTATGAAAATATGAGGGGGGAGAAATGATTGAGTCCATGGTACAGAGTAAGAAATATATTCTTTTTTATTACATAGATATATTTATGTATATTACAATAGGATGTAATGAAATACACACACACTGGCATATATGTTTGAGTTCTTATGTAAGAAGAACTAGTAAGGAGAATACTTTTTTCATTGTCCAAGTTGTGTTGATTCTTTGCTGTATGTACCTTATCCTATACTGGTCTGTGCTAGGACATCATACTCTCGTGTAGAAAATTCTTATCCTTGCCTTTGCACTGTTCAAAGCTCCCTCTCTGGTGCTGTTAGAGTTTTGTTTTGTCCTTTAATTCCTTCACTGGGGGAGTCAAAACTGTGATCCTGCTTAGCCTGTCACCCTGCTGATGGCTTTGCCATGTTGTGATGTTTCTTGGCTGGTCTCTGTTCTGACAATATTGTGTTTGCTGAGCTCTGTCCCAGGTGAGAATGAGCCAGATTTTCTGTTGGGGCAAAGTTCTTGAATAGGATACAAGCTAAAAAAAATGCTTTTTCTCCATTGGACAAAACTGTGCATGTGATAACATGCCTATGAAGTTCTTTTAAATTCTTGTCCCCACTATAGAGAATATAATCAATAGTATTGTAATAACGCTGTAGAGTGACAGATGGTAACTACACTTCCAGTGAGCATAGCATAATGTAAAGTTGTCCAATCACTACACTAATGTGACATTGTGTGTCAGCTATACTTCAATTAAAAAAAAAAAAAAGGATTACAGCCCCCTCTTCCTCACCACAGCAGGGGCTCATGGTATATTGTTTCAGGAAACTGCTTGCTCTGCATGGAACCCCTCTGTGCTGTATTGACCCCAGGAAAGGACCCTTTGTTTAACCACTTCACTCCCACTGTCCTATAGGACATGTGGCTATTTGAAAAGTGGGAAAAATACAAGTACTAACAGAGTGTTTTAACAAAGTTTGAATGTTCTTTTCAGTGCATGTTATTTTCTTTGTCCAGTTTCTCTCTTATTACAGCTTGAGGGTTAAATGTTCCATGGGAATATCTCTCCTTGACACATCTATAGTACTTCCTCATTGTCTCTTTAACCCACTTCAACCTACTTCAAGCAGGCTCTGCTCTCACCCTCCACCAAAACAGTGCTTATGATGCTTATCAATTTCCTATACCTGGACACATGTAATGGTTGCTTTCTATCCACGTTGTACTGTATTGCTTTGAAGTAGTAGATATATTTGACCTCTCCCTCCATCTTAGAACACATTTTTCCTTTTTTTTTTTTTTCCCCTCACAGTTCTTCCTTAGTCTCCTTTGGTTCTCTTTCTCTCTGCTCTTCTACCTCTAAACGTTGGAGTGGGCTGGGGCTTCTCCTCTTCTCTATCTACACACATACTCTCTAGCTGAACTCATCTAGTCCTTTGGCTTTAAATACCGTCTGCACGCCCTATTTCTATGACTACCACCATTGTATCTCCAACTCTAAACTGCAAACTTGGATATCCAATGACCTTCTAGACATATATATTTAAATGTCTAATTGGCATCTCAGATATAACTTTCCAAGACAGAACTCAACCTTTATGTCCATTGTCTTCTTTATCTTGGTAACAGGCACTACCATTAAATTCACAATGTGAAAGCCCACTTTTATTCCTTTTGTTCCTCACCAGCCCCCTCACACCCAATTCAATGTCCCAATTGTTGTTGCAATACCCAGATTTCTTTCTCTCTTTTTGACTTTTCATAATCTCCACTGCCAGGTTTGTCTTTTCATTCTGTCCTTTTTCTTTAAAAAAAAAAAAAAAAAGATTTATTTATTTGAGAGAGGGAGAGCATGCATGCCCTTGCGAGTCGGGGGGTGGGACAGAGGGAGACAATCTTCAAGCAAACTCCCCTCTGAGTGTGGAGCCTGACTGGGGGCTCAATCTCAGGACCATGAAATCATGACCTGAGCCAAAACCAAGAGTCGGACACAACGAACTGAGCCACTGAGGTGCCCTATTCTGTCCTTTTTCTAATCTTTTCCTCAAAGGGATGGATTTTAATTCACATTAAAGAAATGCTTATAGTTCCTAAAATTTTAAATATCAGCAAATCAACACAAAATATAATTTCTTGTAAGGGGTAGGTATAATTGAAGTTTACTGTAGTATCAATATGTAAGGTTGTAGTGAGGAACAGGTGGGTTGCAAAAATGGTTTATAAACTCTTACGCACACACAAAAAAGTGATGATAATTTTGTATTTATTAAGAAGTTGATGTTATCAGCACCACTAAAAATGAATTTAATATATCATCAGTTCAATTATGTCCAATAGTTGTGGAGCATGTGACTTGTACAAAGCTGGGTGCCATAAATATTGAGAAAAATTAGAGTTACTGAAGGAATTCACTGCCAAGCAAGGGAGACAGACATATAAGTAAATTGATAGTAAAAGAAGTACAACAACAAAGACATGAACAAGATAAAGCAGAGGTACCCAAGAAGGTATGATTGGCCGACATGGAGAGGGCATGTCCATCACACAGCTGCTTGAACTAAAAATACGGGTGCTTTCCCTCATTCTTCTCTTCCCCTCATCCCTCCCTCCAACCAGTTTGATTTCATGATCTGCTGACTCTACTGCAAGAGGTTGTCAAACTTTTTCTATAAGGAACAGATAGTGAATAGTTGAGACTTTGGGGGGCCATATATGATGTATTTCACTTACTCTTCTCTTTCTTTTCTTATCACCCTTTAAAACAGTAAAGCCTATTTTTAGCTATTTCGGCCATATAAACATAAGCTAAGGCCAGAGTTAGCCCTTGGAGCTACAGTTTGCCAACCACTGCTATCCTCCAAAACCTGTTCCCAAGCCCAATCACTTCTCCGCTCAACTACCATCCTCATTGGAATGACCGCTGTCTCTTTCCTGCACGGCTGCATCAGTCTCCTGTTAGGTTCCTGCTCTTGGCCCTCCCTAATTCACACTCTACAGGGTGGCCAAGTGATCTTTTAAATCATACATATCACTCCTTATATCAAGGAAGGCTTCCCTGATGAACCTACAAAATATTATGTTTTGCAACATTTCTGTGATACTTAAGGAACTGAGGTTGGGAACGGGGAGGACTGGCACTCCTAGAAAGCCAGCACGGTTCTCATCATTCTAGTTTTATTTTAATAACCATTAAGATTTTCATATTGAAATATAATTATTCTAAATAATGAAAAAGGAATTGATTAGATTTAATTGTAAGCATTTAAGCTTAAGGAATATTAAAAAAAGAAGGGGAAAGAGGAGGGTATAAACTCTGTCATCTAAAGTGGGATAAAACTCAACATTCCTATGTATGTAGTTTATCTCTATTTGAGTTGCTGTGGGTCTTAACATTGGGGACTTCACTGGGTCCTGTCTATATTAAATACTTTCTATGTCATTAGTGAGATCTGGGTGTGAAAATCTCCCTTATCCCTACTTCCTTGCTATTATATTCCACCAACTTCATGATATCTTTTCTTACTATTGGCACAACTTTTTCCTGCAGCTCTCCCTTCTTTGTTTCACACATTCTTCTTTTGTTAAGGGTCCAACTTTATTGTATCTTATCCCAGGTATCCCTAATTCTTCCACAGCTCTATTTTTGAACCACACGACTTAGCATTTTACCACCCCAGCTTCTTAAAGGAAGCAGATAATTTGCAGCAAAAATTAAACATAGGTTCAATTACACATGTCAGTATGAATTAGACACATATTGTTGAGATATTTTCAAGAGTTCCTCCCTTAAATAGTACCTTCTTTTTCTCAAAAGATGAAACTGCTTTTGCATCTATTGCCTCTTTATTCCCATAAAGTTAAGTTTATTTGTTTTCATTTTTCAATTTAAGGATTGAGTTTGGATATTATTATCCCTGCTTTACATATGTTGAAACTGAAGCACAGAGCAGGAAAACAGTCCCCCCAAGGATCCTCAATATATGCTTCAGGCGTGGCGGCCTCCCAGCTTCTGAAGGCCAGACCTGCATTTTTTCTCCTGGTCTTGCTGAGGGCATTTAGAAATTGAAGGAATTTCTAAGCTCTGCTCCAAATCATTTCTAAGTCAAGGTCATTTGTTTGTACCTATTTTGACGATGTCAGCTTTTTCAAGAGAATTCCAAATATACTTTTCCTAAACCAGTGTTTTTCAAACTTGGATAATATGCAAACAGCTTTTAAAGGAAAAGGATCCTCGTCCATTGTGAGCATAGGCAAACTATTTTAACTCATAATATTACTTAAATATGTAGAAACAAAATTTATGTAATATATCTACAAATACATAAACATGTCATACTTGTCATTCTACATCAAAAAAACCAAATCACGTCAAACTCAAACAAATTCATATTACCAAGAAACTTTCACTGATCAGCAACATTAATGTAAGAGATGATGTCCTTTTAGGAAACATAATTAGCTAGTCAACAGGAATATATTCTGGCTTCCAGGCAGGCATAGGGTCTTTTGAGATTGGCATGTCCAGGCTGACCTGTGCTGTATGAGCTCACCACCCTCCTGCCACTTCTATCCTATTGGGATGAAACCTCTTTCCACCCAGGGCACTGTGATGTCATTGGAGGAAAGTCCATAACTGATGCATGGATGTCTCTCTCTGCTCTTTTCTTTATCAGTACGCTGTGAACAGAGTACTGCTCCTTGGTGCAAACACAAACATGGACACTAAAATTGACTGCCGATGCTTACTTATAATGTGGTTCCCTAGACAATTCAGAAAATCCCTTATACTAATTTTATTAAGTATCAACACGAAATTTCTTTTGAATTCTCATAAGACCTCAGAAACTCTGGGGATAAGGGAGCTCTAGCTGGAGAAACTTACTGCTTGAAGACTTGGGGAAGCAATCAGAGTTTTCAAGTCCAGCCTTGGACTAGACAGCTACCTACTGGGATGATTGAAGGGCAACCTAAGGATCTCACCCCTACCAGTTTGCTAAAGCACTAGAATGACTCCGTCAATTCAGGCAGAAGGATTGAAGGACCTGATTTAAATGCAAATATATTACCTGAGGAGAATAATTAACAGCAATTGATTCTCTTGCTGACAATTTATTATAAATGTAATTTTGCATGAAACAAAGCCTAGCAGAATGGGACATAACATAGGTGAGTTTGATACCATAAATCATCATGTAATAAGTGCCCACTAGTATCAGGGATCTGAAGAGGTAAACAGAGTCCCCATTCTTGGTTTTTAAAATACAATTGGTAATATAAGACAAATGGAGTGAGAGGGGGAGCTTTCCTTGGATCCATCGGAGGGAGAAACTTACAAACTACGCAGCAGCAAAAGCCGCCAACTCAAGGCCATCTTGGTTTGGAGCCAGCAGAAAAGCGAAACTGCCTGGATGGAAGAGGTTTGGAGAAAAAAAACAAACCTTCCCTGCCTTTTAGTTTTTTAGCCAGTCTTGAAGCTCTTGTTTATTTTTTACAAGTGTAAAAACGTATCTGTAATAAAAAGTACATGGTTCTTTAATTATGGAATTTTTAGTTGTATATTTCCTTGAAAACTTTCATCTCCCCTCAGATACTCCCCCTTGATGTATTCCGTGCAGTCCACTGTGGGAGTGAGGGAGAGGAATTAATATTACCTCTTAGCCTATAGTCCTATCTCCTCTCTCTTTCCATGGCTGTCGACACAGTTCCACAATTCTGGATTTCTTACAAGTCTCTCTTGAATAGGAAACCATAGTTTAAAGTTGTTTATGTTGTTTCATTGCTTGCCACCCTCCTGGCTTGATATTGTTCATGCTTAATGTGTGTTTATCTGGTGGGCATGTAATTAACTTGCAATTTTCCCTTCATAGTTCTATGGCTTACAAGTGTAAAAGCTGACTGTTACAAACTACTTTGAAGAGAAAAAACCTTACTGCGTTTATGGGTAGGAAGTGGATGGCTAAAAAAGGGTTTCCCCAAGGAAAAGTAAAGAAACATTTATCAGGAGTCCCTGAATAGACAGCCCTCTCATTTAATATGTAATGCACATAATCTCATTTAATCCACATACCCCCTATGAGGCATGAATTATCACCTCATACAGAGATAAGACTTAGAAAAATAAGGTAACTTGCCTAGGTTCACATAGCTAGTGTCAGAGCTCATATGTGAGCCCGTGTCTTAACCCCCAAACTATGTGTCCTTTCCCCTCACCACACGGCCTCTCCTGGAAGTCCTCTCCTGATGGTCTTTGTCTCTAGGAGACGGGATGGGGCCACCTGAGCATGCAGTGAAAGCAGAGAGCACTTTTAGCTTGGGTAGCTTCAATCCCTTCCCCCTTATAAATCAGTCACTTCACTCATCCTTTCTGTCTTCCTCCACCCTCTCCTTTCCCTTCCCTGTGCTCTTTTCTTCTTTTTCACCCTTTCCACAGAAAACAGTCAGCAGACATGATTAGGATTAATGGAGAAGAACTATTCCAGTTCTTTTTCCCTTATCCAAAGCCCTGTTTCTGTGTGAATATGTGTTTGAGCCAATAACAGTACGCAGACCACCAGCTGTGCTTGGAGCAATTCAGCCAAATGTCATCTTAAGTCCAGGGCTGCAACTCAGAAGGTGCATGGAAGGGGGCCCCTTTTTCCCTAATCCATCTGGAGGCCGCATTCCCTGGAACACAGGGAGAAGGGTTCTCACTAAAGTACAAAGGGCAGGGTACTCAGCTCTCCTTTGCAAACACACTGTATCAGTCTCAACAAGAACCCTACAGAATTATGTTAATATCAGTGGTGGGGGGTGGGTAGCTTCCCAGTCAACGGCAAAGAACTGCACAAAAGCTCACTAATTGGGTTGAATGCTCAGTCCTGTTGCTTTTCTCCATAGTGCTGCCTCTTTTAGAGTGTTTCTTTGCTGAAATGATAGAGGAGAGGGGAAAATTCGGCTTTGATTTTTATTTGTAGCTTGGTGACAAATGATGGGGGTAAAATTTAAACCATTCATCTACTAAGTTCTGGGAATTGTCAGAGGATTTTATTTGTATATGCCTTCCTGACCCCCATTTTCTCAGATAAGTAAAAATTATCCTGCATTTGTAAACAGGGTACTTAATTATTGAGTTGAACTTTTACGAATGTATGGTATACTTAGCCAAAGTAACACTTTTTATTTAATACGAGTATACTCGAAGGGCTATACATGTAGAATTTTGTATGATTAATATGCACTTGAAAGCTGTTACAAAGTAAGCATAATTTCAGAGTTTGTGGAGTCTCTTAAGTTCACTTTGTAATTTAATGTGTAACCACTGGAGTCAGAGTTGAGGGATATTACTACCAGAAATCTGTATCATATCACACACCTTTTCAAGTAAACCAGTCACTATTCCAAACTTGAAAGGTACTCATTTTAAAAATGTAAGTTGTGTTTTCTTGAAACAGAGAGAAATGAAGAAATGAGGCCATTAAGCATTTGAAATATGCTCATTTTAAAGTGCTTACAGTATGTTGTGCCATGCTGAGTAAAGTTTTTTCCTTCCTAGTAACTGAAAAAGTATAAGACATGAACTAAGTCCCTGTACTTCGCTTACTAGTAGAAAAAATTTAACCCTTGAAGTACACTGCTGTTACAGAGGTAGCTTATAAATAGTCTATGAACATATATGCCACTGGAATTCATTGTTTTATTTACATCTGTTGCCTTATTTTGTTTCTTGCAGAGCTGCTCAAATGCTATCCTTTTTACCTACCCTTTTAAAATTTCTCATGTATAGAATTTTTTTCCTAGTGAAAGACTCTTTCCTTGAGTGAAAAGTCCTGGAAATTCATAACTGCATAAACCATCTCCCTCCATCTCTCTGTCTCTCTCACACACACACACACACATGCTAATAATCAGTTCGTTTTTTTAAAAAATCATGTATTGTTGGGAAATGCTATTGTTCTGCTTTACTGACTATTCATTTTTTCTAAAACAACCATATATAATGACTAGATATAGATACTGTATGTTCAGAGTTCTTAGTTGTCAACCACAGCATCTACGCTAGTTGTTTAAGTAGAAAAATATTTATTAAGGGAGATAAGTTGCTCAAAGAACCATTGGGAGGGCAAAATTACAGAATTGGGCTGACTTTCCCGGACTGGTTCTCCAAACTGGAGTTCAGAGCTGGGGTTGCCAGGGAGCTGTTGCCTCTGCCAAACTGGCTGCTACACAGTCGGGAAGGCCCCCCCCCCCCGCCCCATATTACAGCCTCTGGATCCAGAGCCATCCCCCCTCTGCCATGATCTGGGCCAATGAAGCAGGTGCCACATACTCTGTAGCTCACCGGTGTGACTCACTTCTGAATCAAAGGCCGGCATAAATAGGAATATATCAGACTGGATGAAACTATATCTCATCTGGAGCCCTAGCTACGAGAGCAAGATTGGGAAGGGAGAGTTTTGAGTTGAACGCAAGCATTATAAGGAGTTTAGAATGGGCATTGACATAGCCCATCCTCAGAATCCACTTAATAGCTGTGATACATCTAATCTATTAAGATTCTGTGCCCTTCCCCTACTTGGAAACTATGTGTGGGTGAGGCTTGCAGAATATAGGATCTCTCTGTAAGGTGATCAGGTAGCAAGCTGCTCTTTTTGTTGAAATGTTAGAATACAGAACATTTTCTCTGAAACTGTTTAGTTCCCTCGAGAAGAGCAGTCTGATAGTCCTGCTTGGTTGGAGGCAGAGAAATACATCTGGTTGCTGGCACTCTGGGGTAGGGCAGGAAAAAGGGAGGAGGGACATTTCAACATGAAGACTTTCACTAAGTTCTCGAGTTCTTATTCCGCTTTTGCTATTCCCCCTGCCTGGTATCTCTGGGTCCCAGAACTTCTCTTGTATAATTCTCTCTAGAGAAAAAGCCTCTGATCTCCTGCTAAGGGTAGGAATGCACTGCTGTGTGTTGAGGAGGTAACCCTGTGTCATTAGTTCCGTGTACCTCTATATATCTGATCTTGCTGTCTCAGCCCCACAACCATCCCCTTGCGTAGGGTATCAGGTGCCTCCAAAGAACAGGACAGGGCCCAGCTGCGGTGGCTTCTCCTCCATTCTCTCCCCCTGTAGGAATTTGGGGGAATAACTCCCTCCTGTATGCTAAGTTAATGAATACTCCTCTGCCTTCTCTCTTCCAAAGCTTTCAGGAAATTTCTTGTCTAATGTTTTCTCCCCTCCCGTTTTCTTTATCCTTGTGGGTCAATATCTTTTTATTCTTCTACTATCATCATAATGGGTTTAGGGGAGGGAGAAGAGATGTGGTCAATCTGCTATGCTTAGGCATAAGTCCTTTAAATTTATTCTTTGGTATGCTTATCATTATCAGTCTTGTCCATTTTCAATCTTGTATGTATAAATACTCATGACTATTTCTTTAAATATAAGAATTAATATAGAGATTAAATATAAACATTTGAGAATAAAGTCTAATTTTCTCACTTTAAAATTATAAAAGTCCTTTTTTTGGGAGGAGAGGGGAGTGCACATTTTGAGGGTATTAGAGGTACCTGGAAATACAATATATACTAAGTGCAAAACAAAACAAAAGTGGTACTGTCTAAGAATGCAAAGAGAATGGAGGAGGGAGCCCTCCAGTGGGCTCTTATGGCCAGGCAGGCTTCCTGGAGGAGGTGGGAATTGGACTCTGAAGAGAGGGAAGGAGCCAGGAAAAGGGTAAGGTCTCAAGTTGGGTAATGGCAAGCATTGCTGTCTTTCCCTTACCCAGTGGGGATATGCCAGTGTGTAGCTCCATTTAAGCATCTGAGTGAGTGCAGGGGGGCAGACCTGAAGGCAATGGCATATAAACCATAGAGTTTTCTTGGGCCTACTGTGACAGCCCATCAAGCCTACACATGGGCAGTTTCTTCAGTGCCCAAGATGAAAAATATAAAGAAGTACTTTTTCCTAGCAGCCTCCTGGCTCACAGATGCTGTTTACTACTCAAGATGTAATTCTGATTAAAGCAGGGCATTAGAGCTTAAATGAAAAGATGGGCAGTTTGTATTATGAGTTTCATCCTTGTACATCTCTTTAGTTATAACTTCTTAATAGCAATAAACACCAGATTTTAGTTTTCAACAGCATGTGGATCTAGTATTCTGGTATTCTCAATATTTTTATGGCCTTTCTTTTTTCTTTGATATTTTGATTATTTTCTAAGTCGCTCATCATCTCTGAGTCCTTAATCTAAGCAAAGCACTATGCCAGCCCATGCGGGACTCAGTCATATGTTCATTCAACATGTGTTTGATGAGTGTCAACTATGCAACTAAAACTAAGAAACAGTTGCTTCCCTCAAAGAGTTTATGCTTTGATAGGGAAGTCAGGACACAGTTACATAATAGCAGAGGAACAAGATACATAGAATGATTAACAACAACAATAATAACGGTAATAATAGTAGCAGATTTGTTCTTTCCCTAGGAGTTTACCTTGTAGTTGACAAGGCAGAGCATACACACACTTTGGTGAAACACTCGGCCACTTAGAAATAAGATGGAGAATAAACCAAGCATAGAAATGCTGTCAAGGGATTGGCCTGGGATGAGAGAAATTCTGGAAATGGTAGAGGAGGCATCAAAGTGCCCAATCATCAGGCAGGGTATGGCAGGGGTGGTTTGAACCAGAAGGATTTGCTAAATCACATCCATGGCTCTGGGAGATATCTGTTTGCTCAGAATTCGCAGGGAGCTAGACGGAGCCGCTCGGTGTAGGAGACCTAGAGAGATAAGGCACATCAAGTTCCAGGCAGACTGGGGGAGGGCAGAGCCCTGGCACCATGAGAACACCAGGAGAACGAGGCTGGCAGGTAGACCAGACTCAGGAAGAGGGATCTGGAAATCCAGGCCTGTGTACTGGAGTCCTTCAGTGTTCCAACTGCATTTCTTAGAGGCAACATCTGAGCAAAAGGATGAGTCTACTGGGCAGGTTTTCTCATAGCCCTGCTCCTGCCTCAATCAGAGAAGCATCACCTTTTAATCTACCCAATATAATGAGCTTTGGCATCAGAATTCTTTTTAAAGGATTTCCCGATTTAAAAATAATAAGTCTGCAAGTGGGATGGGGAAGGAAAAGAAGACAGAAACATGAGACCTGTAATACTTTAAGAAAAAAATGCACATTAAGTCTGAACTAGATGGAGTCATCTTTTGCAAGAGCTCTGCATAGTGGCAAATAGGCAGTGGTATTTCTGGTGGAAAAAAATAGGATAGACAAAGACAAGAAGATATGGCTAGATGTGTTCTGTGTGGAAAATAAAAATGCATTGATTTTCCTGGAAAGCAGGAGTCCTGTGCTTGGCACAGTGGGTATGGCAAGGAATTTGAATTTACTCTGAATGGCAGTGCAGTTTCGTTTTGGAGAATGAGGCAGGGTTGAGGAGCATGATGGAAATGTATGCTTACATAACTCTTGTGTCAGTTACTCAAAGGATGAAAGGCTAGCATTATTTTATGGAGCATCACATTTTTCTTGGCCCAGGTACCTACCCCCAAACCCAGGATAATGTCTCTAGTTTCCCTGTTCGCAAACATTCTGGCCACATGTATCAAGGAAAAAAGAAAACTCTGTCAGGAAAAATATTGATGAGCATTATTATCTCTTGAGCAACAAGCAAATTATAATAATAAGGGTGTCCCCTGGTATCTCATGAGTTTCCAGGATTCTGCAAAAACATTTACAGTCCCTGGATGAGGGGGATTAATTTTCAACTTGGACTAATCTATGGGCTACTGCCCTGTTTTTGGACCAGGTTCTTGGTGGCACAATCTGTCTCTTCCTTTGGCTGGTGCAGTGGTACCGTCCATGTGGCTTACACACATTGCTGTACGGTTGGGTCATAGGAATGTTCCGTTCATTGCTAGCAGGGTGGTGCAGCACTGAGAGAGGACTGATATACGTCAGTTTCTCAATAGGCGAACAGACATTTAACAAATTAGAAGTATACGGCATGATAAATGCAGTAACAGAGAATAAACATGGGATATCATTATGTGAGTATGAGAAGAGGAGTGGTCAAAACTAGGAATCTTTGCTCCAGTGAAGCTCAGCTATTCCCAGCAGTATGGAATATTCTGTCCATCTGTCATGAAACCTCATTCTACTCTGATTATCTATTAGCCTGAGAAATATTATCACAATCTTTTGAAATGTTACAAAAAGCCAGTGAAGAATTATAATAAATATATATTTAGAAAATAAATTCAGTGCCATTATTACATATTTCAAAAATGTATTTGGTGCCATTACTGACTTTTTCATACATTTTTCTTAATTCTCTTCTAATTTCTTATGCTCTCCTGTTTTTTTAAAAAATTACATCTCTTCTTACCTCATCAGAACAATGTATCTCCTGGTTTGGGTTTTTCATTGTTTTGAAGTGTACTGAAATGTTAATGTGCATGCATGTGTTTAAGCCATGAGGTTTGTATTAATAAAATCAAGTATATTGGCCTAGGCTAGTAAAATTTCACCTAATAGGATACTAGCAAAAAGCTATAAATTCATTCAAAATCAGTTTTTCAGGCATTAAAATAAGATTTTATATCACCCCTGTTTAATTTTTAACATTAATAGTATAGACATATTAATGGACATAAGAGTAGATATGTAGACACAGTAGTAAAATGGTATAAATATGACATAGTGGTAACATTTCATCATGTTGGAATTTTATTTATGCTGCATCGTTTACAGCCCACTGTGTATTAAGCAGTATCTGTATGTACAGCAGTGTATATAACTGTAAGTGTAAACACGAAAGGATTTTAACGTAAACCTTGCCCTCAAAGAGCTTCCAATTTATTTGAAGAGGCAAGATGAACATAAATAAGAAATGGCATCCTATGTAGCCTAGGACAAAAGACATGGGAAATTTGAGAGCTCTTAAAAAAAGGTATATATGAAGTGCCTGGGTGGCACAGTTGGTTAAGTGTCCAACTCTTGGTTTCAGCTCAGGTTGTGATCTCATGGTCATGTGATCGAGCCTCCATGTCGGGCTCCATGCTCAGTGTGGAGTCTGCTTCAGATTCTCTCTTCCTCTCCCTCTGCCACTCCCACTAGTATGCTCTCTCTCTAAAATAAATAATAAATATCTTTCGAAAAAATAGAAAAATGAAAAAAAAGACATAAATGACATGCTGTAATCAGAGTAGGCTTCATGGAGGAGGTGGCACTTGACCTTAATTTCAAGGCCGTTAGCATGTGCCGTCTTGCAGGGAAGAAGGCATTCCTAGCAAGTAGAAGCCATACAAACAGAGGCAGAGAGAGAAATACACACGAAAGTCAACCTAAACATTGTAAAGATTTCATGATCAAAAGCAGTGCCAACCCATTAAGCATCTTTTAGAGTTTTTTTTCTTTCCTACAGAATTTTTATTTGATTCTCAAATATATGTGACTATCAAATATCTTACTCAACATTTGGCTTTGTTTATCAGACATTTTCAAATTAATTCAACAAATATTTATAATATGGTGTATAAATTTCAGTGACCAAGCTATGCTAGGCATTATAATATATAGAAATGAAGAACTCATTGTCTCAACCTTGAATATTTTGTTGCCTTGTTGGTGAGAAAATGTATGTATAAATAAGACACAAGGTAGTCATCAAACCAAGGCCACTCAAACATTCCCCAAGTTTTGAAACTCCCTACATATAAATCACCAAGTATATAAAGACTTTCCAATCCTTTGCATATGCAGGAGCTATTCTTCTACACACCCAACCCTCCTCTCATACCCACTGTAGCTCCTTCCCACAACCAAGTTATATTGATGGTGCCCTGCCAGCTAGAAACCATCATTGGCCCCCTGTTGAACCCACATCTGTCATTCATTGATCCTTTTGTTTCCTTACAAGATCAATGAACACGTCCTGTAGCCATCATATAATTACCACCTCCCTCTACCTTGATCAGCTGCCTTTTGCCACTCACAGTTCAGATATTTCCACCTCAGACAACACCCTTTCACACATTTAATGCATCCTTTTGGGGGCCTATCTTATTTCTCCTCTTTCTTCTAATACTTGTCAAGTTACTGGAAGGAAAGAACACAAACTCTCTCATGTTCCCTTTCTCTTTGAACAAAGAATCCCTGGATGTCTCCCATACAAATAGTGCTAGTAACCATTTTTTATTGAAGAAAAGAAAGGTACTATGTTTAAAAATGAAAAAAAAAAAAAAGATGTTGAATTAGTGACATCAGCTTCTAAAGCTTTTGAAAATATGCAGAAGTTTCTTTCTGAATCTCCATGAAAGAAAAACCTTCCTCTAAAATTTTACAGTTGCTTCCTCCAAAATGTCTACTTAGTACAAGATCTTTAAAATATCAAATTATATCTTATTTATTTATAAATGTTGCAAAAACATTTTCTACTTTTTATTTTTCTTTTCAAATGTAACCTACTTGAACAATAGAATTGACTGAACATTCTGAATTCCAAATGAACAACCTTCATACAAATTTTGTAATGTAATGCATTTATAAGATGAGGATGCCTCATATAATGTATAATTCAAAATGAATAGCATAAACAATACCTATTATATGAGTTGAAAGGAGAGAGACAGGAGAGTGACAAAGAGACAGTCATAAAACTTGGGAACACTTTTAGCACAGAAGGTAAAACTTGAACTTGACTGTAAATAATAAACTGATGTGGTAGGGAGAAGTTGAAAGGGTACCTCAAGTTGGGAAAAGACTGTTGCCAAACTTGTATTTGGTTGAAATGGAGACTTTTTACGGAAGAGCAAAATATACTGACCAATCGGGATTGGACCAATTTGTAGGTCTTTCATGTGACGAAAGTGACCAATGTCACATTAAGGAATTTCATGGATTCTCTTCCAGAAATAATGGAGAGCTATGAAAATTTGGAAGGACTGTCATGGATTTGACAGAGTAGTTTTAGAAATTTGCCCCTCCCTGGTGATGTTCAAGGAATTAGAAAGCAAAGAGATTAGATAGGAGGCCATTTATAGCCTTGTAAGATGCCAGAGGCCCAGGCTAACGTGGTAGGGATGTTAGACAACAGGAGCTCTGACTAATGCTTCCAGCAGAATGCACCGTAGTCTTCAAGGGGGTGAAGGAAAACAAGACCTTAGAAGTGGTAGTGAGGTTTCAGATTGGGTGACTGGGAGAATGCAAAATACACCTAATGGCAGAAACAGGGAGGTCAGAAGAGGAAAAAAAAAATGGATGGGGGGCGCCTGGCTGGCTCAGTCAGTAGACCATGTGATCCTTTTATCTTGGGACCATGAGTTCAAGCCCCACATTGGGCATAGAGCTTACTTTAAAAATAATTATAAATAAATAAATAAATAAATAAATAGTAAGTAAATAAGTAAATAAGAAAAATCGGATGGGTGAGAGGATATGGGGCCCAACTCTGTCAATAGAAAGTTAATGTGAGCCACAGAATGCCACTTTAAATTATCTAGCAGCCATATTCAAAACACTAAAAGTAAACAGATGAAATTGTATTTAGTAATATTTTATTTGCCTTAATATATTCCAAATATTATCATTTTTACATATAATCAATACAAAAATATTGATGAGATTATTTACGTTCTTTTTCTCACACTAAGTCTTTGAAATCTGGTATGTATTTAATACTTACAGCACATCCCAATTTAACTAGCCACATTTCAAGTGCTCAGTAGTGACTGTGGCTGGTGGCTACCATATTGGACAGGGTATTATTGGCCAGTTTACTCGAACTAACAAATATTATGTAGCAAATGTTTCAGTTCAGCTGGTGCTAAGATTCACTGTATTTTGGAAATTATAATTCTGTTTATCCTTTCTCCTCCTCTATTCCTTTTGTTTGTTTTAGCTACTTCATATTCAAGATGAACATCTTTAACAGAACATCATTCTTTCCCCAAAGCACCAAGAATCTTAGAAATATCCCTGATAGATTGTTTCATTGCTGTCTCTTAATTCTCCACTTGACTTACAACTTTAATTAAACAAGTCAGTCTGAATCTTCTTTTTCATCTCCCTTTCTCAGTCTTAAAACTCTTGATTATGAAATAACTTAGCAATATGTCCTCAAAAACCTTGGGTAAATGACACTTAGTACTTTGGAAATGAAACTACATTTTTCATGTTCCCCTGTCTGCATATGTGTGTATTTCTCCAGCATTTAATGTCTGACATAAACTCGCTGGATTTTTGGTCTTCACTATATGCTAAAGAACGCAGTATGAAAGGGAGCCTACTTCTATAGAAAACACGCCAAGGACATTGTGTTCCATCTTTACAATGAAATGCAGATTTCCCATTAAAAGGCGAATCCATCATTTCAAAAGGTTGAATAGGATGGTGCATTAAAAAAATCCAGCTGCTTAAATTTAGGGCATTGAAAAACATCCAATAAAAAAAATGTTCCCTGGATTTCAAGCATTTTCATTTGATTATGTATTGGATAGCTTTTCATTCAATCTGTGATCTTGCCTCTTAGAATTCTGTCCTAAAATAGCCTGACAAGTGTTTCAAACAAGTTAGACTCAACTATGATACTTCATTAACTTAAACTATGTATTTTGTTACTAAGAATATCCTTGTGTTTGCTAATATATTATTGAATTTTGCACAAGAAATATTGGAATTTTCTTACAGTGCTTTGCTTTTTCATGTTTATTCTTAGGCTTCTCTCACTCCCATTTAGTTTCTTTTATGTGTTTTTGAGCTTCTTTGCTGACATTGTCTGCCAGGACAGCCATTTGGTTCTCCAGCCAACTTCAACTGATTTAGTCCTCTATTTCTCTCTGCCTCCCTATTCTGATGTGTTCTGCCCAACTTTTCTCTAATTAATTTGGGGCTAAGAAGTGGCAAAGCCAGTGATTCTCTGGGCAGTAACTCTCTCTGGGGCCTGCAGACAACATGGCCCCCACAAGCTGGCTAGGGTGCACATGTGTGTGCGTATGCACCTGCATACGCTCACACACACACACACAGTTCTGCTCCACTCTACTGAGCCTAGTGCTGTAGGGGCTATAGGGACAAAAAGGCTTATGTCAAACATGTCTGTACAGTGCATGCATTTTTTGACAGGAAATACAGTAATAGTAGTTTATTAAAAGTCATGGCTAAGTATCCGTATTTCCCTCCTCTGGTCCTGCTTTTTCTCAGGACCAGCACCAGAGATACAGGCTGGGACTATACACAGGGTACTCCTGAACAAGGACTGTGCTAAAATGCCCCTAGTAATAGATATTGACTAGGTTTCTAAGCTGAGTGTTTGATTCTCTCCTATTAGACTGATGGTCAGGCATTTATACATATGATAATATTGTCCCTGGGCCAATCCTAATAGTAAATATTTCTAATAATTCTTTGGCATCCAGTACGCCTAACACAGTTTAGTCCCATTTGCAGACCTCCCTCCCCAATTTCCATTTTCTTCCTAAAGAATTGTTAATTTTATTTTATT
>NC_138374.1:89858092-89865734 GCF_054177405.1 Leptonychotes weddellii
TTTTTTAAAGATTTTATTTATTTATTTGAGACAGAGAGAATGAGAGAGACAGAGAGCACATGAGAGGGGGGAGGGTCAGAGGGAGAAGCAGGCTCCCTGCCGAGCAGGGAGCCCGATGCGGGACTCGATCCAGGGACTCCAGGATCATGACCTGAGCCGAAGGCAGTCGCTTAACCAACTGAGCCACCCAGGCGCCCAAGAATTGTTAATTTTAAAAGAGAATTTATTCTAGTTAATATCAGTCTACTTCTAATGGGTTCTTTTTTCTCAAAGAGCTCAACAATGGAATCACTTTTTTCTGGACCCACATTTTATTCTAGACCCAGATGAAGGAAGTATTTTGCTGTGCTTTCTCCTGGTTTATAGGGGGGTATTTCATACCGGGGTCCTGTGCTTCCAGGCTCCTGCCACCACTGGCTATCAAAACTGCTTAGGCTGCAAATAAAATATGAAATGAAATCCATCTGGCATTTCTCATTGAATTAGGACCAGAACATTTTTGTTAAATATTAACAGATGGCTAAATTCTTAATATCAAACTAACATTTTAAAACATCTAAGGGAACCCACATGAGGAAGAAAGGATAGAGGACCATGTGTTCTCTCTATCACTGAGCCCTTCCTTCCTCCACACTTTTCCTCCCCTCATCCTTCCGACCCATGTGTTGAGAATCACTGGAGTCTCTTTTCTCAGATAGCTTTTATTTATTGATAGCTGGTATTAAAATAGTGTGTGATGGTATCAAAATATTGTAATCAATTGTTGGCCAACTCAGGTGATGTGTTGCCATTGGCAGGCTTCAAGATCTTTTATTAAAGCCAATTTCTCTCCCTCTCTTTCTCTCTCAATAGGAAAAAGAAAAGAAGTATATGCTCCCTTTGGACAACCTGAAAGTTCGAGATGTGGAAAAGAGCTTTATGTCTAGCAAGCACATCTTTGCACTTTTTAATACAGAACAAAGGTAAGAAAATGGAGCAGCTTCTGTCTTCAGATATTTTTTACTTGAATTTCTGTGTGATCTAGAGATCATATTTACAAGAGTTCCTTTGGTCCCAACTTGAAATTTGTTAACTCTATAGTTTTCCTTTCATTTAGCTTGTATGTTTAGCTTTCACCCTAGGTTATGGGTTCAAAAGATTAAAACTTAGAGTAAGAAGGATCTTCAAATATTTATTAATTATTCCCTGCTCTTTCAGCAGGTACCCAAATCATGCTGCTTTCATTCTTAAAGTACATTTTATTATTTTAAAGTCTTCCTTGTCCTGAATTTATTTATGTACATACTTACAAATTACTGTCATAATTTTTAATAGTACCTATCCAGCATGGGTGGATATTACCCAAGACCTTCTTATTTATATTAAGATGGCAGTTTTGCATTGGTGAATAGAATTATTCACTTAATGCGAATACAAATATGTAGTACCACAGTTTTTCAAAGCATTATACTCAGTCATTTTTTAATCCGTTTCCCATGAGGTCGAAAGATAAGAGTAGTTTGGTGACCATTTTATAAATTAGAACTGTAGCTCAGAGAGGTTAACTGACTTTCTTCAGATCCTAAAATTAGTACATGAGAAAGCTTCAAACTGAGTCAGGACTTCTGGGTGTAAGTCCTTCCTTTTCCTTCCACTTGTGTTTCTTGTCTGGTTTTGTTGCTGTTGCTTGTTTGTTTTCCTGCCCCTCACCTACAACATCAAACTTAATTTGGGGCTGATTATCATGGAGTGCCATGGTTACTTACTGAAGTCAAGCAGTAAAATTAAATAAACGAATGGAGAGGTGATAGAACATGGCGTAGAGATATGTCAGAGGGTTACAATGAGGTGAGGATAACAAGGAGAGCTTTTCCAAATGGAAATGTTCTAGGAAGAAGCTAATTAATTTCTGTGAGTCAGTTATTAAGAGACTGAGTCATTAGGTGGCAGGGTCTAATTTTAACCCATCTCTTTGGCCTTTTATCTTTATTTAGCAACGAATGAAGTTCCTTGATTAGGTTCAATGACCGGCCCAGGGTCAATCACACAGTAAATTAAAATAACAAAAGAAGGCTTCTTCCTACATTCCCAGTCAGTCGCTCAGAGTGACTCATTATACAGAAATACTTAGAAAAACCACAAGAACAAATCATTTAAAAAATCAAGGGGAAAGAAGATTAAATGTAATTCCCCTACTGAACACTGAGATGGGAGTTTTTAAAGACTTAGTATTGTTTGAGAGTAGCTTATGAAAAAAAAACACTGTGATGATAAAGAATAAAAAGATTTCCTGGAGAGAGCAGTAGTGTGTCCTCGTACTAGGGCCAAACTTAGTACTGTTTACATACTTTCCTCAAAGCAGTGGGTAATTGGGAGGTCCCAAAGGAACCTTCACAGATGTGCTCAGCCTTCCTGCCTGAATGCAGAGTTGGAAGTGTGACTACTACCAAGACGTCGATTTGAGTTCTTGGTCAACCTGGAAAGTTCAGGTTATAAGAGGGCTTGGTCCAAAATTTAAAAAAATCAGACAGTGGTAGAGTATCTTTTTAGATGAAATACAACTGTGGGTGTTTAAGAGAGCAAAAGGCACCAAAATAAGATAACTCTGACTTCTAAAATTCTAGGTAGGTATTCTGGAATCCTAGAGTTCTCAGAAGGTAGTGAACTCTTCAAGCACTTCTCAGAGACCTCTGTGAGTACAAGGATGTCCCATCTATAGGCATATTTGCCATTGTCTTTTCCTCTGAAATCTTGATTATTTTCAGTGATTTTTGTACTGGTTAGAACCTCCAGTACAATGTTGAATACGATTAGGCATCCTTATTTTGTTTTTAATTTTAAGGAGACTTATTTAATTATTTTATAATTAAGTACTTTCTGATAGGTAACTGATATCAGGTAAAGAAGACCCCTTGTGTTTCTAGTTGCTAAGGTTTCTATTTCTGTTTGAATCATGAGTGAATGTTGAATTTTAAGTGCTTTTTCTGTCCCTACAGAAATTGTATAATTTTCTTCTTTAATCTGTTCATGTAGTGAAATAGATTAATAGACCATATAATGTTAAACCATCCTGATCTCTTGGGATTAAACTAAGTCATTTTACAGTATTATTTATTATGCATTCCTGGCTTTTTTGCTAAGAATTTGCTTAGACTTTTGCATCTGTGGTTATAAGTGAGATTGGCGCATAAATGTCCTTTTTTTGTGCTGACCCTGCCTGGTTTTCATATATTTCTGTTAGCTTTATAATTGAAGTGGGAATAAGTCCTTATTGTTCTTTGGAACACTTCGTGTAAGATAGGGATTAACTGTTAATTGATTATTTGATACAACTCACCCATAAAATCAGCTGGCCCTAGTGGGCAGTTTTGCTAAGTAAACTTTTAGCTAGTGATTTAATGTATTTAGTAATTATAGGTTTGTTAGGTTTTCTATTTTTATCATGGGTCATTTTGGATAAATTATATTTTTCTGGGAAATTGTCCATTCTATTCATTTTTAAGTATATTAGTATCAAGTATTTTTTTAATGTTCTATTTTTTCAAATTCCTGCTGTATCTGAAATTTGACTCCTTTTTATTTCTAATATTAAACCTTATCTTTTTAAACATAATTATTCTTGTCTGACTTTTATCTATTTTCAAAGAAACAGCTTTTGACTTTTTTTATTCTTTTTTTGTTTATATTTTTTTCTATTTCAATAATCTCTGATCTTTTCTTCAATATTTTCTTCCTTGTATTTTCTTTTTATTTATTTTGTAGGTCTTTTTTCCTAACTTCTTAATTTAGATGTGTATCTCATCAATTTTTGTCCTTTCTTTTTCTTATATATGCATATAAATGTATAGATTTCCCTCTAGGTAGTCTTGAAATATAATATGTTTTGTTATCATTAAGTTCTGTTTTCTTCATCTTCTATTTCTATAATCTTTATTATGATTTCTTCTATGAGTCATTTAGAATTATGTTTTACATTTTTTGGTGCATGGACTTTTATTGGTTTGTTGTTGATTTCTAACTTAATGGTATTGTGGTCAAAGAATATAGTCTAGATATGGTGAATTTTCATAAGTATTCCATGTGTGCTTGAGAAGAATGTATTGATTTGGGAGTGTGGGGTTCCATGAGAGTCCACTGGATTATGCTGGTTCATTGTATTACTCAGACTCTATAGTTATTATCTTTTTTTATATTACTTAAATCAAACACTCTGAGTTTATATTAGGCAGCCATATGTGCCAGGCACTGCTCTATATACTTAAAATACATTTGTGAATAAAATAGACAAAAAAGATGATACATTTTAGATTATGTTCCAGAGAGGGGTTTTGGCAGGGAGACAGATAAAAGCCATAAAGAATCTCACTTCATCAGAGGGGTATTAAAAACCTCACTTTGTGATTATGAGCTTGATTATTGTTATTTGCTTTATGTATTTTGAGGCCAGTCTATGTTATTAGATTCTTGCAAGTTTAGAATTGCTTTATCTTCCTGAAGATAGAAATATATATATAATTTTGTGGCGACCCTCTTCATTCCTAACAGTGCTCTTTGCCTTAAAATTTATTTTGTCTGCTGTTAATATAACTATATTACCTTTCTTTTAGTTAATATTTGCTTGGCTTATCTTTTTTACCTTTTTTGCTATCAACCATTTTTAAAAAAAGACTATTTGAGAGAGAGAGTGCGGGTGGGGGTGCAGAGGGAGAGAGAGAATCTCAAGCAGACTCCCCGCTGAGTGTGGAGCCTGACGTGGGGCTGGATTTCACGACCCTGAGATCACAACTTGAGCCAAAACCAGGAGTCTGACACTCAACCAACTGAGCCACTGAGGCGCCCCAACCATTTTGTATTTTTATTAAGTGTTTCTCTTATACTGCATGCATCTGGATTTATTTGTTTTTAATCTAATGTGAGTCCTTTTTCTTTTAGCTAGTGAGTTTAGTCCATTTATATCTTTATAACTGATTTATTGAGTTTATTTGAACACCTATTTTAGTCTTTCTCTTATCCTGCCTTTTCTATACTTGTTTTCTACCCTCCCCACTTCTTTCCTGACTTTTTAAAATTCAAGTTAATTTGTTTTTCTCCTTATATACTTTAGTAGTTATATACTTTATTTTTATTCTTTTAGAAGTTATATACCTTATTTTTTAATTTTTATTCTTTTTAATTACTCATTTTGACTTTAAGTTTGAAGTTAGTCTTTCTACTCTTTTTCCAAAATGACCTTGAAACACTTTAACTCCACTCACTTTCCTGATTTCCATACTGTTGTTACCAGTATTTGAGTTCCATCTTACTTTCGTACCACCTTTTTCAAATTGGTTCACATAAGCAATGTTTGTTTAGATTTATTAATAAGATTGTCAATTTCTTTGTTCACTTTCCTCTTGTATCCCAGTGTTTAATATTGGTTCATTCTCCTTCACACTAAAGTATACCTTTTAGAAATCCTTTCAGTGGGCAGTACTTGGTTGTAACTCTCAGTTTGGTGTCTGTTTTCCTGAAAATGTTTTTATTTTGCTCTCATTTTTGAATAATACTTCAGTTGGATATTAAATTATATATTGATGGTTCTTTTATCTCATAAGTTTGAAGTCATTATTCTCCCATAGTCTGGCTTCAACTTTTAAGAAATCATCTAATTGTTGCTTCTTTTTAAAGTTAATCTATATTTTCTCACTGGGTGATTTCAATATCTCTTTTGCTTTTGGTATCCTGAAGCTTCAATATGATGTGTTTATGTGTGTTTTGCTTTATATCTCCTGCTTGGGATTCATTGTGTTTCCTAAACCTGAGGATTTATCATTATCATAAAGAGTGAAAAACTGTATATTATTATCTCTTTGACTTTTGTCTCTTCTCTGTTTTTGTTTTTGTTTTTTTTTGCTTTTCCCGGAATACCTATTAGACACATATTAAACCACTTTATCCTGTTCTTTCTATGTTTAACTCTCTTATACATATATGTCTCTTTGTGCCTTATTTTGGGTCATTTCTTTAGTGCTGTCTTCCAGTTTGCTGGTGCCCTCTTCATCTGTGACCAGGGCAAAACGAACTTGCCTGTCATCTTTCTTTGTTAGTGAACAGGTTTTTTTTTTTTTTCTCAATCCATGCTTTTTCCGAGGATGTGGCCATTGGAGAGTGCTGGCTGTCACATAAATCCCAAGATTCTTGTTTCCTTTTTTCTTTTGGGCTACTACAACTCAAGCCTTTTGGTTACTGAAACTGACACCATTCAGTGTCAAAAATGACAATCTTTGTTTGTTTGTTTACTCTTAAGGATCTGTTTCATTTCGGAGAGAGGTTAGGCATTTAAAATAATGTTTTCCAGCAATTTTAGACTTCTTGTAGGAAAGAGTTTTTAAATTTTTTATTCTGCCCTTTTGGTTAAAATGAAATGGCCTTTCATTAGTATTACATTGTTGAAACACAAAACTATGTTCCTGACTTCCTCCAGAAGTGAAGATTTTGATAAAAGTGTACTAGAAGGATAGCCTGGGAGTTCTCAGTGTTTACAGACATTAATGTTTGGGGCACCTGGCTGGCTCAATTGGTAGAACATATGACTCTTGATATCAGGGTTGTGAGCTTGAACCCCACTTTGGGTGTAGAGATTACTTTAAAAGTAACAGAATCTTTAAAAAAACAAACAAACAAAAACAAACATAATGTTTTACAAACCAATTAGAGAAAAGCAGCTATCATTTTCCTGTTCTCCTATTTATTCTCTCAGTAAAATATATTTATTCTTTATTTACTCCAAAGTATTTATTAGGCATTTCTGCATTATCAGTATGCATGTCGGTGTTGGTACTCTAAATGAAATACAAGATGGATCTTATTTTGCATGACACTTGTAATCACCAGTGAGTGCCATACAGGATTCATTTTTCACTAATCTTATGACAGAAAATTTAAGAATCAATGAAGAGGTTTAAAAAGAAAGGAAAAGAGGTCGTCTAATTGAGAGACTATTATACACGAAACAAATGGGTTATAGCGTGTAAGGTAACATTTAACCGGATCTGTGGTAGTGTATTCCATTCTAGTACTTAAGTCCCACAAGCAGTCGTTAGCAGCATGGAAGGTGACTCCTGTTGGGTCTTAGCATGAATTGATGGAGAGGAGATTGAAAGGAATATCCCAAAGACGAAATAGTATTAGTCAAAGCAAATGGGTGGGAAATGTTGCTTAATCTGTTGCCAACCTGTTCTGGATGAGAAGAAGCCAATTTCAAAGGCAAAATGAGCCCTAGTTAAAAAAAAATCATAAAAACATTCTTTTTTTTCTTCCTGGGGTTTATTGAACTGGACTTACCCATACAATTTATGTATTTTACTAGTCTATGTAGAGGGAAAACCCTGCATCTCTCAAAAGCCCGTATGCTTAGCATAATTCTATCAGGTATACTTAAATGATATTCTTTTCACCACTTACGTTCTTTTTTTAAATTGTATTGTTATGTTAATCACCATACATTACATCATTAGTTTTTGATGTAGTGTTCCATGATTCGTTGTTTGCATATAACACCCAGTGCTCCATTCAGTACGTGCCCTCTTTAATGTCCATCACCAGGCTAACCCATACCCCCAACCCCACTCCCCTCTAGAACCCTCAGTTTGTTTCTCAGAGTCCATAGTCTGTCATGGTTCAT
>NC_138374.1:89865834-89930307 GCF_054177405.1 Leptonychotes weddellii
TACCCTCCAGTTCCATCCATGTCGTTGCAAATGGCAAGATTTCATTCCTTTTGATGGCTGCATAATATTCCATTTATATATGTAAATATATAAATTTGAGCCTCTGCCATCCCTATTTATGGAAGAGTAATTGCTTCCCTTTTAATATAAATCAACGTAAGTGGTGTATATATGTATATACATATATACACCACTTACGTTGATTCTAAGGCTACATTCCTAGTTTTTTCTTTCTTCTGAGACAAAATCTTATTAGAAAAGTTCTTTTCTTGCCTTTAGTAATTATCCATTTCAGAAGAGATGTAGAAGAGAGTTTGTAAATCCTTCTATTGATTTGTATGCTTCATCCCTGTCTTCTACTGCAGTGTTTTGGATCAAAATATTTAGCCATTCAGCAGACCCATGGGAGATGCATTGGGTTGGGGCTAAGAGTTCCTCTGTGAACACTGGGGTTGTCACCAATGTAATTGTAAAATGTCATGGCTTTCTAGAGTTCTCTGAGACCTTAGGGATAATCTTGTCTGTCCTCCTCATCTCACAGGTTAAAGAGTTGACACCTATAACAGTTAAATGCCTTCCCTGTGTCACAAAAGCAGGTTAATGACAGACAAAACTGGAACCCAGGCCAGATGTCTCCTGACCCAGGGCTCTTTCTGATGCCACAGTTTTGATATTGACCATGGAACAGGCATTCCACCTAATATTTTAATTGGAATTGTTCCCCAAAGAGCAGTGAGGAAAAGATTTTTAACTTCTTGTGGAGGTATTTCAGTTTGTTCTTAGGTCTTACCAACTTCCGTGGAATGCTTTCAGTCTCCTTGCAAAGCCCAACATAGAACTGACCAGTACCCTTGCTACAGTTCTTTAAAAACTTTATTAGTCATTTCCACTTGTACCACAGCATTATTCCTAAGAGCTCATACAGTTGCTATTTCAACTTTCCACTCTAAAGTTTAAAAGTTATTCTGTAATTCCCAGTCATCAGGTGTGTGAGAATTGATACTTTAACATCCTTCTTTAAAAAGCCTTCAGTGTCCTGGTGAATTAATATGATCTTTATGAGTCTGGTGACCAGATTTTTGAGCCATTCTAAACAGTGTTTTAGTGCTAAGATTTTTATAAATGGAAGGAATTGTTACTAGTTGCAGTGACTTCAGCGCTTGAGGAGAGTGAATTTCACACCTAGACTGATTTAACCTACAAAAACTCCAGGTAAGAGTATGCATCCCTCAGCTCTTCTCTGGGGCTTTCAAAGAACATATCCTAGATACCTGGGGAGACTGATAAGTTGCAATAGTTTGTTCTCACATTTGTTGCATCACCAAATCATTTTGAAATCTAAGTTAAAAGATTCCTAAACTTCTTTGTGGCAGGACCTGGACTAAGATTGGAATGTTCCCCACAGGTTTTTGTTCCATATGATTTTGTTAGAAATGCCATGTTTTCTCTGGTAGAAGCATGTCTAGATAATGACTTCACTGTGCTGGTCTTTGCTCTCCCCAGGCAGGCCTTCGCTTTTAAGGTCATGCTAAGGCCCATTTGGTCCAAGGTATGTCAGTTCTGGTAACCAGCAGAGATCTGTGTCTGTCCAGGGGGTTTGTAGGGCAGCCACATGGTATTTTCTGAGTACCCCTGGGGGTTGTCCAGCTCTGTTTTCTTTTAAAATAAGGCATTTTTTTTTCCTTGGTGCTGCTTTGTAGCTTCAATTCAGGATATGGTTTATCAACATTGCCAAGTGTTTCAATTCACCTCCTCCCCCCTCTTCCTAAAGAAAGTGATTTGAGGATGTTTCACTACTCCACTTAGTCCCCAGCACATTGCCGACACTCAATAAATGTCAAATAATGCCACATTATAGCTCGTGTATGCACTTTAGGCATTCTGAAGAGAATGGCTCTTTATTCTCATTGTTGAGTGGTATATTTTTCCACTTGTTAGATGGAAAGGAATTGGAGTCAGGTTTTCCATTTATATGCCTTTATGGCTATGTTTCTATATTAAGATGCGCTTGGAGTTTAAGTTGTTTGAAAAAGTGCATAATTAAATATGCTGGGCAAAAGGTGGTATACACCCTGTCTAAAAGGTCATGTCTCACTCGGATGTGGTGTAGTGTCAAATCTATATTAAAAGGGAAGTAATTACTCTTCCATAAATAGGGATGGCAGAGGCTCAAATTTATTGGAAACTCAGTAGAGTAAAAACATGTAGTATTTTATAATCGGAGATGAAATATTGTGTAAGGAATACAATGCAATGAAGCCTGTGTTTGGGACATAAACATGATACCTGGAGAAGTTATTTTATTTCATTTTACCCCAGAGTTGTCAAAAGAATGTTTCAGACATTTCTTCTTGCCTCATAGAATACTAATTGAGAATTGTTTCTCTTTTGAATACTCTGATTCAAGAAAATTTTTCTTTGTCAGATGAAGATTCAGTTAGTAACCAGTCTTCCAGTCCAAGCTGAGTAATGAAATGTGTGTTACCCTACATTTCCCATGGCATGTGGATGGGTCATCTTTGTGTGTAGGGCTGTTTGTAATACTCTCTAGCTACAAGTACCTGGTAGATTAAAAAAAAATCAATTTGACAGTAAAAAATCTTTGTCACTTTCAACTATCTTATCCAGTTTATTGTATCCTCCCTGTAACTTCAGGTATGATATAAATGTTTGGTTTTCCCCATACTCTATTCTTAGTATCAAAAAAATGCCACTAGTATGAGACTAACTGAAGTCTGCTGCATTGTCTTGAGGAGCACGTAAGCAAACTGGTTTTAATCAGGTATCAGTGGTATTGCTATGAGAACACTTAATGTGTTTAAGTAATGGAATGTGCTAAGTCAACATTTTAACACCTTGTACTACTTTCTAGTTTTAACACACATGAATTAATTTAAATATAATCATGTGACCAACATTTGTCTCCACTGCTGGACTACTTTCTATGAGGGGGCGGTGGTGTTTGTCTTATTCGTTGCCTTATCCCCAGGGCCTAACAGGGTGCCTGGTAATTGTGGGAGCTCAGTAACATGAGGGAATGAATAAATGTATGAATATTAAACTTTTCTTCCCTGTTATATAGAGAAGATATATAAGTAACACCCATTGCCAATAAAAAGCATTCTGGGGGCGCCTGGGTGGCTCAGTCGTTAAGCGTCTGCCTTCGGCTCAGGTCATGATCCCAGGGTCTTGGGATCGAGCCCCGCATCGGGCTCCCTGCTCGGGGGGATGCCTGCTTCTCCCTCTCCCGCTCCACTGTGCCTCTGTCTGTCAAATAAATAAATAAAATCTTAAAAAAAAAAAAAAAGCATTCTGTAGGCAAGCTCTAGAAGCCTACGGCCTCAGGTCTGGGTGGGCTGAAAATGGAAATATAAATGAAAATGCTTAGAGGAAATGAACACAAAAAGGAATCTTTCATTTAAAAAGTGAGAACCTGAGAATTTTCAGTTCTATACAAACTGTATACATAAGTTTTATTTGAATTTAGTTGAACAGAATTCCATGTCATTGTCCTGTAAGAAAAAAATACAGAGAATAGATGTTTTATTGTAAATTGTCCCTGTTCTCATATTACCTTTATCATTCAAAAATATTTTGTAGATATCTCTATTCAGCTTTCTAAATCTTCACTTCTTGAGCTCAAGCAAAGTATTAACAAATTTCAGGTTTTCTGTTATATATAGAACTTTTGAAAGTAAGGGAGATACAGAGCCAGAAGACAGGACTTTAGTTTTCTTTTGCTGAGTTTTTGGTCCTTCTTGGTTCTGCTAGAACTATTAGGCTCACATGGGTCAGACAGAGATTTGAGGACTTTTGCAGAGTTACTGATTGCAAAGTTCACAATATGACAGTAATGTTTATTTCCCACTATAAATCTAAAAAGATAAACCCTGTGCTTTCCTTGTCGAGGATTGGATAGAAATACATGTTTAGAAAGTCAGTAAAAGGACACTTTATATCTTGAAAACTGTTAAATACAAATCTGTTGTTGTTTTTTTTTTTTGTCTGCTCTCTTCCTTCGTTCCAGTCTCTCACTGCAAAGATATTTGTTGTCATGTGGTTCTGATCCTGCATATTACAATAGTTTCCCAGCTCTCGCTACTCTATCTTTCCCCTTGTTGAGTGTCTCTCTGGTTGTGAAATAGCATCATTAGGAAACCCTAGGTACACCAGAGAGGAGGGGTGAAAATGTTTTCAAAGAGGGCGTCTGGGGAGAGATGGATTAGAGAGCTAAAATTGTCTGCCCATTTGAATTGATTCACCAGCTACACCAAGACAAAAATCAAATATGATTTGGCAATATTTTTGTGAACTAAGTCTATGACAATTGATTTCACAGCTAAGATAAATTCTCATGAAAGCCAACATAATTGCTTGGATATGAAATGCCTGTGGCTTGAAGCAATCAATTTAAATTCTTCTCTTATTGGTTTTCAAATTAAACTCTGAAGTGAAATAGGAGTATGATGCCCTACTTGGATGACTGTTCCTGCCTTTTCTAAGGGAGAAAAATAGCAAGTTGGTGCTTTTTAGCTTTTTCAAATGTCACTAAAAGGCTTTAGAGAAATTCTTCATGCTTAAAACACCTGTGTGTAATCCATATCCATTTTTTCTAGGGGAATTAGACTTTGTGCTCCCTTTGAGTATTTCGAACAAAGGGACTGATAGGATAGAAGAAGCAACTTCAGTTCAGTTCCTTTCTTCCCAAGGATTTAAAGTGGGGTTGGACTTTAAGTCATTAGTAGCACCAGCAGGGATTTTGGTCAGTGTTTGAGGCATTCATGTTCTGGAGGTTTGTGTCCAATGGCAGTCTTGATGAATGAGCCCAATACGGCTGTGTAAAGTTCAAGAACAAAAAGAAATTTTGTTCTTCACAGCAAGTTTACTTTTCTTCTAGGATTTCATAACGAATACATTGCCCGCTCCCCACCTACTTCCTGGAACGACTATTTGCTGATGGGCCATCCCCTCCCCCCACTGCCCCTTCAGACAAACACTGTGGCTTGGGACAACCTCCATTTGGGGACCATAAAAGGGCCCCCGCTGTGTTCATTAATGATAGGGAACAATCACTGGTTGCCAACATGCTGCAGAAAAATAAATGCTCTGTTCTACCATGCAGTCTTTAAATGAGACGCTGTAGTGGTTAAGTTGCAAGAGAAAGTCTGACGGGTCATCATTAAAAGAGACTAGTACAGATGATCCAAAATTTTTAAACATGTGCTTGTTTATAAATAGTATCGTATTACTAGTTTTTGTTTAAAAATTAGTTTTTCTTTTTGAAAACTAACTAGTCATTCTAAAGAACTGTATTCAAGATATTGACTGCCAGTCTCAGGCTTTTAAAGAATGGGTTTACGTTTTGGTTATTTGTGGTGAGGATAAAATTAAAGTGAGTTGTGTGCTACGGCTTCAATGGTGTGGTGGTGATTTTGTGTCAGCATAGCAGGGAGATAGCCAAGGGATCAAGTATTTCAGTCAGCAACCTGCTGGGAAGAGCTCTTAAGAAATGAATTAAGCAGGGGTGTGAAAATTTCCCTAGCTGGGTCTAGCCTGAAGGAAATTTCTAAACACCTAAGTTTCAGTTGGCAGTCGAAGAGGCCTCCCAAGAGCAAAAATAAAGAAAACTAAGGGCACATTTTACTTACTATTGGAATAATCAGGGTTTTGGAGATGACTTATAGAATATTATAAAAAAATCTGCATGTTGACCAAAAAAAACAAACAAAAAAAACCCCAAAAACCCTACATGAAATAGAATAAATTGAAAAAGTCCAAAGAGGGTTATTATTCAAATCTGTTGCTGTTTAAATCCAGTTATACTGAACAATGTATCCATGGCACTCTCTGGCTGACACGGTGTTTTCCATTATTACCAGTGTAACCATGTACTATCCTGATTTATTACTAAAGTAGTAACACCTTGCCTAGGACTTCCTGAGTTTGGGGGGGGAAAAAAGCCTTTAAATCAAAGTAACACACAGATATATAAACCTTTATGAAGATCACTGAACTCCCTCAAATCATGCAGCCAAGAATATTAATTATAAGCCTGGCTTTTTACAATATCAATTTACAAATCAGGAATCTTTGGGGGACCCAACGTTGCATGTGTGATCTATTTTTATTTTTCCTCAGTTGATTTGCTGTGCAACCAACTTACCCATTAAAGAATGTCCTTAGTGACTATACCTACTGAGAGAAAATATTATGAAGGTTTTAATTATATACCTTGTATATAAATTATAAATTATATTATTCTGCTTCTATTTGCTGCGTTCAGAGGGAAACTATTTACTGGCATGTGTAATTAATTTTAATTAACACAAGCAGCATTAGTAAAGGGAACTGACACGGCACAAGCTTTGGTAGAAAATGTTAGTCACACTCTGCAGCTAACTCTGAGCAGATGCATGGTTTCATAAAGAAAATATTTGCAGAGCCTAACTGGAGCGAGTTTTTTCCTTTTTTTTTTTCTTTTTCTAATTTTGAAACTGCCTGTGTTTATTTCTTAGAATCTGAGGAAAGTACTGCTCATATAAAGGAACAGTTTCAAAAAATGCAATTGCTGAGAGTAGTTTGACTATTCGAATGCAGTATCTGCTTTTGCTGTCAGTGTGTTTGTTGAATCCATACCTCACTCCATACCTAGAAATCCTTTACAGGCCAAAGCATGAGTGCTTTATGTTATTCTACTAGATATTAGCTTGCACGTGTTTTAAAATTATAGAATAATTTTGCGTTGGAAAGTAGATAAATTCTTGCCACTTGGTTCACTCTATCAGAGCAGTAAGGTAGTTAAAATATTTGTGTTTGATGTTTATACTGTAAATTTTAAAATAAATTGGCCACATAAGATCTATAGTGATGGCTCTCAAATTTTGGGGCTTGAGGACCTCTTTCTACTCTTAAAAATTGCTGAAGAATTTAAAGAGCTTTTGTTTGTGTGGATTGTGGGGATTATATCAGAAATTCTGTGAGCTAGTTGGCTTCACATTGTTGCTTACAATTGGCTATAGTGAGAGATACTTATACCATGGAAATTGGCAAATTCTACAAACCATGGCTTTTTTCTTTTTCTGGATAGCTAGTTGTTAAACATTTATTAGCATACTGCCAATTATATCTGTTGGTAGAAATTTAAAATGAGAAATTTAAAAAATATTCATTTATTAAATCACTTAAAATAATAGTAGTAAATCTATTTCATGCTAACATAAATAGTATGTTTTTATGGGAAAATATATTTTAAAATATCAGTGAGAAGAGTGGCTTTTTTTTTTTTTACAACTTTGCAAAACTCTTTAATGTGTAGTTTAATGGAAGACAGCTGGATTCTCATATCTGCTTCTGCTTTTAATCTGTTGCAATATGTTGTTTTGGTTGAAGTATCTGAAGAAAATCTGGCCTCACACAGATATGTAGTTAGAAAGGAAAAAGTATTTTAATAGTTTTTTCAGATAATTATAGATTTTCTTCTTTGATACCTCACTAAAACTCGACAAGTGGTAGTTTTCAAAAAGTTAGTTGCAGTCTGGAACCTGAAATCGTATCAATGACCTTTTCATATTCTGCTACATTAATCCATTGGTCTTTCGTGCATTTTAAATGGACCTTATGAGCGATTTTGTAGCATCATAATTTGTCATTTGGAAATATTGGTTCACTGATTTACATAGATCTGCTTAGTGTGTACACATTTCATTATAAAATGAATATTTAAAAGTCACATTCCTAATATTACCACCAGTCTCATCAGAAAGGGGGAAGGTTTCAAGCCCATGGTGGGAGATACAAGGTTTCCAAAATTCTAAGTCCATATTTCATCATTGGTCATAAGTACTGTCAGTTGTCTTCCTTTAAGTGACAGTCTCATTTTGTCCATTTTTGAGAAAATGTCTGCCAAAAACTCAAGGTTTGCATAACCGTAGATTGGCTGTCAGACTTTCGAGTAAAAATGGCCTCCCGTATAAAAAGCTGGTACTTCAGTTAACGGTGGAATTGTGCCCTTGCTCAAGACAAGCACCTCAGTATGCAGCAGAAGTGCTGATGTGTACTTATCACTCTGTGACAGAATATTAAAAAGATGTGTGCCCTCAGGCTCTAGGTTTAATACCATTGTTAGTTTCACTGCTTCATCAAGATATCCTTAAGTGAGGGGCTCCTGGGTGGCTCAGTCGTTAAGTGTCTGCCTTCAGCTCAGGTCATGATCCCAGGGTCCTGGGATCGAGCCCCACATCAGGCTCCCTGCTCAGTGGGAAGCCTGCTTCTCCCTCTCACACTCCCCTTGCTTGTGTTCCCTCTCTCGCTGCCTCTCTCTCTGTCAAATAAATAAATAAAATCTTTAAAAAACAAAAAAAGATATCCTTAAGTGAAAGTGACTTTTTGAAAAACTGTGAGTGCATGGCAGTGAAGAATACAATGACTATCAATACAGCTTAATGACATTGTCTTCACTGATGCTAAAGCCCCACCTTTGCTCCTGCACCATCAATGCAAATGTTAACGCATTTGCTGCAAGATAAACTGTGAAATTCTGGCGCCTGGGTGGCTCAGTCCGTTAAGCATCTGCCTTCGGCTCAGGTCATGATCTCAGGGTCCTGGGATCGAGTCCTGCATCGGGCTCCCTGCTCACTGGGGATCCTGCTTCTCCCTCTCCCTCTGCAGCTCCTCTTGCTTGTGCTCTCTCTCTCTGTCAAATAAATAAATAAAATCTTAAAAAAAAAAAAAGATAAACTGAAATTAAAAAAAAATATTCTACACTTTGACTATTTTAGTAACACTTGTGTTTTTTGGTAAGCATTCTTATAAATGATCTTTGAGTATTAGTACTGATACTGGACAAATATAATAAAAAAAGTATAGTCATTCTTTAGACTTGTCCCATTTTAAGGTAAAAGTGTAATTCTGCAGATGAGATTTTTAACTCATGCCTCATGTTAGCAACTAAATCTTTAATTAGACAAGTTACTCTATCATTGGAAAATAACATTGGAAAATTACTGACTTTTTATCTGGCAGGTATTCATTAATGTCAAGTGTAAAAAAAGTTTTATTCATTAATTCCTCAGCTACGGTGCGCACTTCTCCAGCCATTGCAACACAACAACTTATCCCATAAGATACTTCGAGGGTTTTGGGGGCACCTGGGTGGCTTAGTTGGTTAAGCATCTGCCTTTGGCTCAGGTCATTATCTCAGGGTCCTGGGATTGAGCCCCGCATCTGGCTCCCTGCGCATCTGGCTCCCTGCTCAGGAGGGAGTCTGCTTGTCCTTCTCCCTCTGCCTCCCCCACTGCTCATGCTCTCTCTCTTTCTCTCTCTTTCTAAAAATAATAAATAAAATATTTTTTAAAAAGATGATTTAAGGGTTTTTTCATTTCTACTTTGAAGAGTTCTAACAAAGAATATTTGGCTTTCAAAGAATACATTATATTTCTGTTTAAAATGTGTGATTCCTTTTTCTTTAAGTCTTCAATGATTGGTCTCAAATGATGGTGTGACTTAACTGGCATTATAATGCTATTCAAAAGTGCTCAGTTACATTGGACAAGAAGGGAAATTATGAACATATATAAAGCCAAGGAAAAGGAAGAGCTTTCATCCTATTTTTGTTTCATACTTATAGCTTTGTCCTATTTCTTTGCATTAGGTTCCTTCCTTCCAGGAGTCAGGGTACCTTGTGACATGTCAGTCTTCATCTTTTTTAGCATCTTTAGATGGAGCTGTTGCAGATAAAGGTTGAGAAACTGAATCTTCAAATATCCCTTTTTTTTAAGCCAATAAACCATCCTTAAACATAAGAAAATTATATTATAAATATATTTTTTATTTCAGAAAAAAGTTATTAAATTCTAAAATAGCATTTTAGATAGAAATTTTAAATTTAGAAAAGGTCTTTCTTTTGAGTTAAGGTATTGTAAAACAAGACAAAAATGTATGCCTATACATTTGTTTGTCTCCACATGGGCAGAGGTAAACTTTAGGATTTTCAAAATAATGACTTACTAGATGGTGATGAGGTTACAGAGGTTATAGCAGGTGTAAATGAAAATAGCCATTAGCAGCACAGTAGAAATACTTAGAGCAAATGAGTTAATCTCTGAAAATGCACACATCACCTTTGAAAACTCTAGGAAACATGAGAATACACAAGCTCACTTTCCATTAACTGCCCAAGTGATGATAGCTACATGTAATGTAGCTTCTAGAAAGCTCCTCTGGAGATTCATAATAGAATGAAAGTGAAAAAAAAAAAAACCCAAACTAATATTTTATGAAAATAGTTTTGAATTTGAGAACCCCCTGAAAGGGTTTGGAGGATCCTAGGAGTCCCCAGACAATACTTTGAGAACTATAGCAGTTAGGCAGTACATGATATAATGATTTATTAGTGTGGCATCAATTTAAGATTTATTTTCGTGCAACGATGGGGATACTTACTGCATTAGTAAGTCTGTTGGTTGTATCGCCTAGTTTTGAAGAACCAAAAATCCACTGATTACCAAATTAGATTCTTATATGTCCTCCACAGTCTCTTAAAGCAGAAGGTGAAAACGGAACATATCTGGAAAGACAAACTCATTTCAGGCCAAGATAGATTTATTTTAGCGATCAAAGCCATGCCATCAGTCCCATCCCAATTACACCTAAAATAAAATCCAAAGCAGTTATGACATTTCTGGAGCTTTTGTTTATTCCCCTTATCTCATACTGTTCTTTTATCATTGATGATGCGAATGAAGATGGGTGCCAGCAAGAGAAATCATCAAATAGGTTAGAGTTGAAAAGGAGATTAAATCTTTGGAAATGTGTTGATTTTCGAGAAGCATGTGTAGAAATGCAAATGTGACTAAAGAGAGCAGCCCTGTTACCCACAAAAGAGAAAGGAGCCAGGGTCTCAGTCTCAAATCAGAGATCCTCCCTTTGATAGTTGGGGGGGGTGGAAATCTTCCACCTTCCGCTCTCGTATGATAGGTTTGAGAAGTGATGAAAGACAGGAAGTACTAAACTACGTTAGATGGATTTTTCCTAAATGGAAAGGGTTATTTGGTCACTACCCTTCATCTTGAATCAAAACAGTCAGAAATTTAAAGTAGAGAATTTTCTCCTTAAGTACTACTTTTCAAACTGTTATGGTAAAGAATTTTTTTTTTCAAACTTAAAAAATTTTTCAATGCCTTGCGCAACCAGTACACAACCTGTATCACGTGCAACTCACCTTACGGGTTCAACACTACCCAAATTGGCGTAAACCCTAAGGCTAGTCCATCATGGCTTGGATGTCATACAGTGTCAGACTGCTATAAAAACTTCCAACTGCTTCTGTCAGTTTCTATACTTACACACTTGTCGACTGGTAACAAGCAGTCCTCAGACCTCAAGCACTGCTCTGATGTTGGCCTTCGCAAACACACTTCCCAGCAGAGGGTAATTATTCCTAGACAGCCATGGCCTGTCATTTGTGTAGCTGTTGCTAGGCACCACTGTGGAGCCTGTTACAGTTGCGTGGGCTCAACAGGTAGAATCATTCAAAGTATACATCGTTTACATCTCAGATTAGTGCCCAGGGTCCAGATACTGATTTTGGCTTTTCCTATAAAACACAAAATGATGTTAAATTCTTGGCTAGATCACATGCGTGGCAATTAACTCTATCTCTACATTAACAAAGAAGCTATCATCTGAAAATTTATTGAACAAGGATAGGCAGACCCATCCTATAACATGTAATTTGTCACCAAAATTAATTTTATCATTAATTCTCTTTAACTTAATTTGTTTATTTTAATTAATTAATTACTTCTTAACCAATTAATTCATTGTCTTCTGCTACCTGGAGAATATCTGAGTTTTACTGCAGTGCTGAATTTCTACCCCTTTTGTGTGGCTTCTTACACCTGGGTTGTTGATGAGGAGCATGCAGCCTGAGGAAGAAGCAGTTACTGATATTTCTACTTTCTAGTCCTTTTTAAAACCACTCTACCCTGCTGATTTCTTTTGCCTCTCTCCACAGAGCAGTTTTTTTTTTCTTCCATATGACTTGACTGGTGTAAAATTACGAAAGCAAATATTGGTTTCCAACCCATGGAAATCCAGATAGTGCACTCAAGCAGAGACCCAAGAAGGGAAACTATCAGCTATTGTTATTCCTTTAGAGCTCCTGGCTCCCAGGAAAACGCCTGTACATAGTTCCTTAAGATTGTCTATTATTAAACAGTAATTTTATTTCCTGACACACTTCTTCTTAAAGAGTAGTTCCTTCCTGAACCATTTTATGTTTGACTATTTATGTTTAGGGAAAGCATGAAAGTTGTCTTACGGTGCTGAAGGATTCACATTCTCTAGTGTCTTAACAGAGGGTCAAATTCGTAATGAGTAAAAGTGACTCAAAAAAGATATAAGCTCATTGTCAGATGATTTTTTAAAATATTTTTATATTTTAATATATATTTTTAGTGTACCATTTTAAAAATAGAATGAGCAACTTGTGAGTTATGAAGCCTCCCCCATCACCAAAGCATTTTGAGCAGAAGCTAGATATCAACTTATTGGTAGGGCGATCATAATTTATCATTTATTTTTGAGAGTAAAGGGGCACTATCAATAATTATGCTGAAATACTTGACAATAAACTGAGATGATTCCGACAAAAAGGGATGAATCTTACCTGCTGATGATGTCATAGAGGAGAGTCCTGCTGAGGAGAATTTATAGAGTCCTGATGGGGGAATTTGGCTTGGGTGACCTCTGTGGTACATTCCAACTTAACCATATCAAACCTGTTTTATGCACAACTATTTCTTTACACTTCTTTATGATTACTTATTTTTGCTAATATTCCCCAAATAGGGTGAAGTCTGAAATGCATTATTAAGCATTAGAGTTTAAATTTTGTTTGGCAAGATTTACAACATATAAATTGTGTTGTAATTTTTAAAAATCTTGTAAACACAGAAATTACATACACACACACACATTCTAATTTATATATAAATTAAATTGCTTAGTGTAACAGCCCATTCCCCAACTGTCCTTGAGTAAGAGTTTGTGTTACTTACAAACAAGTCTTAAATGTGATACCACTATTTATTATTGATACTTCCAACTTGTCTCTGGGATTCTTCTTATGAATTATAGGATCAACATATTTCCAGAATCAAAAACAAGGATTCTTATTTTCATATTAGGTAGACTGATATAAATTATAATAAACGGTGTGAGAAGTTTCTTTAAGAGGAAAGATAGTTTCTTTGAGAGGAAAGCACGCCCTTATTATTCTGTGAACTCTTTGGGAGGCTAAATATATGGCAATAAAGAATAATCACTGGAAACCTACATATTTAAGTTTTCAAATATCCATTAGAGTTTGACTATGAAGTTTATGGAATTGAAACTTTTTTTTTAATGTGGCTGGGATGCTCTCTTCAATCGAATTTATAAACAGTTTATTTAGTATTATGTGCTGGGGTCTGAGGTAGAGCCAGTCTGCATTCCTCTCTTTCATAGTATAATAGGAAGAGATCGGTATTTCTGTCAATGGTATAATGTAACAAGTGAGATTTCCCAGCATCCTACTTTCATAAATTCTCAACACACAAGCTAGTCTTAACATCTCTGTAAATAATCTGAAATACATTGCAAAAACTCAACCTTTGCAGGTCTGTCTCCTTTGGGCAGGCAAAGACGATCTTCAGAAGACTTCACAGGGCTTTTAGTAGTAAGTAGGAAAGTGGCAAACTGATTGCAATGTGGAAAGACATGAGGTGTCATGTATTTAGAGGAAGATGGTCCAAACTGTTTTTAAGACTCAGAATCTGGTTAAGTGCAGTGAGTGAAAAAGATCTAGAGGTCTCTGTAGACTAGCACTTGAGATTATCTACCCAATGTGTTGATGTGGTCCAGTGAACACAATCAAGAACAGAAAACATCCTGCTTTTATACAAAATTGTGGTGTTTTACCACCTAGAACATTACATTAAAAACCCCTCAGTCAGTTGCAAGAAGAGGTACAATATAACCAGAGCAGATTCTGAAGGTGAAAATTAAAATAATTGATGAGGTAAGAGAATTACTTTGCATGATCATAGCAAAAGGATTAGGATATTTCATTCTGAAAAAATGAGAGGTGTTTTTAAAGTGTTAATGTCATTAAATTATATGACTATGATTTTGCCCCATGAAATTTTAAACTAGTAGAATGAGGAGGGACCCTTGGATTAAAATAGAGGCTGCACTGCAGTTCTGTCATTATAGGTTACGTTAACCCTGAGAGATGGTGCAGACACTTCTCCAGCAATTTATATGGCTGCATCAAAAATTAGCCTATACCTGAAGGAAAGCATCTCTGAGCTCAGAGATTGATTGCAAGGAAGACCTCTTTGCCTTTGTTGGTATGTTTCTTGCTTTCTCTCTCACATGTGGAATACTGTTTTGGTGGATCCTAGATTCGACCCAGAGTTATACTTTTTTTTTACTCTGTTCAAAGCAAAATAGAATTAAAGTAGCAAAGTGCTCATAAAAAGTCCTCTACTGTCTCTTCTCCTTAGATGCCTTCGTGGCTCTTTTCTTTGCCCAGAGTCAATATTTCCTAAATTTTTATCACAGTTCATGATTTATAGCCATTTTGCATGGGTGCCTATTGTCATTAGTGTTTTATAATAGGTAACAAATACAGTTGCCTTCTGGGAGATGTGCACTCCTCATTCTTTGCCACGCCGTGGAAGAGAAGCCATGTTGCTGTGATTCGTTAGTCCTTTTCCTCATAAACACCTGTGCTTTATCCTGCCTTCAGTTAAAAATCAGGAGTATCTGCGCGTGACTTATTGCATAAGTGTACAAACAGCCTTTGTCACACTGCACCATTGACTTCACTGCCTTTACTCTCCTGCCATGTTTCCAGGGCAAAGCCCAGCGCGTGCCGACTGGAGGAGAACCCCGCAGACTGTAGTGATTGATCTGATTTGGAAGTTAAAGTGTTCTTTCTCTGGTAGTTTCTGCTATCAGTGTGACTTTTCCTAGGCTATGAGGTCAGTCTCCCCATGCTTAACCCAGGGAGGTAGTCCAGTTTTCTTGTTGCTGAAATTTGCTTTGCTTATTTTCACTAGCAGTCTGGTTTTATAAACATAATCCTGCCAGGCCGTATGTCATTATTCTTCCTTCAGAGTAGGAAACAAATGATGTGTGCAGGAAAGGACCAATGCTTCGTCACCTTTGAAGGGTGCACTTCATTTGGGAGAAAGCTTGAGAAATAATAATTTTATATCGGATTGGAAAAAAATTGGGAGCATCTTGAATTCCTTTTACTACACTGATGTTTATACTCAAAGCTTATTCGTTTGAAATACACACACTTATAAAACATTTAATTGGGGGGCGCCTGGGTGGCTCAGTCGTTGAGCGTCTGCCTTTGGCTCAGGCCATGGTCCCAGGGTCCTGGGATCAAGCCCCGCATCGGGCTCCCTGCTCTGTGGGAAGCCCGCTTCTCCTTCTCTCACTCCCCCTGCTTGTGTTCTCTCTCTCGCTGTGTCTCTCTCTGTCAAATAAATAAACAAAATCTTAAAAAAAAAAAATTTAAAAAATAAAACATTTAATTGAGTAACTTTGGATAGTAGACTAGTAAAATAAATACCCAGTGAAGGGTCTTTTATATCTCCACATATGCACAGTATAGTGTATGAGTATTTGTGCTCTGATAATTCCCAAATCAGCACAAAACCATTAGCAAACTCATTACCTTGTCCGTTTACATTGATTGCTGTTGTCAGATCAGGCTTGAGCTTCAGCGAGACCCTGAATGCCTCTGTCACCCGTATCACTGTGTGAAAATATTAAGAGAGTGCCCTTGCTCTAACTCTATGCTGAGGATCATACATGTACACATCCAACTCTCCTCTTTCTCCCGGGCTTCAGACTTGTATCCAGTCTACCTACCTACCAACCCCAGTCTAGAACTGTAACTCCTGATCTCCCCTCCTCCATCTCCCAGTTGCTCATGCCAGAAACTTCAGAGTCGCAGCTTGGTTCCTTTCGTACCCTCACTTGCTACAACTAGTTCCTCAGAAAAATAGGATTGCTCTTCCATGGAAGAGAGCTATATATTTAGAATTCGACCTCTTCTTACGGCCTCTGCCTCCCCAGTCTGGTCATCTCTTGCCTGGACTTCTGCAGCAGCTTCTTCCTTGGTCCCTTTCTTGCTATTGCCACGCTACATGCTACGGTGAGTGCGCCCTTTGCAGAGCAACCAGAGGGCGATTTCAAAAGAAGGAAATCAGATCCTATTACACACCTCTGCTTAAACTACTTCAGTGTCTTTCCAGCACACTCAGGAAAAAGTCCAAAGTTATTATTGTGTCCTGTGAGGCCCTCCATGATCTGGCTTCCAGCTACTTCTCTGAAATCATTTCCGACGGCTCTTCATTGTTCACCCTGCTCCAGTGATGTTGGCCTCCTTACTGTTTCTTGAATATGTTGACCTTGTTCCTATCCGAGGGCCTTTTCATTTGCCAGGAATGTCCTTCCCCCAGAAACTTTCATGAGTCATGCTCTGTCTTCATTTCTTGTCTCTTTTCAAATGTCACCACTTCATTTTCTGACTGTTCTCTCTAACAAGGCACTTGTATCATTCTGTCCCCTTCTCCTGCTCTGTTTTGTTCATAACACTTATTACTTCCTGATATGTTTGTTTTCTCTCTTCCCTGTTTCAGTGTAAATTCTGTGAAGGCAAGAATTTAATCACATTTGTTCAGTGCTTGGCATATAGTAGTTATTCAGGAATGAGTGGGTGAAAAAGTACATGAATGAGTGAATGAATTTTGGTATTGCTTATTAATATCCTTTGGGCGCCTGGGTGGCTCAGTTGGTTAAGCGACTGCCTCCGGCTCAGGTCATGATCCCGGAGTCCTGGGATCGAGTCCCGCATCGGGCTCCCTGCTCAGCAGGGAGCCTGCTTCTCCCTCTGACTCTCCGCCCTCTCATGTGCTCTCTGTCTCTCTCATTCTCTCTGTCTCAAATAAATAAATAAAAAAATCTTTAAAAAAAAAAAAAAAATCCTTGAGCTGGCTGCTTGCTGGATTTTTTTCCCCCCAGTCTCAAGCTTCAGTCAACGTTTACTTAATGGTAATTGCATGTTCTGGAAGGATATAAAAAATGGTACTGAATAATCATATAGAACTTCATACAGTAGTGCCCCTTGTCCATGGTTTCACTTTCCATGGTTTCAGTTACCCATGGTCAACCGCAGTCTGGAAACAGATGATCCTCCTTCTGATGTATCATTAGAGGTTAATAGTAACCTAAGGCTAGGTCACAATGCCTGCATCCTTCACCTCACTTCATCTCATCATGAAGGGATTTTCTCATCTCAAGAAGGGTGAGTATAGTGCTGTATTTTGAAAGAGAGAAAGAGAGAGAGACTGACTATATTCACATAACTTCTATTACAGTATATTGTTAAAATTGTTCTATTTTAATATTAGTTATTGTTGTTAGTATGATACTGTGCTTAATTTATCAAACTTTATCATAGGCATGTATATATAGGAAAATATACGGTATATCTCGGGTTCAGTGCTGTGTGTGGTTTTAGGCATCCACTGGGGGTCTTGGAACATATGCCCTGAGAATAAGGGGAGGGAGACTACTGTACATTACAGTTCATTTTTACATATATTATTTTCTTGTGTTAAACATTTAGGAAGCCATCCAGAAGAGATTCCAGGTTAGTTTTAGGAGGGAACAAGAAAAACATTCACGAAAGCTTAAAAGGAGGGGCACTAAACTCAGGGTGCCTGGGTCACTCAGTCATTAAGCATCTGCCTTCGGCTCAGGTCATGATCCCAGGGTCCAGGGATTGAGCCCCGCGTCGGGCTCCCTGCTCAGCGGGGAGTCTGCTTCTCCCTCTCCCACTCCCTCCTTCTTGTGTTCCTTCTCTGGCTGTCTCTCTCTCTCTCTCTCTCTCTCTGTGTCAAATAAATAAAAACCTTTAATAAAAAAATATATAAATAAATAAAGGAGAGGTACTAAACTCAAAATTACGAAAATTAATAGTATCCAAGTTTCACACACACACACACACACACACACACACACACACACACACAGTGAGAGATGAGAAGAGTAGTTCAATCCAAGCAGTATTAAGTTATCCTGAAATATTGTTGTGAATGAAGTGAAAGGACGAGGTCGGTAGGAGTGGCATTCCGCTCATGAAGACCGCGATATGGGAAGTCACAGCCAAAGACAGAAAATTGTGTTCAGGGAACAGCAGGTTTTGTTTCTATGGAAAGAGATTATTTATAAGCACAAGTTATGAAAACTGAGTATTTTTTCTGTGTGTGGTGATGGAGAGAGAGAATGTTTCAGAAGAATTAAATTATGGGAAGTTTTGGAGCTGCTCTGAAACGTTTTGAAGCTAAGGAACAAGGAACTCTTCCAGATTTGTAGAAGGGAGCCGGCAGCAGTATGGAGAGGAATATATTTCTAATGAACCACAATGGGACTAAAAGGAGGTGAGGTGAGATACACAGAAAGAAGCCTGGGAGGTTGTAGAAATGTTCAAAGAGAAGGTAAAATGGCAGGGTTCGAGATGAACCATCCACTTGAAATTGGGTTTCTTTTCTCCCTGGTCTACAAATTAATCATTGCAATGGCAATCTCAAGAGAGGCACCAGGAAAATGGTACCCCCAAATAGAGATTAGGTAACCTGTGGGCCAACATCCCCCTTTTCCTCAATTTAAGCATGCTTCAAACATGCTGAACTAGAAGGTGACACATTCCCTGGGTCAGCTCTTTGCTCGCACAAAGTGGTGTGAAGCCCAAAGTGTTGGTGCCTATTGTTCAACTCTGTCAATTACTTTGTAAATAGCTATTGTCTTTAGCATAAGCAATTAGTATTCATTTTAAAAGTATAAACAAGCTTCATCTTAGTATTTTGTTTACGAGTCAAGCTGGTTTGCAAGCCCAACTCCATAATTTACTGTTCTGGTCTTAAATGTTAGCTTTTTTGTTTGGCAGTATTGTGCTTGTTTCTTCCTCAGTGATACTTTGAAAAACCTAAGATACTTTTTGATCATCCCATTTCTTTGCTCTGAAATTTTAGAATAATATAGTGTTGGAATTGAAGGGGACCCAGAGATGTCATATTTCACCTCTAGACAAGACCGTATCTAAAATATATTAGCAAGATGAAAATCTGTTATAGTTGCTTCCATGACTATCCCACTGTTTTTACCAAGCTCAGGGCAAAACTATGGAGAAGATAGAGTTTGTGATTGATCTTGTCCAATGCGCATCCTCACTGCTTAAATTTTTTCACCTCCTTCTTTAATCTTACTTTCTCAGTTAGTTACATCATTGGAAAATTGCGTTGTGAGCTAATAGCTTTCTCCAGAAATATTTGCATTTTAACAATAATTTCTACCCAGCACCATGCTAAGTGCTCTGCGTATATCAAATCCCTAAAAACCCTCTAGGAAGGGTGCTTGGGTGGCTCAGTCGGTTAAGTGTTTGCCTTCGGCTCAGGTCATAATCTCAGGGCCCTGGGATTGAGCCTCACATCAGGCTCCCTGCTCAGTGGGGAATCTGCTTGTCCCCCTCCCTCTGCCCCTCCTCCTGTTAGCTCTCTCTGTCTCTCTCTCAAATAAATAAATAAAATCTTTAAAAAAAATCTCTCTTAGCTAGTACTACCCTCATTTATCAACAAGAAGATCGAGACTCAGAGAACTTGAGTAATTTGGCTGAAAGTCATAAAACTAACACATAATTAATGAGTTCCAGAGTTTGAATTTCTCTGATTCCAAAATCTATGCTCTTTCTGTCACATCATGCAGATTCTTGTAGAAATCTAAAGCTCTCAACACTCAAAAGAATGAAATTGCTAGAAGTATTGATTGGTGAAAGTTTTGGTAGGGGATAAGGATATTCTGGGTAGGCTATAACTGTTCATCTACTCCACATCTTAAAAGTCATTCTGGGGCGCCTGGGTGGCTCAGTCGGTTAAGCGACTGCCTTCGGCTCAGATCATGATCCTGGAGTCCCTGGATCGAGTTCCGCATCGGGCTTCCTGCTCAGCAGGGAGTCTGCTTCGTCCTCTAACCCTATCCCTCTCATGTGTTCTCTCTCTCTCATTCTCTCTCTCTCAAATAAATAAATAAAATCTTTAAAAAAAAAAAGTCATTCTGAATTTATCGGGAAGCATCTTTTGTTGGGTGCCAGGCATAACTCTACTTGGGGGTAGTCTCGGATTCCTTATTTATGCATAGAGTTCATCCTTCTTGTCTGGTAACTATCCCCCCTGTGGAAACCCACACTTGTCCCTCCTATGGAGAGAGAAGAAAAGTCCAGTCCTCCAGCTTGAGGGCTCACGTGGCTGTCTCAGACTTCAGCTTCACCCTTGGGTCAGAACTGTCTTTATGCCCACACAGCTCAGCAGCCTGGTGTCAGCCTGCACCTGTACACTCCAGAGCTTCTTCCTTCCCAGGTACCAGCCACCTTAGATCCTTGCTAGCCATCGTGGGAGACCTGATTATCAAAGGCCTTTTGAATTACCAGAAAAGTTGTCCTCCTGTCTCTGTGCCATGTTGTCAGTTTGGGCTCAGTTTTTTCCTTCAGTGGCAATGGCTAAAATGGAAGGGGCTTCACATTGTCTCCGAACAGTGCTGTCTCTGCCAGGTTCACCTTCCCTGGCCTTTTAACCTCATCTGCCTCTTTTTTAGTTACTTTGGAGGCTGTCTCCAGCTCTCCTCATGGATGGGCCCCATCTCTTTCGCTGGATTCCAGAACTGGACACAGTGGCTGGCAGGACTTGACCAGTGAAGAGTACAAGGCAGCAATTACTTATACTCTTTGTTTGTGACTGATTCTCTATTGCTATTTCCCGAAGCCATTTTAGTTAATACTTTCTATTCCTATAGAAAACCAAGTTTGCCTTGATTTTATTGAGATTGGGCTGGGTGTGTGGGGAGGGTATTTTCTAAGGTTAGCAAGGAAAGAGGTAAATTTCACTAAAAAAGAGCTAAGTTGTCCCCTTCCTCAGCTAAAGAGAGATTTGGGGCTGCCTTTGTGTTTTCCTGTAGTTAAAAAAAATGTGCAGTTTCTTGTTTTGCAATAGGTTTTGTTCTGTGTTGCATGCAATTTTCTCTTTTATATCTTTTTCCCCCCTTAAAATTAAATCCAGTGAAATGTGAAAGAAAGAGAAGTGCCGTAATCTCCACAGCTGCTGAGTTTTCCTGGAAGGCAAAGACATCTCAATTTTAAAGTTAGTCTTAAAACATGAAATCATTGTTCTTTAAAACAGCTGTCTGGTCAAAAACCTCTTTGTAGTGTACATTTTTAAGAAACAATTTTTAAAAACCACTAGGAGCTTTGTAAAGATTTCCTTTATCTGGGTTGTGAATTATTTTCAGTCTTTTGAGTAATTGTTAAAGTGATGAAACTTACTGGAATAAAACAGATGTCTGTTTTTTGTTTTGTTGTTTAGCGGGAAGAGGGAAATGCCATTGGGATATTAGGATTTACTCGATATTTTGACAGTGAAGTCTAAATAAATGATAGTGTCTTAGCATTCGGTTCACCATCAACTTTTATACATAGTGCTAGAATATAAGCTTCACGAGAATAGGGAAATTGTCTGTCTTAATCACCGTGTGTCCCTCAGGACCTAGCGCAATACCTGGCACGTAGCTCTCAACAAATGTTTATTAAATCAATAAATCAATGAGTGAATACCATAAGTACCATTGTACAGAATGACATGTCATATAACTAGACACATTATTCATCCATTCTTCTGTCATCTTTTATGGAGATAACCTGGCAAGGAAGTTTTCCTTAATAGAAACTTTGAGGTTGAAGATGTATTTCAAAATCTTTGCTGTTATTATTAGTCCATTATGGATCTTTCACCCATGATTTGATGTAAATTAACGCTGACACTGTTTATATTTTCACCACCTCTTGGAGTAATAAGTTTCACAAATAGAAGGCAGGGGTAGTTCAACTCAAAGGAGGGATAAGTAGGGCCTTATGGGAGCACAGAAGAGAGAATGACTTAGGCATTTAGTGCTACCTGGGAGAAGACTCGGAGGAGGGGATGTCCGAATCAAGGCTGCAGGGATGAGTGCAAGTTTGTCAGACAGTGAGGAAAGCAAGGGGGCGATGGTAACCGTGCATGGAAAGGCCTGACAGTGGAAGGGCGGGCCGCGGGACCCCTGGCCATAGGGCCATTACCATCCCCATCACCACTGTCGTCATCACCACCTTCCGCTCAAATGTTACTCTTTCACACGAGATATAGGTTGCCGTTGAAGGGCTTGATTTTTTTTTTGAATCTGATTTCTTTTCTTTGAAGAGTCAGTTATATCCCTTATGCTGAGTATACCTAAAATGGCTTCCCCATACAAGTCACCGAACAGTCAAGCTTCCTGCAGACCAAATTTTTACAGACTCTTTGCTGCTAGGAGACTGATGTGTGTGGATGGATTTGGGACCCTAAACACTTTTCAGTGATTTTAGTTGAACCCTGTTCACCCCAATCCTGGTCTCACTGAGGGGAACCAGTGAGGTGCCACAGAGCCAGAATGTAGACAGTGCTGATTACCCAGGTGGGGCCAGAGCGTCAGAGCCCATCTTAGGTGGCCCTATTCACAGAGCAGCCCAAACTTCCCCCATGTACCCAAGATATCTTTTTGTAGCCTCAGAACAGAGGCCTGAAAGCCTGTGTTTTCACATGATAAAGGTACATACGTAACTTTCCAAAATGAGTTCAAGGAACTGACTTTGATATAACTTGACTTGATTAAAATAATAATAATAATAATAATAATGTCAACAAGTAATCATTTAAAAATACTTTGAAAGGCTAATTTTGTGGGGAGCCATTGTGTAAAAGCATTCATACCACAACCATGCCAGCCCCTTGCATTCTTTTAAAATTTTCCTCTACCCTCTGCTCTTTAACAGTATCTCAACACTGACAAATTTACACAAATATCCTCACCTAAATCCCAGGCTCTAAGAATTCTCCTCAAACTCTTTGTAGGTGTTAGGGGGCTAGCATGAATTCATAACTGCATATTATCTCACAATTATTGTTTTTTTGGCTTGTTGATCAGCACTAGGCCTTCTGGAAGCAGATGTCGCTTCTCCTGTGTTGATAGTTCCTCATAAATCTTATTCCTTAAAACTTTCAAAATGAGCTTTTAAGAAGTTTATAAAATAATAATTACTATTAGTCATTAACTCAAATGAAAGATCCCACAGAAGGTGATTTTCAAATAATAAATGCCGAAGGGAGAGAGGCCAGACTAGCATAGCCTGGGCAGCATTTTTTCCTAGCACATGATAAAGCATGGCTTGGAGGGGCCGGTAGCCACTCTCTATTTATTCCTCAGATTTTAGAAATGCTGAGCTTAAGCAGATCATTACCACAACCTCTTCTGACCTAATAAACGAGACAGACTGAGAATAATTGTGTTTCTCTCTCTGCGTTCTTCACCAATTGTCTTTTATTCCCTTCTAAAGTCTTTCATTGCTCTGGGCTAAGTGAAGTTTGGATTGCAACAACAATTTTTTTTTTTTTTTTTAATGATATTGTAAGACTGGCTCATTTGCCTGCTATTGGTTATGCCCAAGTAGACACATGACCTGTGGCTGTTTGGCTTGTTCTCCTATGGGAAAATGCTTAACGAAGCTAATAAGCTGTATTAAAATAAAATAAACAAACTCACATGGCACCCAGCATCACAGCCACATGTAGTATGGTTATTATTTATTATCCTGAGACACCAGTTCCACATCTCCAACTGCCTGCTGGGCATTTTCACTCATAAGGCCTTCGGTCACTTCCTGTTTAACCCATCCAAAACCCAAACCGGTACCCTTTCTTCAAAGCCACCCCTCCCTGTTGGAATTTTAAGGGGGCCCAATAAATCACACACTTCCCCCCCTCCCCCCCCCAAGTTAAAATTTGTTGTTGTTGCTGTTTTCAGAAGCACAGGAAACAGACAGATAAGGCATGAACAAATGGGTGTAGATCTGTGGCCAAAAGTCTTCTAATAGTTCAGCCCCCAGCGATCATGGCCACAGCGGAGCAACCAGGGGGCTCCACCGCAAGGCAGCACGCCCCAGAGCTTCTTGGAATGGGAAAGAAATGCATGTGTCCTGTGGGCGCAAGCTTGCTCAATTTCTCTTTTATAACACGCTAATCAAATCAGTCAGTTCTCCTCCTCTTTTGGGGAGGAAACAATGAAGTCTGGAGAAAAAGGGCCAGGAGCCAAAAGCCCTACAAGAAGCCAGGAGATCCAGTTCCCACTAACGAGGCACTCCAAACTTTTCTATTTTTATTTAGAATGCCTTCTTAATTTATATTACATCAGATTACAATTAGCATTTGGGTGTGAGGAAAAATATTTAGATATTAAATGTTCTATATGGTAAGAATTTCCACCATTTAAATTGTAATCTGCCTTCTTTATGATCTTTTTCATCATAAATAAGACCCCCCCCTGTTATAACCAAAACTCATACTCTCAGCTCTCTCCTCATGACTGTGATTAATGCTGACATGGACCTGGCGCAGTGGTCATTGGCAGCCAGAGAAAGTCAGGATTGATGGTGACTCAGCTGATTCTGCAAATGCACTTACAGTAAATGTGTTTTGCAATGCTCTTATGTTTTAAAATATTTTTTCCTAAAACTAAAAATTACTTCAAATTTTAATTAATTAGTTAACTCTTTACTATGTCAAGAAAAGGAAATATCAAAAGACTGAATATCAAATCAACTCAGGCTAAAGAAACTTGTTCCTTTGGCAATGAATCATGACACTTTGAGTCAATAGACAGTAGCCAACCTCCAATTTAAAATTGTCCCATTGGGGGCACCTGGGTGGCTCAGTTGGTTAAGCTCCTGCCTTTGGCTCAGGTCATGATCCTGGAGTCCCGGGATCGAGTCCCACGTCGGGCTCACTGCTCAGCAGGGAGTCTGCTTCTCCCTCGGACCCTCCCCCATCTCATGCTCTCTCTCTCTCAAATAAATAAATAAAATCTTTAAAAAATAAAATAAAATAAAATTGTCCCATTGATCTTTGAGGCTGATCTTGAAAGACAAAGACAAATAATTTAAGAAAATGAAGGGCACTGAGCTATTCAGTCACTGGTGGTTGCTTCAGTCAGTCATTCATGCACTCACAGTTATTTACTGAGTATATTCTGCATGCTGGGTGCTCTACTTAAATTCTCTGAACGGGAGAAACATGTTCTCTAATCTCATGGCATTTACAGTACAAGGAAGGAGACTGATAGCAAATAATAATTATTGAATTACAACTGTTAATGACAATTTCTGTGAGAATTTATATGAGAGTGACCTAACCATTTTGGGAATTTAGGGGTAGTTAAAGCTAACACTAGAAGACCATAAACATAGACTGGGTGAAGGGAGAAGGGAAGATTGTTCCAGGCAGAGTGAACAGCATATACCAAGACCCTGAGGTAGGAAGAAGCTTTGTGTGTTCATGCAACTGATAGCTAGAGCCTGGCATGCAAGAGTCGAGGTCCAGGTCACTTGCAACCCTATAGGCCATGTTAAGGTTGTTGGTCTTTGTCTTATTGCAGTGAGGAGCTGTTGATGAGGTTGGATTTGAAAATAGAAATACCCAGAATGCAACTATAGCTTAGAAGGAAACTCTGGGATTTGTGAGTGGTCAGCTTATACATGGTACTGAATGCAAGTGGTCTCTTTTTAGTACTCCTTGTAGAAAACTCTTTTAGGGAAAACCCTACTTGTTGTCGTGACTGGATTTTTGTTCTTTTGAGGTATAATTGATGTATAGCATTACATTAGTTTCAAGTGTACAACACAATGATTTGAAATTACAACAAAATGATCACAAGTCTAGTTAACATTTGTCACCATATATAGTTACAAAATGTTTTTTCTTGTGTTGACAGCCTTTAAGATTTACTTTTTTAGCAACTCCCGAATAAGCAATCCAATATCGGTTTGTATCTTTTGTCCCCCTTCACCCATTCCCTGTGCAGGGGAATATATGCCTCCATAACTTGGCTATTATAAATAATGCCATATTGAACATGGAGGTGCATATATCCTTTTGAGTTAGTTTCTTCATTCAGATAAATACCAGAAGTGAAGTTGCTGGATCATATGATAGTTCTATTTTTAGTTTTTTTGAGCAACCTCCATGCTGTTTTCCATAGTGGCTACAACAATTTACATTCCCACCAACAGTGCACAAAGGCTCCCTCTTCTCCACATCCCTGCCAACACTTATTTCTTGTCTTTTTGATTATAGTTATTCTAACAGGTGTGAGGTGTTACCTCCTTGTGATTTTGATTTGCATTTCCCTGATGACTAGTGATATTGAACACTTTTTCATGTACCTGTTGGCTATCTGGATGTTGTCTTTGGAGAAATGTCTATTCAGATCTTCTGACCATTTTTTAATCAGATTGTTGTTTTGTTTTGTTGCCATTGAGTTGTATGAGTTCTTTATATATTTTGGATATGAACCCCATTCCAGATACATGATTTATGAGTATTTTCTCCCATTCATTAGGTTGCTTTTTCATTTTGTTGATGGTTTCCTTTGCTGTGCAGAAGCTTTTTAGTTTGATGTAGTTTTACTGCCTTTGCTTTTGGTGTCAAATCCAAAAAATCCTTGCCAAAACCAGTGTCCAATAGCTGACTATGATCTATGTTTTCTCCTAGGAGTTTTAGGGTTTTAGGTCTTACCTTCAAGTGTTAATCCATTTTGAGTAATTTTTGTATGTAGTTTAAGATAGTGGTTCAGTTTCATTCTTTTGCTTGCAGCTGTCCAGTTTTACCCACACCATTTATTAAAGAGACTATCCTTTCCCTCCATTGTATATTCTTAGCTCCTTTGCCGTAAATTAACTGATCATATATGTGTGGGTTTATTTCTGGGCTCTCTATTCTATTCCATTGATCTCTGTTTTTATGCCAATGCCAAACTGTTTTGATTACTATAGCTTTTTAATATAGTTTGGAATCAGGGAGCATGATACCTCTAGGTTTGTTCTTCTTTCTCAAGATTGTTTTGACTCTTCAGGGTCAGATTTTTAAAAATTTTATTACATTCAATTTCCTAATATATTTTTTTAAGTTTTATATTTGCATTCATAAGTGAGATTGGCTTGTAGAAACATATCCCCAAATTTGGTCTTTAAAATACTGGCCCTCTGATAAGTTCAAAGAAAAAAGATTCTAGGGTCAAGTAAGTTTGGAGAGTCATGCATAGGAGGTTCATTGCTTGGAGATTTACAATGTGTACTAGTCTTTTAATATTTCTGAGATGTCCTGCATAGAAGAATCTTCCTCTTAAAATTTGGTCATGTAAAATTTGGAAAGGAAGACTGATAAAACTCTCTGAGATCAGAATTATTTTGAAGAAAAGTTTTAATTTTTTTCCCAGTTTATCCTGTGGATATTGGTCAGGCAAGATTTTATGATTCTGATTTCCTATTTTTTTTAGAACTTGTATCCAACATTGATACTTATAAATTTACTATCATAAAAGTAGTATACTTAGCATCTCTTAAAAAATTTTTAATCTTCTCCTTCTTAAATCATATGTATCATCTATGATTTTGATTATTTTTCTCATCTTATATTTGCTAGATACTACAGAGCTCTGTTTCATTGTTTGATTCATCAAAGAGTGGACTCTTAAATTTATCAATGATAGTTCAATTTTCCATAATTACTTCCTAACTTTATTATATCCTTTATTCTGCTTTGATTAGTTTTATAATTTTCCAACTTCTTAAATTCAATGCTGGCAATGGTTTTTTTGCTTATTTTTAAAAAATAATAAGACATACATGACTGTGATTTTGCCTCTGAATAAAATTTTGGCTGTATGTTCTGGGTTTTAATCTGATGTGTAATGTTATTTTGCCTGTTTAGTAAATAGCGTATAATTATAGTTTTGAGTTGCTATTTGACACAAGTTTTAGGGGAAGTTTTATTTTATTTTAAGTGGTTTTGTAATTCTTTCTGTTTAACTTCTTTCATAATTTCTAGTTTTAGTGCATTGCCTTTTAATCTTCAATACATGAAATGAGGAATATTCTCTTTAAGATGTAAAAATAATTCATAGTCCTAGCTTATGAAACTTATATTATTGACATCACAGGTTTAATTCTTAATTTATGATAATGTACCATCTTGGTGTCATTGATTAATTGTCAATAGTCTTTGAAGAATTTTAGATGCTGAGAAAAGGCTGAAAGGTAGTCAGTCAGCCAACAAATGTTATTGAGTACCTACTATATGATAGAAATGCCAGAAATACATTGATGAACGTTTAAAGTTCCATTATTGAATTTATATTGCAGTCGGAGGAGCATAAGCAAGGGAAATTGAGGGTTGGAAAGATAAGCCAGTGATGGCAAGGAGTTTGAATTTTTTCCTGCTTATAGTTGGCAGTCATTGGAGGATTTTAAACAGGGTGGGGATGTAATATATGATTATAGTGGCTTCTTTGTGGAGAGTAGAGCAAGAAAGGTGCCAAGGAGATGTCATCCAAATGAGATAAGATAGTGGCTTGGATATAGGAGTCTGTAGTTCAGTGTAAACATCTGGAGTTACATGCATTTAAATGGTATTTAGGATTCCCACACAGGAAAGATCACCTTGCCAAAAGCACAGATAGAGGGAGGTGGACCATTGAAGAAGCTTGGGGCACTCCAGAATTTAAAGGTCTAACAAAGACCTCAAAGACATCAAAAGAGATTAAAAAGTTGTAGTCGGTGATGTAGAAGTGTGGAAGTCAAGAGAATGTGTTATCACAGAAATCTTGAGAAGGAAATGATTGAAGACAGAGGGAAGGGTCAATATGTCAAAGGCTGCAGTGAAGCCAAGTAATGTGTAGATAAGGAATTGAACATTTGCTGTGCGAAGATGTAGATCACATGACCTTGATAAGACCTCTATCTGTAGAGTAACAGGATCACATATCTCACTGGGGTGAATAAAGGAAAGAATGGGAGAGGAGAGAATGGAGAAAATGATTCAAGATAACTCAGGGAGTTCTGCTGTAGAAGCAAATAGAAATGGGGTCGTTCTTAGGGGATGGGGAAGGTCAAAAGAAAGTGTATGTGTGTGTGTTTTAAGATAGTTGCTTTTAAGGTATGCTACTATGCCATACAAATTATCTGATAGTAGAAAGGAAGAAATTGTTGAAGTAAAAAAAAAAAAAAGGGGAATGATTGTAGGAAGTTCATAAAGACATTAGGAGAGAGCAGACTCAGTGTCTAAGTTGAGGTTTGGCCTTTCCTTGTACAAGGTGAAGGCAGAGTCTATTTGCAGGTAGTCTGGTGTATTTGGTAGGAAGAAGATAGATCATTCTCATCTCGTTGTATGTGTTTTTCCTGTGAAGTATGAAGCAAGATTATCAGCCAAGTGTTAGTGGCAAAGTGCGTTTTATAGATTTCAGGGAAGAAAAGGTATGAAGTAAGTATCTGGTACAGTGATAAAGTATTTTGACTACAGAAATATAGTAGGGATGCCTGGGAAAGTTAGGTGTCCATTTGATATTTGTAGTTATGAAGTTGGAGTGCAGTAAGCACAATTGTATATTTTTTCTCTTGCATTACTTAGAAACTTGGATGTAGGAACTCAGTAAGGAAATAATTCAGTCAGAGTTTTATTAGGTAAGTAAAATGGTGAAGGCAAAGAAAGGAGAGGGAGTTGAAGGTTTGGAAGGTAGTAGTTATAGTACTAAACTGAGTCTTCATAGAAGTGAAGACATAAGGAATGTGATGATGAGCGGGAACATGGTAGGATCAGTGGATCAGTAAAAGTCCACATTGGAGGCTGTTTTTCAGATTTTCAAAAAGGATAACCAAATGGAAATTTTGACTGATGAGTTTATCATTGATACTCTGCTATATAAGTTTATAATTAATTGTAAAATTGATGGTTATGCATTTAGAAAGGACATCAGTGGTCAATAGGAACTTGCTTTGAATCTTGAAAAACAAGTTCAGCTGAACTGACATCAATTTTTTAATAGAATTGAGCAGATATAATATACTTAGACCTTGATACAGTCTTTTGGAATATACATGAGGGAAAATAGAGGGACATGACTTGATAGTACATATATGATAGATTTATGATTAAGTATTAAGTCCTACTGTTGATACACAGTGGGTACCAGTTAATAGAACATGTAACTCTGGTATGGGATCTTTTGAGGTCTGTTTAGTTCTATAGTATATCTTTGATAATGACATGGGAATATTATGTTATTATAAATAATACAGATAATGCAAAACAGGAAGAATTGTGAATGTGATATTTGCCAGAATCAGAATTCAGAACATCTGAGCAAATTGGGAAATGGGCCAGACTAACTAGATGAAATGTAATAATGCTAAATATAAATTTTACTTTGTTTTAAAATAGTACAGGAGAGGTCTGGTTTTATAGGAGGTCAAGCCCAAAGGATCTAAAGGCAGTGAGAATAATGAATAATAGTAATTTCGTATTTTGTATATTTTACTTGCATATTTACCTGATGCTGGGCATTCTGCTAAGCAAACTTTTCACACATGTGACCTTATTTTATTATCATTGTAAGCCTGAGATAGATATTGGTATTATCCCCATTTTATAGATGAGTAAACTGAAATTCAGAGAGGTTTTCTTACCCAATGTCCTGTAAGATAATAAATGGCACAGTCTGGATTCAACAGGTGTTGTTCATGGTCTTTACTATATTCTACTACCTGTTACTTCCTTACATTAGTAAAAGTTTACTGTTTAAAAAGTAGGCAAAAATTCCACCAAATTTCTTCCTTGCATCTGGTTAATATTGCCTCTGGGGATTTGTGATCAGTTGCTGGGATGTCATTTTCAGAAAATCCTTTTAAAGTAGAGCAAATCCACGGAAGGGTAAAAAGAATGTTATCTAGAATCATCTTCATATGAGAAACATTTGAAAAAATTGGCTTGGAGACTTAGAAGACTTGAGGGACAGATAATGTCTGATCTCAGATATTTATTTATTTATTTATTTATTTATTTATTATGTTATGTTAGTCACCATACATTACATCATTAGTTTTTGATGTAGTGTTCCATGACTCATTGTTTGTGCATAACACCCAGTGCTCCATTCAGTACGTGCCCTCTTTAATACCCATCACCAGGCTAACCCATCCCCCCACCCCCCTCCCTTCTAGAACCCTCAGTTTGTTTCTGAGTCCATAGTCTCTCTGATCCCAGATATTTAAAGAGCTGTCATAGGTAAACAAGTTAGACTTCAAATTTTTAATACCTAAGGACATTCTTATGACATGTGAATGAAAGTTATACATCTAATCAAAACACAGACTCATCATGTGGTCATGTTCTCTTCAGTGTAGCACTTAAAAACCTTTTACCTATGGGATAAAATTTCTCATGCTCATTTTTAATGTTGAGGTAACTTTTATTTTTCAAACTATAAAACACGTAGTTGAGCTTGATTTCATAGTGAAATCATTCAGAAGCTCATATCTGCATGATTGCAGTTGAAATAGACTAAACAAAAAAATTCAGTCAGTACAAATTGCTGTGGGTTATCTATACAGCTACAGCATGTGGTGAGAACCTGGAAGCTACATCCACAGAATTTATGAGACTTCCAGTAAATCAGCTCGGTTCAGTGTTTTAGACCTGTATCCAGCTCTTCTTGGATGTCTAGACACAGCCTAAGATGAGGCTTCAAAAATGGGTAAAAATGAAGCAGCCAAAGCCACCAGAAGCCTTTGACCCTCTTCTAATGTTTCAACCAGATAATTATTTTCCCTCTCAAGAATTTGGCTATCCTTTGAGGGGGAAAAAAATTCAAGATTTTCCATGTGAAGAGCCCCTGAAAGAAAATACTCTGGAGAAAGGTCAGTGAGAATGGGCCAAAGCCGAATTCTTCAGATCTGCTTGGAGAATGTGGAAAGTTTGTACCCTCGCTACTTTTCGTGCTTTCCAGCTGGCCAAGAACTCCCCTGGCATTTGTCCAGCTTTGCCTTCCCCATACCTTTTACATCTTAAAGGGACTCATACTGTGCACAAGAAATGCCTCAAATGGAAACTTAAATGGTAGCTAAAAGCTATGATAGAGGTAATTAAATAATTAAAAACTGATGAGTTTTGATTTCTGTCAAGATAATCTATTACCCTTTCTGCTCTGTAGCAAAGATACGACCTTTCAAATTTGACAACAATAAACTTTCCTACTTGGAGAATATATTTCCTTTAAATATGTCCCACTTTTAATTAAAAGTACTTATTCGGCTTGTTGTGGTTTGTCTCTTCAGACTTTTTTATCTTAGATTTTCTGTGGAAAATTAAGGATTCTATCAAAAATAAAAATAGTTGGTTTTAAAAATAAACACAGTTCAAGTTCATTCCATAGTTCTTTTGTTCATTCATTTGTTCATTCATTCATTTGCTCCACTCGACAAATATTTGTTTTGTGGAGGCCATATGCCAAGGACTGTGGTAGGCCCACAGTCCTTGTGGTGGAAAATTAGAAGCTTCTTTTATCCTACTCCATCTGTTGCTATATCCAAAGGATCATATACAACAGAGATGGAAAGTCTTAAAAGCACTAGGAAGTAACAATGTTAATCAACTATTTGCAAAACTCATGGAGTGAACTGGATTGAAATTTTATGAGTGGCCACTGCATGCTTTACCCTGATTAAGAAAAATGAAGCTAAACAGGAAGACAACAAGAAGAAACTTCTATATTTCCTCACTGAATCAATCTATGCAAGAAATGTGGATACTTGTGCCAACCAGAAATCCAGATAGCCAGCTCTACTTTGAAGCCAATTCAAAAAATGAATCCAAGTAAGAATTTACAGATGGGAAAATCCAGATAGAAAATACCTGATGATAAATATTTATTCAAGTAAAACATACAGAGTTCCATTTAAATAATTGCTTACAAGTGTAACAAAATTGCATACTAAACTAAAAAGAAGTGGACTCTTAAAGAGATGTGAAAACAATAATTCAGAAATAATATTCTAGGTCAGTATTTCTAGATAGATTAGGAAATGTGTGAGATAAAGTGGCAAACAGTAAATGCTTTTAAATTCCTTGAGAAGTCAGGAATTATTGTTTTATTTCTGAATTTCATATATACAAAAATGAATTCAGGGATGATTTGGAAAACTTAAAGATAATTCTTTTTTTAAAAATAATCATTTACCTGTAGAACTGAAAACCACTAAAAAATATAGAAGTCAAAAAGATAGTTCTTTTATCAACATATGCAAGGAAACAGTAGGGAGCATTAAAAAAAAAAGCTTATGTCAAAATGACAAAACTTAAAACCAAGCTATACAGCTATGGCAAGAAATAAACATGATTCAGACTTCCCTAATCATGGGCAGTACTTTTCAGATTGGGATGAAAAATAAAACCCAGCTATATTGTTGGCACTTATAACCAATATGTCTTTTTAAAAAGTAAAACAAATAGATAAAAGTAAAAAAGTAAAAGAAGAGACAAAGCTGTGTCGAGCTAATGTAAATAAAAAGTGAGAAATCATTCTAATAATACACAAAAAAAATCTTAATGAAATCAGAACAAAGAATATCACTTCAATAAACATGTTAAAATGCTCACTTCTTTAGCAAAAATATTAAAGCTTTGATGGAAAATCATTTTTAAATTATAAAATTTGCAAAGGTATTTTAAAGATGATAGTCAATATATTTATGGGTGTGATGATATTCATTATTCAGTAAATATTTATTGAATACCTACTAGCACTAGTCACTTTGTAAGACCTAAGAATATAGCGTAATCAAAACACTATCAAATATGCCTTTCCATTTATGAAGATCTTGTTTCATGTTATTCAATAAGATTTTATCATTTTCTCAATTTAAAAAATTTATCGTATGTATTTTGTAGGCTTTCTCCTAATATGAATGGAACATTTTCCTATATCTAAGTTATTAGAAGTATAGCCTAGCAGTGTTTTGTAAAAGCCACTGGATTTTGAGTTAATTTTGGTAACATATTTTTTAGGGTATTATTAGTTTTTCTCTGGGTTCTTAGTTTTGCCATAGGATTGCTTATAATATTTGATTTTAAATTTTTTCCATCTTCTCTATATTTGTGGTTATGTATCCTATCCTTTCTCATTTGTGGTCTTGTATACTTTTGTTTTCTCCCTTAATTAGTATTATATTGTCTAATTCTAAAGGGAAAAATATTTGTGTGTGTCTTTATTATCCTTTATGTTATTTTTATATTTCTTGTTTTATTAATTTTGGTTTTAATCTATGTTAATTCCTTCTTCTTGGCTTGTTCTTTTTTTTTATCATAGTTTTATAATCCCTGTAGATGAACATTGACCTTTTTTTCTCCTTTCTGTAAATAATGAACATATTTAAGGCCATAAATTTTCCTACAGTCTTTTCTGTGTTCCATTGGTTGGATATGGTGTGTTTATATTTTTTGTTGTTTTCTAAATAATTTATAATTTTTATTTTGTTTTTTTTTTCTGTAATACAAGGGTTATCTAAGAATATATTTAAGGAGTTTTTGGTCTCTTTTTTAAGAAATTTATTATTTTTCTTTTTCTTTTTTTTTTTTTGATTTGTGATTAAAGAATGTGATCTATATAATCTCTTTTTTATGTTTCTTAAGGCTGGTATTGTGTATGTGTATAGGTCCAAGTGTAAGACTGATTTTTGTAAATGTTTTGTGGATAATGACAAATCTTTATCTTCTATTTGCTAACTTACTTTTGTCCACTATATTTGTCCAATTTGAAAAGAGTCACATTAAAGTTTTCTATTATTATATTTTAACTGATTACATACATATAATTATTACAAGTTCTTGCAGTTTTAGTAGCATTTGCTTTCTTTCCTTCCCTACTATGTAATTTGGTACAAACAGTTTTATGAGTATTTTCCAATCTTCACAAATTGTACTTTATACCATCGTATAATATTTCTCTTTATTCTATTTACGGCTTTTAAACTGTTTATCTTGTTCAGTACTTTTAAATTCTATCTCGTCTATTATTAATATTACCATTCTTGAATTTATATTCTTTGTTTTGTGCTTGTGTGATTTCTCTTTGCCTGTTCCTTTATTTTTCCAAATAATATGTAACTTTTTTAAACCTAAATTAACTGACTAGCTGAGAGAATTCAGTCCACTGTCATTAATTTCATAATTAATATACATAAATTTATTCCTTCCATCTTATTAAAATTTCTTACTTTGGTCCTTTTTATTTTTTCTTCTTATTTTTTTACTTGATCAAAGGCTATTAATTTCTCCTTTTTCTTCTTTTTTAATTTGAGAGTTCTATTGTACATTTAATTTCATTAACATTTTCATTCATCACCAGTACATAGCCCTATCATTCCATGAGGCAAATTATCAAATATTTCTCCCCCAAACCCTTTCTTCTGCTGCTTCTCCCCATGCCCACTTCTCCTAACAGTGAGACCCCTGGGATCCCCTTTGCTGCCCCACTCTCTGCCCCTGCACCCATCAGAGAAGACCTGGGGAGCATTTTTATTTTCTCCTACCCTTCCCCAACTTTTAGACTATTTGAATAGTGTCTCTTTTACTGTTCTTTCTTTAGCCCTTATATTATATATTCTTAGATGGTCTGTCATTATTTATTTTGATTTAACTCTGTGGATGTTGCAAGTTCTGTTGCTCACCACTGTTTTTTTTGTCTTAATCTTTCTTCACCTTGAACATGCTCCGCAGATTCATCTGGTGCTGTTGTAATCTCCTCCCTGCTTAGGCGCTCCCTCAGGTCAGGGGTGTGGCGGTATCCCAGCTGGATATGGGTCTCTGCAGTCCTCAAGAGTCCATGAATGTTACTTCATTGCCTTCTACCTTTTGAATGTTCAGTCCAGGGCCCGTCTCATTCTTTCTCCTTTATAAGCAACTTGCTATCTTTCTACAGAAGACTCTTAAATGTTTTATTTCAGAGCTCAAGAATTGTATAAATGAATGTCTACATGGTATCTTTTCTCATCAAGTACACATGACATAGCACATAAAATGTATAGGCTCAGATCTTTTTAAAAATCAGGATAAGACCCTTTTTTAAAAAGTAGTTTTTTTTTTCTTTAAGATTTTTAATTTATTTTTTGACAGAGAGCGAGAGAGGGAACACAAGCAGGGGGAGTGGGAGAGGGAGAAGCAGGCTTCCCGCAGAGCAGGGAGCCTGATGTGGGGCTCAATCCTAGGACCCTGGGATCATGATCTGAGCTGAAGGCAGACCCTAAATGACTGAGCCACCCAGGCGCCCAGTAGTTTCTTTTTTTTTTTTTTTTTTTTAGTAGTTTCTTTTTTATAATTATTTTTCTCCCCCCACTTTCCTTTTCTTTTTCTGGAACTCCTATTATTTACAGGTTAGGTGTTCTTTCCTCCACACTTTCATAACTTCTCTATCCTTGTATTTTTAAAAATTCTCCCACTAGATCTTGAAAACTACTAATTCTAGGCTCAACATTCATCATCCTTTCCTTCAACTTACCTACTAAATATTTTGACTTACAAATCTTATTTTTTAGTTTCAGGAAGTTTTTCTTAATGTTGTACTTGTACCTCTTCAAATACTCTTCTTCTGCTTCCCCCAACAGTTCTTTATTGATAAGCTGTTCTGATTGCTCTCTTCATTCTTGCTTTCTCTGGCTATGAGACATCCTTATTAGATGTCCTTTTATTTTCCTTTGTTCATTGTGGCACAGGTCCTGCTGCTGGACACTTTAAGGGGACTGGTCCTGTGAGGGTGGGAAGGCACAGACATCTCCATCATCACAGGCCCAAAATAGGCAAGTTACCATTTACTTATTGAGGCACCAAGAGGGAGGCTTTCTTTTGCATTAGGGTAGAGAAGACTCAGCACCCCCCACACTTCCTTACAGCCAGAGGATCAGGCACACCCAGGAGTCCTGTGATCATTGAGGGACAGCCCTACCAAGGCCTGCTACATGCTGGTCCTTGCCTTTGAGTTTTCCTGCTGTGGTCCCAAAGCTCTGTTCAGCCCAGAGCAAGAAACTATCTAGCTCATACCCTCTACCCGAGTACCAGTCCCAAAGTTGGCTTGACTCAAGAAAAGAAGATGTGTTTGACCTGAGTTAGAAGTGGAGAGGAAGCAAAGCACAATTAAGTCATCATCTTCCCCAAGTCCCCTGGGGAATATAATGATAAGCATAAAAATGACATATTCTCTGTCCTAATGTTGCTTGTGAGCTAGTTGGAAAGATAGACAATAGCTAAGTAAGTAAGCAAGTAAATAAATAAATAAATAAGAAATAAAAAAGAAAAAGAAACCCACACATAATTCTGAATTCACAACTGTGATTAGTGCTATGAAGGAAAGGTAAATAGAAATATGATCTAAGATTCCAAGAAAGAGTAGGCATTAATTGTGCAATGAGGGAAGAAGAAAAGAGCTACAGGCAGAGACCTTTGAGAGTGGGCACGGCACATTTCAGGAGGCAAAAGAAGAACAGCATGCCTGGAGCCAAAAAAGCAAGGGAAAGTAGAGTGTGAAAAGAAGCTGGAGAGGAAGGTAACAGTTACGGGCCAGACTACACAGGGTTTTAAAGGCCATGGTAAACAGTGTAGTCTTTCCCTAAAAGCAGGTGGCTATTAGAGTGTTTGACTCCATGGGTAAAAATATCTGATTCACATTTCAGGAGATCATGAGGATTCCATGTGGAGAGCAAATTTAAAGGAGCCATGTGATGCAGGGAGATCCATGAGGAGGGTACAGTGAGGTTTGAGGGAGGGTGACAGTGTGATCAGGAAGTGCACTTTTAGGTGGTCAGATGAAAGCGGGTATGAGAGTGGAAGGCAGGGAAGGGCAAGCCGAAATCACCGATTCAGTTGTTCATGTCAGGGTGGCTTTGAGATAGTCAAGTGGAGAAGTCAGTAAACACTGTGAATCTGGGGCAGTCCTGGGTAAGAGATATAAATTTGTGAGCCTTCTGAGTTTAGGTGTAAACTAAGGCTCTTAGGCATGAATGAGAATACCCTGGAAGAGAATAAGAAGAGAAAAAGACTATAATTTCTGGTATTCTGCTAGTATCTGTCTAAATCTCTTCTGGAAAGGTGATTGGTAATGCATATTAGCGTCTTTAAAAATGACTGTAAGTTTGATCCTATAATTCTATTTATAGGAATCTATCCTCAGAAAATAAGAGTAAGTGTGAAAGGCTTATGGATAAAAATACTCACTTAAGCATTATTTCTGATTATAAAAATAAAGGAAATTACCTAATTAATATCTGGAAGAGGTTAAGTAAATTATCATACATTTATATTAATGAATATCATGCCATTCTAATTTGATGTTTATAAAGATGTAATGGCCTAAGTAAATGACCATAATATAGTAAGTAAAAAAAGGACTCAAAGTTGACAGAGAGAGAAGGGGGTTGGGGAGACCTCAACTATGTGAAAGATGGATAGAACAAGAGTATAAAGAAATAAGTTTATCTGTAAACCGTGATAAGTGGATACTTGTCACCATTTTTATTCTTTTATCTAGTTTCCAAATCTTTCTAAATGGGCATGTATTACATCTTACGTATTATTTTATTGTTAGGAAAAGAAACAAAATTATAGTATTGCCCCAGTTGTCAATATGCCCTTATTAGCATTTCACTCTGTTGAATACTGGATAATGTTTTTTTCTTTTGATGGTATCAATGAGCATTTCTGTTTTGAATATAGGATAGTATTTTAAGTTTGTAAGATTATTGCCATATCTTTTAAAGTTTTATGAGCCATTTAGTCTTATAAAATGGTTTCAGAAAATTGATTAATTACTAGGCGGCAGCAGATCCATTCCCCTGGCACCACTCTGACTTGGCACCCAGTGTATCATCCTGAGAGCATTTCTCTTTCCTCCCCTTCTTATTGCTTAGCGGTACAAGTGGCTCTGAATTCTTTCATGTGAAGTTTTAAAAAGATTATATAATAAATATAGGAATTTACCAGTTATTTTAAATACAATGAATTGGTTTTTTTTCCTCCAGTGACTGTCTGAGAATTATCCATTTGGACTGTCATTTGCATCATCATTGTCTGCAGTGATATAAAATCATTTTGAATTTGGTTCCAGACTAAAAGCATGATTTTTTTTTTAATTCCAGGAATGTATACAAAGACTATCGCTTCCTTGAGCTGGCATGTGACTCGCAGGAGGATGTAGACAGCTGGAAGGCATCTCTGCTAAGAGCTGGGGTTTATCCTGATAAGTCTTTAGTAAGTTGGATATATCTCTTATCTTATAATTATTAACCATGCTTAAGAAGACATAATTCTATATACTATATAATGGAGAAACTAGTTCTCTTTTGATTTAATTAGTTTGGAACAGTTCTAAGTAATACTTTGCTCATATTTCTTTTTCTCCATTAGTTTCTAGAAGTTTATCAGTCTGTTTGTTAGAGAAAATGCCCTCCTCTGCCATAAAGCATAATATATGTAATCTCAGACCAAGAGAGAATTTCTTCGTTTTAATTTAAAATTTTATTTTCCTTTATGTGGTATTTCACAGTTGTTCTAGTATTCATACAGCTGTTTAGAACATTCTTCATATAGTCATAGTATATATATCATGTCATCACACTATTTCATATACTTAAAAATGTACTTATTTTTATAAAAATCTACCTCCTTTCATTATGTCTGTAGTACCTGAATCCAAAATTACATCTGTATTCAAATTCTGGTTAATGTCATTTGGAGTGTGAAAGAAGAAAAACATTATATTGCCATTCCTACTTATCTTTATAAATATACTTCAAGTGTTTGAAGTCACTTCTCGCATTCAAGTTAATAAACAGAACTTCTGTTTGTGTTCTTTGGAAAATGTCTGGATTTGAATTTCAGGAGTCCCACCCAACATGTACACACACCGATAGACAGATGCCACTGATGAGCGGCTCTTTCTGCTTACTTCCTGTCCCCTTAAGATGTTCTGTCCAGGGGGGCACCTGGGTGGCTCAGTCGGTTGGGCGTCTGCCTTCGGCTCAGGTCGTGGTCCCGGGGTCCTGGGATCGAGCCCCGCGTTGGGCTCCCTGCTCAGCGGGGAGCCTGCTTCTCCCTCTCCCACTCCCCCTGTTTGCGTTCCCCCTCTCGCTGAGTCTCTCTCTGTCAAATAAATGAATAAAGTCTTTAAAAAAAAAAAAAAAAAAGATGTTCTGTCCAGGTGTCTCCTCAGAACGCAAGTGCTGAGACTGAGCCTTGGGGATTTGGTCCAGCTTGACCCTTGTGGTGCTTACTTGGCTCTAGATCAGTTTATAGGACTGATCATGCACAAGTCAGGTCATTTCTAGGCTCCCAGTAGGAAGAGTCTTCTCAAGAGAAAGTCTGAAATATGGATGCAGGGTGGGGGGGCAATTGAAACATCTCTGGAGGAACTTTAGCCTTGACCCCATCCCTGAGGTTGCGCTGGAATTTAACAGAGTTCCAGAGGTAAAGGATTAGGCATTTGTGCCAAAAAGTTCTTCTCATTGCTGTTATTTTAGCTCCTACATAGACCTCTTAACTCCATCCCAACCTACCCTTGCCTGGCCAGCACCTAAAACAACGAACCCCCCACAACATACCCTGTGCCCTCCAAATGAGGTGAAACAAGACCCTTTCCTGGTGATAACCAAGCACAGAGGTATCTGTATGATTTCCATGGTTGTCCAAATTTTATCACTGTGTACATATATATTTACATAACTATATGCCACTCCAAAAATTGCACGTGAGAAATCACTTAAAAACTAAGAGTATCACCTGTACTTTTATTATTAATTCTAATCATTTATTAGTCTTCCCTCTCCATTGATGGTGGTGTGTTTAGTTTCACATACATTCTATATTAAAAATGTACATATGCTTAATTTTTTTATTCACTCAGTCCACAAAGCCTGTGGAGCACACGCTTTTTGCCAGGCGCCGTTCTAAGCCCTAGTGCTACAGAGGTGCGCAATAAGGTTCCATCCCCAAGGAGCAGACATTAAACAAGTGAACGAATAACTGTATAATTATGTAGTGTGATTTTATGGGAGTGATACAGTCTATAAAAAATAAAGAAAATTAAAGGGACAGACAATCAGAGAGGGGCAGGTAAGCTTTCTTTTAGTGAAGATGATGAGGGAAAGCCCCTTTGAAGAGTTGCCATTTGAGTAGGCTCCTGAAGGAAGGGAGGGAGAAAATGAAATGAGGGGAAGAATATTTGTGGAGAGGGCTAACAAGTGCAAAGCCACTCAGTGTCTCAGAAGAGCAACAAAAAGTCAGTGAATCTGGAACACAATGAGGGAGGACAAAAATATTTGATAGTTTCCAAGAGGGTAGTCGGGGCAGATTATATTGGTCTTGAAGGATGTGGTGAGCATTTGAGTTTTAAGTGAGATGGGAAGCCATTAAAGGGTTTCCAGCCAGTTAGTGACATGATAAGAGGGACACTTTCTAAAAGATTATATGGCGGGGTATTACAGGAAGCTGTACAGCAAGTGTGTTCAAGCAGAGGTTTTAGTGTCAAACTCCTGAGACTGAAATTCCAGAAGTTCACATGTAAGCTGTGAGACGTCTAGCCTTTTTATGTTTCAAAATTCCCATTTCTAAAATGGAAATAACAGGAGTCCCCTATAGCTTGGTTGACAGGATTAAGTGAGAGAATGCAGGGAAAGCATAAACAGGGTGGGCACAAGTAAGCACTCTATTTATAATGATGATGATGATGATAATTATCATTTTCATCACAGACTGCTTTAACAAGTAGATGAGAGCTAAAACAATGTGGATATTATAATGTAGCCCAATGAGATCATAAATACTTTATGCTATTTTCTATTTCCAAATAATGCTTGGTTGTATAGAATGTTTGTGTGTTGGATGTATGTCTTCCTACCATGCAACTGTAAAGTTTGTGAAGAATATTTTTCAGTCATGCTTTTGTCAGACTTATTTTAAATGCACTAGACAAGTTTGCTATTTAAAGAAATTATGTAATACATCTCTTGTGAGGGAAAACTGTCTTGGAAAAACAAAATTACCTTCCTATCTCTGGTGAATCCAAATTTACAAATGTGGATTTTCATGTATCCATAGCTCTGCACAAAGAAGACAGGCAATGAAATATTTGCATTTTTTATCAGAATACTCAATTTTAAGCAAATCTAGAGTTGTCCTACGCAATCTGTTTGATTCTTTTCACATCATTTTTGTTTATAAATACACTTTTGGTACAGTTGCTTGGAAGGTCGAGACAAAAGGGTTTTTTACTATATGCCAAAGACATGACAGGAAATTAAACTTGGCAGTATGCCATGAACATTGCTTTTCTCAGTTTTCATCATAAACAATATTTGCATTTCTTATGCACCATGTAGTTCTGGAGGTTATATTACACGATTGCTTGACTTGCAGATGTTTAAATGGCAGCTAACTACTGAAAGCAATCTAAGTAGAATGCTTGTGTAAACATTCATTTTGTGAGCATGCTTAGATTTGGGGGAATGGATACTTTTAGGTACAGTTATTCCTAATTTAGAAAGAGTTGATGAAAAAGTCAGATTAACCTAATAACAGATGTCTCTCTGTAAGTAAATTTTTAGGACTTCTGGTGTGTCATTTGGGTTTTGTATCAATAAACCACTGAGTTGACAGCAAATCAATCACTGTTCTAAAAATGAAACATTTATTTGTCATACATGGACATAAGTCTAGACTCAAGAAGTTCTACTTTCTACACAGAACACCTGTATTTTGACTGGAAAAAAAATCTACAAAGATAATTTTTTAAAAATTGTGTAATTTTGGCTTCATTTTGATAAATAGCCATCACCCCCATTTTGGTTTTAGACAAACTTTTTTTTCAACTAAGATTGCCCACTTTTTTATGACATGCTTTTCCCCATCATATTTTTTCTATCATGTCCACATGATGGAATATTTTTATGTCACTCATATCATAGCGTTTGTTCTGCTACCTGGTGTTTTCTATCTCTTAGGTTGTTTCTCTTGGAGTTTTCTACAGATTTTTTTTTCTTTCTTTCTCTTCCACCCTCTTCTCTCCCTTCCTTCCCTTCATCCATCACTGTTATGGAAGACTCTAGAAATTCAAATAGAAAAAGATGCAATTCTTACTTTATAGGAGTTTCAAATCTAGTGGAAGTGAGGGATGCAAATAAATAATTACAATGTGGTAGGAACCACAGTGGATATCTGTATAAAATGCAACAGCCCAACTATATTTCTATGTGGATTTTCTAATTACCTTTAGTCCCTTAATCTTTCTGGTTCCAAAGCAAAATGTAGACTTCACATTTGAGCAGTGTAATGTGTGGCCCTAACATGGAAATGAGAAGTCCTGGATCCAGTTTCCCACTATGGCACTGCCATACTCCATGAACTTACACATAACCTCTCTGAGCCACAAATTTAGCCTTCTACCAATTACCTCATCTTTCTGAGCAGCCGCAGTACTTTAAAAATATATGTAAATCTGAATTTGGATTTAGCAGAATTTTATTTCTTTAACTTCTATTTCCTTTGGCCATTAAATTAAAATTATAACCACTATAAAATTTTATACTGTTAAATAATTGAATTATTACACAATTTTGAAGTAAAGATTTTTCTGAAGGAATTAATTCATAGTATTTTAGGGTTTTTTTACTGATGAAAATGAGATAAAAAGTGTGTGTGTGTACCAGTATTATAGGCTACAATTAAAGAACTTTGAAAAGATTATTTTACAGGAAAAAATATATGTACATGCATCAGTAAGTGTGAATACAAATAAATGTGAATTTCATTAAATATCTAAAGAGCGTGATATAAAAAATGATGGACTTTTCTGGCACAGTTTTGTCAGCTAACAGTATGACTTAAATTGTATATAAACACTAAAGAATTCCAAATTCCTTGGAACATTTTGTGTGCAGTGAAATGAGGTAGACTTTAAGTCAGATCTACTCACATTTGAATCCTGACCCTTCTATTTATTGGCTGTGTGGCTCAGGCTACTTACTTAACTCTTTTTTTTTTTTTTTTAGTATTCTTTTTTAAACTCAAAATAATGCTACCTTCCCCTGCGTGATTTTATAGGATTAAGTGAGAACTATTGCACATGACCTCTAGCTTGGTGCTGCAACTGGGTGGATGTGTTCAATGCCACGTAGCCTTTATTATTGATGAAAATCATTAATGGTCCATGAAACCCTAATTTCCAGTTTAGTAGTTACGTTTTCCTTTGCAAACTATCAGTGAGACTTGGGCACATGAGGGAGAATTTCCTTAACTGTTGGCTGAGGAGGCAGAATTGTTTAGGGGGTGCCTTGGGTTGTGCTGCCCTGTGGCCAGGCTGGCTTGGAAGGCTCCGTTCGTCCGTCAGGAGTGAGCCCAAGGGGCTGCCTGTCAGGGAAAGTGAGGATTCACAAGCCTGCCCTCCGATGCTGGCCTGTGGGCTATCTGAAAGAAGCAGCCTGCAGAGTAGTGGGTGCCCTGGAAATAGATTTGGTGCAAATTTAGTTTTGCCTATTTGTTAAATTACACACCTCAGCATTTCTGAAGAGACTTCCATTGGCTGTAGAGATGGATGGTCCTCCCCTACAGGGTATGAGTTAAGTGGTGAAAAATGGCAGTAGAATGTGAAACACCCCGGAACTTTTACCTCTGAATTCAAGACTTGCCTGGTCGTAGTGAATGCTTTTAGGACTGCTTTGGAAGTTGAAACCCCTCTATTAATGAAGTCTTTGGGGACTTCAGAAATTCCTTGTGGATAGACTCTAAAACTGAATGTGTCTCTATGGCAAATAGCAACTAGGGGAGTGGGGAGGGCCTCTGTATCATTCGAGGGGGGAGAAAAAAGAATGCCCACAGACCTCCATAAATACTTTTTAATATGGGATGACCACTCACATGCATTTATTTATTCAGCCATCTAAAAAATATAAGACTGACAGTGCCCACACTTAGCCTGGCCACACATCACTTTATTCTTAGCTTATTCGGCAGTGCTTCCCACACAACGTCAAGCAGCCACGTGACCAATTCTGAAGAGTTTCGTTTTTCTTCAATGGAGGTACTTGCCATGATCTAAACATAAATCGCTGCCACGCAGAGTAGTGGAGGGAATTATAAAACATTTACAGTTCACCATTCATGACTGTTATGCCTCTCTCAGAATAGACAATTGGGAAATGATTGAAGGAAAAAAGAAATGGCAAAGCCACACCACGTCCTCCACTTGGATGTTTCTCATATTTAAGGATCAAGGCCCCTACTCTGTGACATCATTGTTGCCACTACAAACAGAACCATCTGCCGTGGAGCAGAGAAGCCAGTCATTCCCTAACGTGTAAAAAATACTTGGTTGAACTCCTGAAACTTATTTGGTAGATCAAAAGCTGCCCTGCTGTGGAATTCAATAAATTCCATCTGTTTGAGGTATTTTCAGCAATATTGCACTTCTTTGGAGAACCAGGGTCCTGTTATTCTCTAAAATAGCATTTTACTCCTGATAAAATTCCCTGTGGGGATCTTTATTGCCTTCTTGAATGGTTGGCATATTCCTTACAGAGACTCTCCCCCCCCCCCTTCATTCATTCTTGTATCATTATTTATGTCTCACAGAAGCCAGTGATGTTAACAGTGATATCATGGCAACTCCCAATGCCAAGAAGCTTCTCTACACTGTTTTATCAGTGTCTTCAAACTTATGTTATTATTAAATGTGATGGCTCTGATGGTCCTTGGATTAGACATTTCCCCAGAGTCACCAGTTGGCATTGTTTTTAAGAAAATATCCTCTCCTGTGATTGTTGCCTTGCCCCTCTCCAGAAAATTTCGGTATGTAGTATTTCTCCCTGCACATCCTCGTTTAAAACTAAACGCCAGATCTCCAGCCCAACCTGTTACTCCACCCTGTGCTCAGTCTTCTCCACAGATGCACGCAGTTTCCTAACAGCTCTCTTCAACTCGGCATCGCAGCGAGAAATTCCTTCTGGGCCCCTCGTGAGAAGAGTTCAGATCTGTTCCCGGCCCATATCCCATCACGTCTTCCCCACAGGATCTGACCTTGCAAGGACTCGGGTTGCCCTGGGAGTAATGAATCACCATTTTATTTTTTTAAGCCATATGTGAGTTAAATTGTTTGATATAAATCATACTCTTGCCGCTCCAGTTTGAAAGAGGAGAGCCGTTTGCCCGCCGCCTGTCGCTGGCTGCTGTGTCTCTATCCAGAGTGTCTCTTGTAGAAATGACTGCATTTTTTGGTGACTAACCTTTCCAGACCCATTTTCTTGAATGTGGACCAGTGTTTACTTTGGCCACATCCCCACTATACAGCTTTCGCTTCCCATGCCAACCCGGGACAAAACTCATAATTTATGAAGTAGAGGAATGGTACAGATGGAGGTCGTAACTTGGTCTGCTTACCCTGTCTCCCCAGAACCACCCACTCCTTTCCTCTGCTCTCTTTTCCTTTCTTTTTCCACCTTCTTTGAAACCAAGGATGCAGTGTTTGTTTAAAAATGCATTGGCTGATGAAATTTTCCATGGCTTGGCATGTTGGAGGAGGGGTTGTCAGGAAAGGGCAAGCTGACATACTAACTATTTTGCCTTTCATGCTAACAGTTCACTTATTACCAATTCAAACCAGTGCTTTTTGGCCAGGTTCCCATACTCCAAGGATTCCGGGTAGGAAGAAAGGGGGAAATCTCTGTCATAATTTTCTGCTGTTATAAATATGTGATTTCATTTAATATAAGTGGATTCTTCGACTTGCCCATGGGCTTTGGGTGCTGTATGTATGTATGGGATGTCAGGGAATAAATTATTTGTTTTGATTTTGCTCTAGCATGAAAATCTTTAAATAAGTTTATGTTTAACATATTTCTTTCTTTCTTTTTTTTTCCTTGCGGCCACATGCACAGGGGAACAACAAAGTAAGTTCTTTGTCCTATTGCAGCTCCTCTTTCTCTCCGGCCCCCACTCCCCTGCCGCATGTATCTTGGCAAGAGTGTTTCTGGGCCCATTGAAATGACTGTTGTCTGTGACAGCACACCAATGATCTAGGGCTTGCAAATGCCGGGGAAAACATATGTTTGGACTACCCTAACGGCTGCTCCGTTTTGACCTTTTGGAAGGGAAGTGTTAACCGTTCTTTAGGGTTGGTTATTGGGTGGTTCAGAGAGGTTGATAATATAAGGAAAGAGGTCGACACTGAGAGCAAAGATTATGAAGATTTAATAATAAGGACTCTTCTGCAGAAAGGGTACAACAATCTGATGAAACTCAGTGCAGCGAAGTTTTTGACCAAAAATCAAAGCTCTCGTGTTAATGTGCAGTTATAAAAACCCCAAACTGGAGTCTTAAATAGCAGGATGGCTGGCTTTGCTGGTGAAACTGAACTAGATCAGTGCTCTGGCTTTGAAGGTGCCTTAAAATGGATGGAGGAGGGTGGGGTCCACATTTGACTTGGCTTCTGCACCCTGATGTATTCCAGCTGGACGGAAGTGGGAGGGTATGGGGGATGGAGGAAGAGATGAATGTGCATGATGGATTTGTGAGACCAGGCAACACACACCGATGGGGAAAATGATCTTAATATTGTTATTGTCATTAGATAAAGGAGCAATTTAGTCATTCATAGGGTTGCTGGCTTGTTTGAATTTAAATTCAATTCTTCCAAAAGATTAGAACTACTTCTCACTTATATTAGTTCTATAATAGTAGCATAGTTAGGGAAGATGGTCTTAAGTTTAGCAGGGTGATTTGTTTTTCCTTTTTTCTATGGAGAATTATTAGTGTTTCATCCTACCAGGTGGCCCACTTAAAATAAGCCTCATTGAATGCAATAAGAATTGAAAAGAATCTGTTCTATAAGGGGCTGCCTGCATATTTAAACCAGCTGGAATTCATCAAAATTGCTATTCATAAGCCATACATATAGAATGTAAAACAAATGTGGGAAATCTTGCAGTTTAATTTGATGGAATGTGCTGTTACAGAATATGTTGAAGCCATGGTTGGTATTGAAAATGTGTCACTTTATGAATTTATATCTGGATAGAACTGCTTATGACCCAAGTAATAATATTTAATAAAGTTAAAATACTACAAGAAAAGTACAAGATAGACATTTGTGAAGAAGCAAGGCGGGTGGATTCAGTCCACTTTTTAAAAACAGCAGTAGCTTATAAAATTAGTTAGAGATTTCTTATACAAAGTAAAGGGTAATATTTCTACCTAATACTACCACTATTAGAAAAAAACATTTGGACAAAATATAAAAACCCATATTTTGTTCTTATACCATATGATGTATTTCAATTTTTGAGTAGTAAATATGTCTGATCTGGTCATTTACAATGAGTCTCTGTCTAGAATTTCATGTGCTCCATCTCTTGTTTGTTTGTTAAGTACTGTGAGCTAATCGTGAGTGCATTAATAACTAGTCTGTGTATGCTGATGATCAGGGAACCAGCTACTGACATTTTGTGGGGAGTGTAATCCTTAGACCACTCGAAAAGCATTAATGATTTGCCTCTTTCACTAGTGATTCACTGATGACTTGCAGGGATTTGTAAAAGTCCCAAAAGAAAACACTTCTCTATAGGAGTCATCCATTTATTGTGTCTTGCTTGGGCAAGTTCTTCTGGGCATGTTCAGTTTAATAGAGTTTACTGATTTTCAGATAATTATAATGCAATGAGCAATAAAACCCCAAAATGCTAAGCTGCTGCTCATAAGGGTACCTCTAGGATGATGCAGAAGACCTTCCAGAGTCTTCAGGCACCGGGAGCCACCATTTTGCATAATGAAAACTTGGGACAATGCTGAGGGGATATCTTCAGGTGCCATAGTGTCAGTTGACAAGTGTTAAAGATGCAAGCACTGATTGTTTGGGTTTTTAATTGAAGAGCGGCTACTTTGGAGGTGTTGGTATTTATTGCCCTTATGCCTTAATTTTTAATTGTTTATGTTATGAATGGTGAAAAAATGTAATGCTAATACTTCTAAAATCTGATCATTATACTGACCATGTACTCTGGCACAAAAGAGCCTCCTGAAATCACAAACAGCACATCTGCATGCTATTTTCCTTTAGCTTAGAATTTCAGTATAAATGGAAAACACTGGAATACAAGCTGTGCTGTCTCCAGAGTATAGATCTGGAGTCTTCAGAAGGAGAATATGAGATTCTTTTTTCCCTCCAATTCTGGAATGCTTGTTCTGAATTGTCCCCAAGGCAACATACCTAACTTGTTGCCTGCCATATACGTGAACCAGCTGTAAAAGGTGACTCATTTAAGACTCACAATGGCTAATTGTTTATTTAGGGAATGGCATTTTCTTATTTATGATACTAACCAGACTCTAAAGAGAATGAAATCTGCTAAATTAATGTTTCTTTAGATGAGCAGAATGAATGGCTTCATCTTCCCACATACATTAAATGCAGTGCAAACACACACACACACACACACACACACACACCCATACATGTATATTCTGAGGTGTATGGAACAAGCCTACTATTCATTTTCTCAGTAACAACTAAGCTGATCTGCTTCAGCCACCTTTAGATTACACTTTGGATTTGGGATCTAATCCTCTCAACTCCAAGGAAACAAACTTTCATGATAGATGCACATTTAGATTTGTATTATGATGGAATGAAACATCCAGGTTCACATTCCTCTTTGAATAATTGTATGTATTTTGTTATTTTTCCTTAAAAAGCAAGTTTTCCTTTACTGAGGAGATCACAGTTGTTAAAAAAATTCCTTCCAGGCCCATTACTTATTTTTCCTTTTGAAAATGTTTTTCTGTTGGCATAGTGATACTCTAAATTGCTTAGGGTAGAGTCTGTCTCCTCCTTAGAGGGGTTTCCCTGAACCGTGGGTTCCAAGTCCATGTTTTCATGAGGAAGACCAGAGTCTAGGACTTCATGAGTCAGTTCCGGGAATGTGAACGAATATATACAGTAATGGGGTGTGGTGGGGGGAGGTTGTTTTTGTGCTTTTTCTTAAATTGTGGTACACAAATATAAGAATGTCATTTGCAGAACTGAGGCCTTCAGGTAAAAAGTTATCTCCATGTTTCTTGTCTTAGAAAGAAGACATTTAATTTCCTTATTTAGTGTGATGCCCTCTCTTGGTAGGCATTTCTAGGAATATAATAGACTTCTAATTTTATTTATTTATTAAAGACTTTGGGTTTTGTTAAATATCTTTGATATTAGGCAAGCTAAAGGTAGAGAAATACTTGAAATAATAAGGAATAAAATTCTATAACAAAAGCTCTCAAGTTTCTTAATGATGTTGGTGCAGAAACATAAATGAAAACTAAAAAAAAAAGAAATCCTGATGAATTCAGAAATGAATGTTTCAAAAAATTTTAAGTTATGGGGAAAAACTACATTTAATCTCTTCTCTTATGAATCTTTTATTATCTTTGAAAGAAAGATTCAGTCTTCTTAAAGGATTCTTACATTTCTTCTGGCAGAAGTATTAATTTGACCACCTTGATTAGAGAGAAAGAACATTTGAAAAAGAGAAATAGAACCAAAACATGCTAAAACATTTTTTTAAAAAAACTAAGTAGTAAGTTCTGGTTAAGTTAAATGCAAAAATGTAATACATATTGGCGGGCTTTGCTGTTTAAGAAAAGAAAGGAAAATCAGATTTAAACACTTGTTTTTACATTTAAAAAATACTTTGTCTAGTGATTTCCCAACATATTCAGCAAGATAAGTGGACATGGTTGGCCTCCATTAATGGGAAAAATAGTTATTACCTAGAGTATTTATTTTGGGGGTCCACTGGATTCTGGAAGTCATTTGCAAAGATAGAGTATGCCAGATCAAATGTCACCAAAATATATCATACTGAAGAACGTAGATGTTAAATGCATGATAATTTGTCTTGTCTCTTATGCCAGGCCTTCAACTCCTAAATTCTTGCCCTTGGTTGAAGGTGAGAGACTACAGATAACACTGAAAACCCATCACCAAACCCATAAAGAACCAGACAGTACAGTATCATAATGTATATTACCTTTCTAACATTTAAAATATGTCTAAGTGCTAATCAGAACATTCTAAGCAGTTTAGATATAGTCAGTTCAATTAGGGTTTTTTATTTTCTTTGAATAATGTATATGCTTTCCTTGATTTTCTTAGAGAAGCTTAGAAAGTGTATTTCCCTGGGATTTAAGGAGAGTCCATCTGATTTGCTTAATTTATGCATAACCCAATAAGAATATCATTAAAGTGAAAAGAAAGGATGAAACCTTACTGGCCTCAAAGTGTTATTTTAGTTCCATGTGCATATAAAAATGAATTGTCTGTCTCAATCTTTGCGACACCGATAAACCTTTGGTTCTTTTTTGGCAAACCTATCTTAAAAGACCATTGCCTAATGCTTAGTTTTTGAACCCCCTGACTTTTATCTTAATCAGTTAGAGCAAAGGGCAGTTCAGTTGGAGGCAGAAAACTTTGAAAGTGAGTTGCAATCTATATTATGTTTGCAAATTTATTAATCTTGCCAAATAGACTCTATAAGAAAGCAAGAATTGATCTGTTGCTCAGAAAGCTCACAGTGGGTGATAGAATGGGGACTTCTGAAGGGTTCTTGGGGCTTATTTATATTTTATTTCCTCTATTGTTTTCAAAATAAGTGACTTCACTCTAGTTAATAATGATGAGAATAACTTTGTCTTACTTCATAGCTTTTTTGACATAGTCTTAGTATTACACTTTTTAAAATTTTAATTCCAGTGTAGTTAAAATATAGTCTTATATTAGTTTCATGTGTACAATGTAGTGATTCAATACGGTGATTCAACAATTCCATACATCACCTGGTGCTCATCATAAGTGCTCTCCTTAATCCCTATTATCTGTTGGCTTCTATCTTCTTTCCCTTGGTTTGCTGTTTTGTTTCTTAAATTCCACATGTGAGTGAAATCATATGGTATTTGTCTTTCTCTGACTGGTTTGTTTCACTTAGCATTATAGTCTCTAGTCCATCCGTGTTGTTGCAAATGGCAAGATTTCATTCTTCATTATGGCTGAATACTATTCCATTGTATATACACCACATCTATATCCATTCATTTATTGATGGACACTTGGGCTGCTTCCATAGTTTTGCTATTGTAAATAATCCTGCAATAAACATAGGGGTGCATATATCCCTTCAAATTAGTGGTTTTGTATTCTTTGAGTAAATACCCAGTAGCATGATTACTGGGTAATTCTATTTTTGATTTTTTGAGGAACCTTCATACTGTCTTGCACAGTTCCAACACCAGTTTGTGTTTCCACCAGCTGTGCATGAGGGTTCGTTTTCCTTCACATCCTCATCAACACTTGTTTCTTAAGTTTTTGATTTTAGCCATTCTGACAAGTGTGAGGTGATATCTCATTGTGGTTCTGATTTGCATTTCCCTGATGATGAATGATGTTGAGCATCTTTTGATGTGTCTGTTGGCCATCTGGATGTCTTATTTGGAGAAATGTCTGTTCATGTGTTCTGCCCAATTTTTATTGGTTTATTTGGGGTTTTTTTGTGTGTGTATTGGGTTTTATAAGTTCTTTATGTATTTTGAATACTAACCCTTTATTGGATATGTCATTTGCAAATATCTTCTCCCATTTAGTAGGTTGTCTTTTAGTTCTGTTGGTCATTTCTTTTGATGCACAGAGGCTTTTTATTTTGATGTAGTCCCAGTAGTTTATTTTTGCTTTTGTTTCCCTTGCCTCAGGAGACATATCTAGAAAGATATTGCTGTGGCCGATGTCAGAGAAATTAGTGCCTGTCCTCTCTTCTAGGAAGTTCATGGTTTCAGGTCTCACATGAGGTCCTTAATCCATTTTGAGTTTACTTTTTGTATGGTGTAAGAAAGTGGTCCAGTTCATTCTTGTGCATGTAGCTGTCCAGTTTCCCCAACACCATTTGTTGAAGAGACTGTCTTTTGCCCATTGCATATTCTTGCCTCCTTTGTCGAAGATTAATTGACCATATAATCGTGGGTTTATTTCTGGGCTTTCTATTCTGCTCTGTTGATCTATGTGTATGTTTTTATGCCAGTACCCTACTATTTGGATTACTACAGCTTTGCAATATAATTTGAAGTCTGGAATTGTGATACCTGTTTTGTATTTCTTTTTCAGGATTGCTTTGGCCATTCCAGGTCTTTTGTGGTTCCATAAAAATTTTAATATTATTTGGTCTAGTTCTGTGAAAAATGCTGTTGGTATTTTGATAGGGATTGCATTAAATATGTAGATAGCTTTGGGCATTGTAGACATTTCAACAATATTTGTTCATCCAATCTATGAGCATGGACTATCTTTCCATTTCTTTGTGTCATCTTCAATTTTTTTTATCAGTGTTACAGTTTTCAGAGTATAGATTTTTCACCTTTTGATTAAATTTGTTCCTAGGTATTTTATTATTTTAGATGCAAATGTAAATGGGATTTTTAAAAATTTCCCTTCCACTGCTTCATTATTACTGTATAGAAATACAAAAGATGTATGTACATTGATTTTGTATCCTGCAATCATACTGAATTCATTTATACATTCTAATAGTTTTTTGGTAGAATCTCTAAGGTTTTCTCATAGTATCATGTCATCTGCAAATAGTGGAAGTTTTATTTGGATGTTTTTTATTTCTTTTTGTTGTCTAATTGCTATGCCCAGGAGTTCCAGTACTATGTTGAATAAAACTGGTGAGAGTGGACATTCTTGTCTTGTTCCTGACATTAGGGGAAAAGCTCTCAGTTTTTCATCATTAAGTAAGATATTAGCTGTGGGTTTTTCATATATGGCCTTTATTATGTTGAGATATATTCCTTCTAAACCTACTTTGTTGAGGGTTTTTATTGTGAACGGATGTTGTACTTTGTCAAATGCTTTTTCTGTGTCTATTAAGATGATCATATGGTTTTTATCCTTTCTCTTATTGATGTAATGTATTGATTGATTTGTGAATATTGAACCACTCTTGCATCCCAGGAATAAATCCCACTTGACCCTGGTGAACGGTTTTTTAAAATGTATTGTTGGATTTTGTTTGCCAATATTTTGTTGATGATTTTTGCATCTGTATTCATCAGGGATATTGGCCTGTAGTTCTCTTTTTAATGTAGTATCTTTATCTGGTCTTGGTATCAGGGTAATGCTGGCCTTACAGAGTGAATTTGGAAGTTTTCCTTCCTCTCCTATTTTTTGGAAAAGTTTGAGAAGAAAATTTTGATAGAATTTACCTGTAAAGCCATCCAGTCCTGGATTTCTGTTTGTTGGCAGTTTTTTGTTTACTGATTCACTTTCACTGTTGGTAATTGGTCTGTTCAAATTTTCTGTTTCTTCCTGCTTCAGTTTTGATAGTTTATATGTTTCTAGGAATTTATCCATTTCTTCTAGGTTGGCCAATTTGTTGGCATATTATTTTTCATGATATTCTCTTACAATCCTTTGTATTTCTCTGGTGTTTGTTATTTTCCTCTTTCATTTGTGATTTTATTTATTTGAGCCCTTTCTCTCTCTCTCTTTCTCTTTCCTCTCTTATTTTGATGAGTCTGGCTGGAAGTTTATCAATTTTGTTGATCTTTTCAAAGAACCAGCTCCTGGTTTTATTGATTCTGTCGTTTTCTTAGTTTATATTATCATTTATTTCTGCTCTAATCTTTATTATTATTTCCTTCCTTCTGCTGGTTTGGGGTTATGTTTGTTCTTCTTTTTTTAGTTCCTTTAAGCATAAGGTTAGGTTGTTTATGTAAGATTTTTCTTGCTTCTTGAGGTTGGCCTGTATTGCTATAAACTTCCTCTTAAAACTGCTTTTGCTGGATCCCAGAGATTTTGTACCATTGAGTTTTCATTTTCATTTTTCTCCATGTAATTTAAAAAAAAATTTTTTTTAAGTAATCTCTACATCCAACGTGGGGCTCAAACTTACAGCCCTGAGATGAAAAGTCAGATCCTCTACCAACTGAGCTAGCCAGGTGCCCCTCCATGTAATTTTTTATTTCTTCCTTGATCTCTTGGTTAACCCATTCATTATTTAGTAGCATGTTTAACCTCCATGCATTTGTGCTCTTTTCCAGATTTTTTTCTTGTGGTTGATTTCTGGTTTCATAGCATTGGGTCAGAAAAGATGTATAGTATTACTTCAGTCTTTTTGAATTTGTTAAGATTGTTTTGTGGCCTAATATGTGATCTATTCTGGAGAATGTTCTGTGTGCACTTGAAAAGAATGTGTATTCTGCTCTTTTAGGATTGAATGTTGTGAATGTATCTGTTAAATCCATCTGATCTAGTGTGTCATTCAAAATCTCTGTTTCCTTGTTGATATTCTGTTTGGATGATCTATCCATTTATGTAAGTGGGGTGTTAAAGTCCCCTACTACTATTGTATTACTATCAATTAGTACCTTTATGCCTGTTATTAACTGTTTTATGTATTTGGGTGCACCCATGTTGGGTGCATAAAGATTTACAATTGTTATATCGTCTTGTTGGATTATCCCTTTTGCTATATACTGTCCTTCTTTGTCTGTTGTTGCAGTCTTTGTTTTAAAGTCTATTTTGCCTGATATAAGTATTGCTACCCCGGCTTTCTTTTGGCATCCGTTTGCATGATAAATGTTTCTCCATCCCCTCACTTTCAGTCTGCCTGTGTCTTTAGATCTTAAATGAGTCTCTTGTAGGTAGCATATAAATGGGTGTTGTTTTTTTAATCCAGTCTGTCATCCTATGTCTCTTCATTGGAGTGTTTAGTCCATTTACATTCAAAGTAGTTATTGATCAGTATGTATTTATTGCCATTTTGTAACTTGTTTTGTGGTTGTTTTTTAGTTCTTCTGTGATCATTTCTTATCTTGTTCTCTTTCATGGTTTGCTGGCTTTTTTTAATGCTTATAGTTGGATTCTTTTCTCTCTTTTTTTGCATATCTATTACTGGTTTTTGATTTGTGGTTACCATTAGGTTTGTATATAACATCTGCATATACCAGTCTATATTAAGTTGATGGTTGATTAAGTTTGAGCCCATTCTTTACTCCTCTCCCCACCACATTTTTGGTATATGATGTCATATTTTACATCCTTTTATTTTGTGAGTGATTTTTACAAATATACTTATTTTCACTGCTTTTCTGCTTCCTACATTTTTTATTCTTATGGTCTTTCCTTTCCACTCAGAGTCCTCTTCAACAGTTCTTATAGGCTAGTGGTCATGAACTCCTTTAGCTTTTGTTTGTCTGGAAATTCTTTATCTCTCTTCTATTCTGAATAATAGATTTGTTGGATAGAGTATTCTTGGCTGCAGATTTTTCCTTTCGGCACTTTGAAAAGTCTGCTGATAGCCTTATAGAGTTTCCCTTGTATGTAACTATCTTCTTTTCTCCTGCTTCTTTTAAAATTCTCTCTTTATCACTCCTTTGGGCCATTTTAATTACTATGTGTCTTGGTGTGGACCTTCTTGGGTTGATTTTGTAGGGGATCTCTGCCTTCTGTATCTGGATATCTGTTTCCTTCCCACATTAGGGAAGTTTTCAGCTATTATTTCTTCAAATAAATTTTCTGTCCCCTTTCCTCTCTCTTCTTCTTCCAGGATCCCTGTAATGTGAATGTTGTTATGCTTGATAAAGTCACTGAGTTCCCTAAGTCTGTTCTCATTTTGCATAATTTTTTTTTCTCACACCTGCTCAGTTTGATTACTTCCTATTACCCTGTCCTCCAGGTCACTAATTTATTCCTCTGCTTCTTCTAGCCTGCTGGTTATTACATCTAGTATTTTTAATTTATTTTGTTCTTCATCTCTGTTTCTTTTTTATTTTTTCTATCTCTTGTTAATGGTCTCACTGATGCTCTCTACTCTTTTCTTAAGTCCAGTAAGTATCTTTATGATTATTGCTTTAAATTCTCTATCAGGGGTGCCTGGGTGGCGCAGTCGGTTAAGCATCTGCCTTCGGCTTGGGTCGTGATCTCTGGGTCCTGGGATCAAGCCCGGTGTCTGGCTCCCTGCTCAGCAGGGAGTCTGCTGCTCTCTTTCTCTCTCTCTCTCTGTCTCCATCTGCCCTCTCCCCAGACTCCTTCTCTCTCTCTCTCTCTCAAATAAATAAATAAAATATTTTAAAAAAAATTCTCTATTAGGCATATTACATATATCATTTTCGTTTAGGTCTCTTGCTATGGTTTTGTCCTGTTCTTTCATTTGGGCATATTCCTCTGTCTCCTAAAATTGTCTAACTCCCAGTGTCTGTCTGTGTGTTAGGAAAGTCAGCTACATTTCTTGCCCTTATAAATAATGGCCTCATGAAGAAATCCTGTAGTGCCCAGCAGTGCAGTGTCCCCTGTTCACCAGAAACTCATGCTTCAGGGGTGTCTCCTATGTGTGTTGTATGTTACCTGCTGTCATGTCTGGGCTGCTTTTTCCTTCAGTCTAGTCATCTGCACAGGCTTTCTTTGCTTCTTGTGGGCAGTGTTTGACCCCTAGCCAGAGTGGGGCATGTAATTTTAACAAGGCACTCACTGGTTTGCTTGCAAAATGAGACCTATAGCTGCTGCTGCAGAGACTGGGGCTGTGTGGGGAGGGCAGGCAATTTTAAGAAGGTGCACCCTTCCACAGGGTCAATAGCCACTGCAGCTGCTGCCAAGACCAAGGCCCCGCAAGACACACTGCTCAGAGACTTGGTTTTGGCAAGATTTGCACTGGTCTTCTGGAGGAAGTGACGCACCGAGTCCAAACTGAGGCACAGGTGAGTGGGAAGGGTGGATCCACTGAAGTGCAGTGGGGCAGGGCTTGGTGTAAGCAAGTTAGGTAATGAGGCAGCTGTGTGTTTATGCTGGGGTTTGGGGGATGGAAATGGCACCTTGCTAGCTCCTTTGTTTCTGGAGGGTTCTCCCTGAAATCCCTGCCTCTCTGAGCTCTGAGATGAGTGAGTAACTCTCTCCCATATGCCCCTGGCATTTTTCAAACTGCTGCTTCTATGCTGTATCCCCACAGGCTCTTTGTTATGCTGTCTCTTTAAAGGTAGGGACTCAGCTTCCTATTGCTGTCTTGGGCTGTCCCAGAGCCAAGCCCTCTGATTTTTAAAATTCCAGGCTTTATGGCTCACTGGTTGTAAGAACTCATGAAATTTGCCCCCCTCTAGTTTTCAAAGCCAAATATTTTGGAGATTCATCTTCCCCAGGTGGGCTCTCTGGTGTGATAATCTGATTCTCTCCCTTCCCCACCATTGATTGAGGCTCCATCCCACCCATGGATGGTCTCCTGGAGTCCATTCTGGTCCCCACCACTCTCCTCCCTTTATATCCTCTTTGATGTGGCTTCTTCTCTACCTTTGGTTGTGGAGTTTGTTCTGCCAGTTTTCAGGTCGTTTTCTGGGTTATTTGCACTGATTGTATTTGCACTAGTTGTATCTATGGGGCAAGGTGAGCTTAGGGTCCTCTTACTCTGCCATCTTGGCCCCCTCTCAATAATCTCTCTCACAGTATTTTAAACATCTTTTTGTATGCTGATATTTTTTAATGGAATTGGTTTTAATGGAAATTTTCTTAAAAGATTTTATTTATTTACTTATTTGACAGAGAGAGAGAGCACAAGCAGGGGGAGTGGGAGAGGGAGAAGCAGGTTCCCCGCGGAGCAGGGAGCCCGATGTGGGGCTCAATCCCAGGACCCTGGGATCATGACCTGAGCCAAAGGCAAACGCTTAACTGACTGAGCCACCCAGGCGCCCCTGAATGGAAAATTTTTATACCTCTCTTTTGAAAATATGTTATGATCAAGTATGATTTTAGAAATTCCAGTGTGATAAGTTTGGGGTTGAAATTTAAGAACTTACAGAAGCATTTTTATCAAAAAGTATAAATTTTTTCTTAATTTATCTTCATGTGATTATCATACTGTATAGTGAAATCATACCAGAATCATTACAGTTGTAAGCATTTAAAATTTTTCTCCCTATCTTTGGCAGATCAACTGGACAAAACTAAAATGAAAAAGAATGTGATTATTGTAAGAAATAAGGTTGATTCAAAAGATATGTGTGTGTTTATTTTTTAAATATATAAATATTGGTATCTGATAAGCTATAAAAGTTATAGAAAACTAGATATACATAGCAAACTTTAAGTGTAAAAGCTGATCTATTCAGGAAAAGAAAATGAACTCCAAAATGGATCCAAATTGAAATCAATACTTAACAGACTGTTTGGGATATAATAACAATGAAAACACTAAACTGGAACCACTGTAAGATAGAGCCAATGCTATACACAGAGAAAAACTAATAAATTTAAATGGAATTATTATTTTTAATGGAAGTAAATAAATTTAAAAGGTTGGAAAGTGAGCAATAAAAATATCTAAAGAAAGAAATTAATGATTAAAGATTAATGAATTAGAAAATAATGAAAAAAATATGAGACCTTACAATACATACAAATTTAAAGCTTTTGTATGGTAAGAAGACAGTAAACAGTTAAAGGTCAAATGCCAAATTAGTAAAATATTTCATCATGTATGACACTCAAGGGATTAAATATCCTCAAAATGATTAATTTAAAACAGAACCTATTAGGAAAAAAAGAAAGCTGACCAAATCAATAGACATTCATTTAATACCATAAAAGAAAGAAAAAGGACTGCTATAAAGTCCAGTTTCATTAGCAACCAAGAATTGTAAATTAAAACAGCCAGGTATACATCATTTTTGACCTTTCAGATTATGAGAAATGTGAAAGAATGGTCATGATATGTAGTAATGAGGAAGCTATCCTTCTTGTATACGAGATGTGGCAGAGTGTACACATGGCCCTTCTAGAAGGTGGCCAGTTTGGTGTTATGTATCGCATGCTTTCGTTATATGCCAACATTTTGGCCAAGCAGTTCTCTTAAACACTTACTTTTATCAAATAATTCAATAATTGTGCAAAGGTATATGTTCAAAAATCACTTTGACACATTGTTCACAGTTACCAGTGTTTAAAAACAGCATCAATATCTATCATAGATAATTGGTTTAGTAGAGTATTGTACATCAATGAAATGCTTTGAAGCAATTTTATTTTAAAAAATGTAAGTATATATTGACTGCAATGGAGATTTTCGTGATAAATTAGCTGGAAAAAAAACCCCACCATGAATAACCTAATCCCATTTTTGCTTTAAAAATTTTATACAGGATATTTATATTTATATATTTGCACATAGAAATCCTGAGAAGATACACACCAAAATGTTAATAGTATAGGCAGTTTTTAAAAATTTTTTTATTGTTATGTTAATCCCCATACATTACATCATTAGTTTTAGATGTAGTTTTCCATGATTCATTGTTTGTGCATAACACCCAGTGCTCCATGCAGAACGTGCCCTCCTCAATACCCACCACCAGGCCAACCCATTCTCCCACCCCCCTCCCCTCTAGAACCCTCAGTTTGTTTTTCAGAGTCCATCATCTCTCAATAGTAAAGGCAGTTTTAATAAAATTTTGTTCCTGTATCATTTTATCATTTTCCTTGATACCTGTCTTTTGTGCAGTTTTCAAAAAAATGTTTTAAACACACCTTAGACCACTGTAACACTGTGTGTCAACTATACTTCAGTAATAAAATTTTTTTAATGAAAAAGAGAACGATATTTAAGTGGAGGATAGTGAGAAGAAAGGAATATAAAATGTTAAAAATAATATTCAGAAGGAAAAATATAGAACACAAGTAGATTAAACTTTATAGGAAAGTCAAAGATAATAATAATGGAAATTAAGCATCTAAGACTCTACAAATGTGGTATAATTGTGTGATCCTGTCTATTATTATTATTATATTTGTGGTGAATATGTAGATTTTGTTAATTTCTTTCCCTTTACTGCGTCTGTACAAATAGGTTTTTTTTTTCACTGAATTACATATTGTTGAAGGATCATGCTATGAGACTCTGACGCTTACATTCCCTCATTGCCTGTGGCTCTCAATAGTGTCTTTGTTTCACATGCTCAAATTCCATGGTACCCAGCCTCCCCATCTTCCTGGACCAATCCTTCTTCCTTAAATTCCATGTTTGTACCTTTCAGCACCATTGCCCACTATGACGATGCTGTGCATAATGTACAAAAAATATATATTATCTGAGGATAAGCAGGGAGCCATTTCATGGCCTAATTTCTGGCCCAGTATCTTCTACTATTTTAAGAATCTAATTGAGGTTTAAAGATGATAACATATAATATGAAGCTAATGAATAGAATTCTGCAAAATATAAATCCAAAAGTTGATTCATTTACCTTGAATTCATTCATTTATGCAATAAAATGTGTAGTCTGAAAATTGGAAAGCAGGATGACAGTTGAAGTCTTGGGATCAGAATTATAGTCTCTACTAAGAAATGCTCCTCTTGAGGAGAAACAAAAAAAAACACCCAAAAACCTGCTTTTGGTTTCAGTCATGTTGGCTATTGAACAATATTAACTGTGTATTTGCTAGGTACTCTACCAGACACTCTCGTTTAAGCAAGAACTAAACAGATTAAGGCTAGTGACCATTAAAACCAGTGACTTGAATCTAAAGATTGAGCCAGGTTTATATAAAAAAAGAAGGCTAATATTGAAATGACATTTACAACATATATGACCGGCAGAGTTAATATTTTATTTGCCAAAGTTTAAAGAGTTCTTAAAATTAATAATAAAAGACAGTAATAAAAACAACAAATGGGAGCAGGGTTTGTAGGGAAAGTCAAGAGCCTGATGTGGCAGTCCCAAGGAAAGATGATGGCTTGGGTTAAGGTCACAGCAGTGGAGATACTGAGAAGTGGTTGGATTTGGGATATACTTTGGTGGTAAAGCCAATCTTTTAAGATTTACTGATGGATTAGACATGGAAAGTGAGAGAATGAGTAAAATTTAAAAAGATTATTGAGTCTTAGACAACTGGTACATGTTAGTGTCATTTAAAAAGATGAGTAATATCGGGAAAGGAGAAAATGGGATGGGTCATATTGTTTTGACCATGTTAAATTTGGGATGCCTCAGACACATCAGTGTTGAGTCAGGATAGGCTAAGTTCTACTGCTGCAACAAACAGCCCTCAAAATTTGGTGGCTTCAAACTGTAAGATTTATTTCTTGATCATGCTGTATGCCCATCTCAAGTTGTCGGGGTCTCTGCTTCTTGTTATTCTCATTTCAAGAGTCAGGTTGGTCAGGTTATTGCTGATCACCATGGCACGGGAAAAGAATGAGTGGAGAGTCACACACTGGCTGTTAATGCTTTTGTCTGAATGTGACCTGTCGTTTGCATACCCTTTTTATTATCCAAAGTGAACCACATGGCCACACTTAATCTCAAATGGGCAGGGAAATACCATGTTACCAAGTCCTTGGAGGGAAATCAGATATTTGAATGACTATCTCAGCATCCAAGTAGAGATATCTTCTAGACAGTTAAATATATAAATCTGAGTGGAGAGGAGAGGGCTTCAGACAGAGATTTGGATATTGTTAGATATTTAAAATTTCGCAGCTAGGGATGAAGTGTAGAAACCAAAAAGAAGAGAGCTGAGGACAGAATTGTCTATCCTTTAGAAATACAGTAGAAGAGAAGAAACCATCTAAGGAGACATAGAAAGAAGAGTAGTGTATGTGTGTGCACGTGTGCGTGCACATCCACATGTTTCTGTATGTGTTTATATGCGCAGAGAGAAAGGTGTAGGAAATGGGTTGGAAGAAAAGTTTGGGGTATTTGTAGCTGTTTTAGACACCCATGTATTAACTGATATGTTAATGTACTCCTATATTATTTTTATAAACTTAGAAATCCAATAAGGTAAGGAAGATCTTTATATAAAAACTGTGTGTTGAAGTGGGGAGGGGAGGTCGGAGGGACAATAACATTTAAGTAGGCTGAACAAGTGGGTATGAGGCACTTCATAAGAAGTTAGAAGGCCATTTGAATGTATGCCTGAACTCAGTTGGTAAATGATAATTGTTACATAAAAGCCATACACTTGTATATTACAAATTAAACAATCTGAATAGATGGAGCCCATAGACAGGTATCCCAGAACGAAACCTAAAATAAGTCACTTATTTAGGACTCCTTTTTTTTTTTAAGAAACTGCAAAGAGGGACTAGCAATTTTAACTTATGACTGTGTTCTTTTCTAAAGCATTTTATTTTGTTTGTCCCAATTTGATGCATATTATTTTAGTACAAAGTTAGGAATGGATTTCTTTTAATTATTGGGGTGAGCAAAATCTAGTATACAAAGTTCTAAAAAGAAAACAGAATAGTATATAAATAAGGCTTTAGGAAATATATTCCATTGCGTACCAACTAACTGAATCAGCCCTCAATTCAAATACTAATGTTCCTTAGGGCTACCTAATTGTATAGCAAAATGGGATATTAAAAACCAACTTTACATAATAACAACACACCTTCTGCAGCATATATTGCTATTTCTGACCAAATTTTAAGTGAAGAAAGTTCTAATTGGGGCATTTTCATTTTAGTCATTTCAGTAATTGGTCATTAGTCACACAATTTTTTTTAAAAATTTTACGTGGCTTCAAAGAGAATTGGTGACACTTCAAGGAATTAGGCAAAACAAAACAAAAATGGGGGGGTGAAGCGAGATGGCAGAGGAATAGGAGACCTGGATTTTGTCTGGTCTCAGGAATTCAGCTGGATAGGGATCAAACCATTCTGAACACCTACGAACTCAACAGGAGATCAAGAAAAGAATAGCAACAACTCTCTGAACAGAAAAGCGACCACTTTCTGGAAGGTAGGATGTGTGGAGAAGTGAATCCGAGGTGATATTCGGGAAGATAGACAGCGGGGGAGGGGCCTCCGTCGGCCGCTTCTGGCAAGTGATAGAGCTGCGGAGCACAAAATCGGAACTTTTAGAAGTCTGCTCCGCTGAGGGACGTCGATCCGGTGGCTAAGCTGGGGGGGATCCCTCACGGGACAGTGTGGTCTCAGGACCCTCGGGGTCACAGAAAGACCGGGGGTGCCTGAGTGTGGCAGAGCTCCCAGGTATCGGAGCGGGGAAGCCAGCTGCAGAGACGGAGCCAAGGCGCGGGCTCTCAGCTTGGGGTTGCCGTAAACCGTGATCTGCCACATAGTCGGGCCACTGCTCCTCCAACAGGGACCCAACAAGCGGCAGATCCAGGGGGTCCCCCCTTCCTCCCCCAGGAGGAGCGGCGCGGGAGCGCACTGCAGGGATCTGCTGGGTTTGGAGACTCCACACAGGGTCGGGTGCCAGAGATAGAAACGTGTGGTCACAGGCCGGGTGAGCATGGAGTGAGGCCGGAGACCGGGGAGACGGGAGTGACTGACAGCTTTTCTCTGGGGGCGCACTGAGGAGCGGGGCCCCGAGTTCTCGGCTCCTCTGGGGTGGAGATTGGGAGGCCACC
>NC_138374.1:89930807-89961080 GCF_054177405.1 Leptonychotes weddellii
CTACTTGTGCTGTCTATCTTTCTGTCAAATAAATAAATAAAATCTTAAAAAAAAAAAAAAAAAAGAAAGAAACCGGGAACAAGTGTTATTTCCACTTAGCTCACTGGTTCTCATCAAGGTATGATCATGCTCGCCGGGGACATTTGGCAGTATCTGGAGACGTTTTTAATTGTCAGACTGGGGAGGCTCTCCTGGCATCTAGTGGGTATAGGCCAACATCCTGTTATTTACAGGACAGCCTCCATAATAAAGAATTATCCAGTCAAATGTATCAATAGTGTCAAGGTTGATAGACCCTGACCTAGCTTCAAGTAAGTATGCAAGATCCCCCTATACTAAAATCTAACCTATGAAGATTTAAACCTCTAATCTTCATTAACTGAGCCCAATTTACTTAGGATTGGTTGAAGAACTGGAATCTGTTCAGACTGCCAACTGTGAACGCATGCAGTCCACACGTCCCATCATGCCTCACCAGTATCTGCTTCCTTTGAAATACATTCCCTGTCTTTTGATTTGCTGGTTTGCCTTACAAAGAATGACAATAACTGAAGAGATTTGCATACTTAGATTTGCATACTTGGTCAAGAGGTTCAGGGTCAAGGATTGTGGGTATTACAAAGAATTGCCTTTCCTAACACTTTTTTGTTAACATGTCTTTCGTTAAATAAGTAAAACCCAATTTTTATAAATTTGGGTAACTTTTATGTGCTTCCATTAAAAGCCAATTTCAAAATTAGAATTCTGTGAAAACAGAAAAATTAAAATATTTCTATATTTAAGCATTATAACAAGATACAAAAATAGACTCAGTTAGGTACAGTTAAAATCTGAGCCTTCATCAAGAAAAACCTTTGTAATGTTCCAACCTAAACATCATCATTCAGCCCTTCCCACGTGGTCCAACAGTTCAACTCACAGATTGTCGAAGAGGAAACTTTCTTGACCAAAGTATGGAATGTATTGTCTGCGAATCAGTTTTTTTTTAAATCACTTTAAGATGGCCGGTACACCTAGACCCAAAGATAAAGCCACCCACATCAATTCGCTCAGCTCGTTAAGAGGTAGAGTTTTTTAGGTATTGGAGCATCAACCTAGATACTTTGATTTTCCTCAAACGTGACACAATTACTGGAGTCAGTTGTAGAAGCCAAGTATGAAGACTTTTTAACAATTTTACATTTCTAATTCATGTGGAGTGCTGAGGTTATAATTATGATGAATGATAAAAGTGTTAAAGTATACAATTTATGGTATTATATAGATTTATAGAATATGAATATCACATCAGAGAGTGGTGGCTGTCTAAGTTTCAGCTTGGATTCTATAAAATGGCATAGTTCTTATGGTCCTGGAATAGATCTTTAACAAAGATACTGTATTACAACTGCTTAATAAATAGCAGTTTATTTATTCCCAGATGGTGAGAAAGCAGTATATAAATTTTAATACTAGATGGGACATTAGGCACAGATTTGACAGAACAGAATTTTGTATATTGGTAATTTGTATAATACAGTATATAGTTAATTCATCTGTTTCTTATTTGGTTATTGTCTGTCTTCTTAACTGTACTTCAACTGTGCTTCCCCCAATGGTTTTGTTAACTTATTATATCCCTAGAACATAATAGGTAGTGAGTTAATATTTATGGAACCATGCAGTGAATGAATATAAATGATGGAAGAAACAAGCCAGAAACTGTGAACTTAGGTTTCACTGAACTATAGTTTCAGGGGAGAAGTAGGTGACAGTGCAAAGGAGGGAAATTGGGGAATGGTAGGAATGGGGAAGGGAAAGGGAGTGACATTGAGATGGGAGAAATAGCTTCCAAAATCTCTAGCCATTAACCTGGTCACCATGATTGGTTCATCTGAAATTACTGTAACCAATTCTCCAACATACATTTAAATGTTTACATTGCCAGACTGCTTACACACCTCACTCTTAAGAGCTAGGCACAATAAAATACTAGTAAAATTAATTATTGGGCTTTTTTCCCAATATGTGTAACTTAAATCTGATTGAGGTTTACTCTCAGCTCCATCAACCTATTTTGTACCATGGGAAAAAGATCCCTTTATATCTTAATCTTTTTTTCAAAATATGGATAATAACAGTGTAGAAGGAAAACTCTCAGAATTGTTTCATTTCCTTACCTCCTGTCCCTGCGTTCCCAGTTCAAGGGATGGTCCTCCTCTCTGATGAGGCCATCTCTTTAGCATATTTTAGGACTTTGCTTTAATCAGTAATTTCCATGCTCTTGGATTTTTTTTTAATTTAAGTATAGTTGACATGCAATATTATATTAGTTTCAGGTGTACAACATAGTGATTCCACACTCATATACATTATGAAGTGATCACCACAATAAGTATAGCTACTATCTGTCACCATATAAAATTCTTACAATATTATTGACTATGTTCCCTGTGCTATAAATTGTATCCTGGTGTCTTAATTATTTTATAATTGGAAGTTTGTATGTCTTTACCCTCGTCCCCTATTTTGCCCATTTCCCCATCTCTCCTCCCATCTGGCCACCACCAGATTGTTCTATCTATGAGTCTGTTTCTGTTTTGTTTTGTTTGTTTGTTTGTTTTCTAGATTCCACATATAAATGAAATCATATGGTATTTGTCTTTCTCTGTGTGACTTATTTCCCTTAGCATAATACCCCCTAGGTCCATCCCATGTTGTCACAAGTGGAAGATTTCCTTCTTTTTTATGGCTGAGTAATATTCCATCTTTATCCATTCATCTATTGTTGGATACTTAGGTTGCTTCCATATATTGGCTATTGTAAATAATGCTTATATTAACTTTTTGAATCAGTGTTGCATTTTCTTTAGATAAATAACCAGAAGTAGAATTACTGAATCTTATGGTAATTCTATTTTTCATTTTTTGAGGAATCTCCATACTGTTTTCCACAGTGGCTGCACCAATTTGCTTTGCATTCCCACCAACAGTGCACAAGGGTCCCTTTTCTCCACATCCTCACCAACACTTGTTATTTCTTGTCTTTTTGGTACTAGCCATTCTGACAGGTGTAAGGTGATATCTCATTGTGGTTTTGATTTCCTCTTGGATTTTCATTCTGTTTCCTTCTATTAGCTTTATCTCCCCTGCCTTTGTATACATATAAATATATATGTGTGTGTGTGCATACATATATATATTCTGTAACTGGCTTTCCCATTCAAAAAACTGTTCCTCTTTTTCCCTTCACCACCAAGTATCTTTAAATTAGTTCATTTAATCCCTACAACAATCCCGTAAGACAGTGGGTCTCAACGGGGGACATTTAGCAATATCTGGAGACATTTCTGACTGTCACAGTTGGGTTGGGGGGAGCTACTGGCATCTTAATAGGTAGAGGTCAGGGATGTTACTAAACATCATATAAGGCTCAGAACTAAATGTCTAAATGTCAAGAGTACTGCTGTTGAGAATCCCTGCTGTAAAGTAAACATTATCTTCCCCATTCTAGAGATGAAGAATATGAAGCTTAGTAAAGGTAGCAGACTAGCCAAAGATCACATACTTAATAAGTCGACTTTGTGCAAGTTACTCCAAGTCTCCCTCTTCATTTGTTAAATGGACTTTGATGATCATCTCTACCTCACAAATGAGCTAATCCTTGTGATGTATGTAGAACAGTGCCAGGAACAAGGTCGATTCTGAAAAGGTGTTGGCTATCTTCAGTATCATTAGTTTTTATACTTGCATGGTCTCTTATGCTCTGTTAAAGTGACATGGTTCTGAATCCCAGAGTTGTTCTGACTTCCGATATCATTCTCATTCTCCAAATACCATCTCTTTTCCAAGCCTACTGTTTACGGGGACCTTACTATTTGCTGACACTCTGAAAGGCATCAATTGAGCTACCTGTTGCTGAGCTACTGCCTGACCTTTACATTCAGGATTTGTCTGTAACCTGGCATCTTTGCTCCAGAGCATTCTTCCGTGCCCTACTACTAAACCATTTCCATCTAGGTATTATGGATTATCCTCCTCAGTAGTTCTCTGCTTTTGTATTTTTTTACATAAAAGTCTATATAGAAGCATTTCCAAAGTATGCTCAGCCTATTTAAGGAGAAGATTTGATTATCAGAAATGTTTGAGATACATTGTACTCTATCTCGCTTCTGGTGAGAAACAGCACATTAGCATTTTTTTTTTTTTAATTTGAGAGTCCTGGAATGTGAATGTGAATTTGACACTGCAATTCTTGAATTTATTTTATCAAATAATATCCCCCCTTCTTTTTTAAACAATACCTGTCACCATCTAGTAGTATCAGTGTTCAGTGGGAAACACTCTTGCAGAATAGGCAAGAGGATGAGGAGCAGCCTTTAGCTTAGGGTTTCTCAATGTGGTCCATCTGACCTGCCTCAGACATACCAGGCTGTTTTTTAAAAATGCAGACTCCCCGTCCGTCCACTCCCAAGTGTTCTAAATTTAAATATCTGAGGATGGCTCCTGGGAATCTGCATTTTAAATAAGCTGCCAGGGTTATTCTGATAACCTCTACAGTTTTATAATTACAACTCTAGGTACTAACACTAGGCATAGAATTAGGTACAAAAACTATTAACATATTCGTCCCATCACCATTGGGGGAGAGTTTATACCCGTGGCCTTTGATTGTACTGCAAGGTAGATTGAGGTAATGCTAAGAATCATGCCCTATGTCTGGGTTTATTAGAAACTCAGCTTTCCAATCATACCCCTCCCCCCGCCCCCAAGCCTCTCTCAGCTGTGATCAATAGCAAATCATTTTGCTGGTAGCCAGGGAGCCTGTGAATGGATTCTGTTCACAACTCTGACACTGCTGGTGGGGAATCATGCCCTTCCCTCATTAAAAACAACTGTTGGCGGTCCCCAGGCTGGAAGGAAGAGCTAGAGAGGCCCTAATACATTTCTTCATGGCACAAGATGAGAGCAGCCACAGGCCACCGGGTGTGCCCCAAGAGCTCAAACCAACTCACTTTTTTCTGTATATTTGTTTGTTCAGGGAAGTCATTACCATATCCCTTTGTACTTTTGTGCTAAGAAGCTCTGAAAACTTCCATGGAGTTTTTCAGATGTGCCTAAGTGTATAACCAGTACTTCATTTTGGTTTTAAATCCAGAGTGAAAGTAGATCTGAACTTAAGACATATAAATGGTAGAAGGTTTATTTGTATAGGTTTATAGTTTTAGGGTTTTTAAAATCTTTTTACTTTTTAGAACTCTTCTGCTATATAATATTAACTCGTTAAAAGGTATTTTCACATTTTCCTTCTTTGGTGATTTCCATACTTTGTACCCTGCCAAGTTTGACCATGATGATGTTCATTGACATTTGTTTTTCTAAATAGAAAATAAGGTTTGATTGCTTTTAAAGGAGAGTTGAGGGTAACCTCTGGTTGTGAAATATTTTGGTATGTTAAGTTGTTCCTTTTCAATGTGCAAGAAACTATTCCATTATTGGAACTATTTTCGAGTCTACCTTTAACTGAATTTCCTTCCTGACTTGTGAAGGTATTGAAAATTTGCATTTGCTACCCTTGGGCAATAGGGACAGGGAAGAGATGCCGTTCTGGAAAATTTTGACCCAAACTGTATTATCTATTTCCATCTATTTTTCCACCAGTCTGTTTCTAGAACGTTTGCATTGGCTCATATTGCCTTAAGAAACCATCTCTGTGGATCACTCTTGCCCTATTTTCAGCATTAGTCATCTGCTCAGAAACCAATGATGACCTGGCCTGGCAGGTTATCTGCTCAATCAAAACACTGTGGTTTGATTATGCCATGCTGTGCTTAGGGGTCAAAGCACCCAAAGGAACAACAAACAGTTGGTGTTCAGCCACAGCTTCCTGAATCTTTCCCCACTTTAGGGAGCTCCTCTACTTGCCTGGATTAACCTCCCAGTCTCTGACAGGTGAAAGCAATCTGTGAGCCAGCCTTTTTTCATACATCATTCCTGCTTGTCCTTTCTGTTGCAGTTTGATGTTATTTATTGTTCCTCTCATTTCACATCAGTTCGGCTCAACAAGCCTTTATTAAGCACTTGCTAGGTGCCAAAAATGCAAAAATTACTATGTCATCCATGATTTCTGTTTTTAAAGAGCCCACTATCTCAAAGAAACTTCTAACAGAGGGTGATAAAAGCTATGTTCAGGGTTCAGTGGCTCATAAGGAGCACCTGGCTGCCTGTGGCATGGATAGGGAAGGGTAACACCTGATTTGTTGAGGTCAGATGTGGTGGAACTTATACCTAATCAGGCAGAAGCTATAACAGATCAGAGTGGTGTTTTAGACTCTTGAGTCTAGCAGCAGGTGAAGGTGAATTTAATTGGAGTCTGGAAGACCTATCAGGAGATTCTCATAGGAGTCAGGGGAAAAGGTGGCGAGGGCCTGAACCAAGGAGAGTTTTAAGGAATAGATGATGATGTGAATGAAAAATGTGCGCCTTCCCAATCTTTTGGTTTAGCTTTATTCTGGGAATTTAGTATGTGATCAGTATGAGATGGAGGTTGACACATTCCCCTGCATTATAAGTCGTGGGTTGACAGCAAGCTCCACTCTGTCCCCATTGCTGGTCCCAGCTTCTGTGTGTTCCTGTCTCCCAGACTGGTCTCCTGCCTCTCTTCCCCTGGACTGCTTCACAGCATGACCATCAAGGTTTATGTTGACCATTCTGATGCACTTTTCCTGATTCCAGTCACTGACGGACATTGAACACTAGTGGGCTTTACCATCCCTATGACACAAAATGACAAATAAATGAGAATAAATTGTTGTAACCACTTGTCAGTGATTTTTTTTGGTAGGATTTTTTCTCACTAAACCAATGCATTGGAACATTTCTGTAGTTTAAAAAACAACAACAACAAAAAGCAAGCATGGAGAAGTTGTGATCTGTCAGTCATGTTCTGTGTCTTATCTATTATCTCTCCGTAATCTGTAAAGCTGTTTTATTTCTGATATGTGCCCATTCCTTTGTTCCTTTCCTTTTACATTTCTCCTTCTTTTTTTCTTTCTTACCTTTTTGGGGGATCCAGAGAGAGTGTTTTAAAATGGGAAATTCCTTAAGAACCCTACAAAATATATTTTCTCCATTGAGTTAAAAAAAAACTCCATAGCAATAAACTTGGTTTAATGTGGTCAGTTTTATCACAGATCAGGCCTGCCCAAGGCAAGGGAGCTCAGCCAGTAATTTGGGAAGCCTTTGAAGCCACATGCACATGTATACATTAACCTCTAAAACTAACCATAATTTTAATTAACATAAAATAATCTAAAGACATGCTGATTAGGCACCGTGTGGCTTGAACAAAGCATTCTGGGCAGGGGGCTGGGGAATAGAGAACTCTGACCATTCCTATCCCCAACAAACAGGGCTTTCTTTAATCATTTAGAAGCACATTTCATTTTGCTCAACTTTTTTTTCCTTCCACTATGTTCTTGGAGACCAAAAACAACAAAATTCCAAAAGCTTTTGCTAATTAAAATGAGAGGAACTGAAACTGTTATAGATTATGTCAGCTAAACCCTAAATCAGAAAAAAAAAATAAGACTCCAAATCTCTTTTAAAGTATATGATTTACACCATATTCCAGTAAATTGATGCAGGCCGAGAACTTCTCATTCATTTCTCTTGTGTGTCATGTGGGGCACACTTAGAGCAGTTGGTTCTCCTAAGGACAAAGCAGGAAGAATTAACTCGAGCCAGTGTTACTTTTTATGATACGTGGTTTTGAGTTTCAGAAGAGTGGAGTACAGTGTGAATCATGGAAGCAACCGACTGAAAAATCCTCAACTCTATAACAAAAAGCAGATTTTTTTCCACATTTCTTCCAAGTTTTTATTTCACATGCAAGTCTGAGATACAAAATATTCTGTAAAACTGTAAGGAAGCCACAGTAGTTCTTGCTGTTTGGGGGTTTCCCAGAGAGAATCGTGTTCAGAATGTTCCTTTTTTTGCCAAATGGTTTATTATGTGGACTGAACAGCCCAACAAAACAGACAACACCATCTCCATTTTATTATACATGTTATTTACTGGGGTTTCCCTGAAGAAAGCTTAAGAATTCTTTCCCTATGAGTCACTGACCAAGTGATTGTTTTTTTAAAATATAAACTTTCCTTCAGCTGGTCAATTTGGAACACAGTCTTCTCATCTTCTGTTCACATCAGGGCTGCTTCGCCTTCATCTGTAAATGATCATGTCTATAGCCAAATCGAGTGCCTTCAACATAGCCAATTTCTTTCCATTTAACACTTAAGTTTAAGAAATCAACAGCCTGGTCAGGCAAGATTCAGAGGACACTATCCTCTGAATGTGACCTACATAATTATATTTTCATTGCTTTGGCAAAGTGCCTCTTCTTGGTTTAATTTGTGCTGGAATTCATGGGATGCGGAATTCACCCTTTCTCACCAAGAATTGTTGGTGGTCACTGCACCCAGGCCCTGTTAGCCTTTTACCTTTGTGAGTGAGTGAGAAAGTATTGTCCTCGATTCTTGTCTTCTTATAGAAAAAGAATCTGTAATCATTGTCCTTGCTAGTAGTTGAACTTTCCAATTAAATATTGATACCTTAACAAACGTGTCAATATGAATGTTAGTCAAAATCAACTTTTCCTCCATGAAAATAGCTCTATATTGCAATCATTCATTCTAAAGGAACAATGTTATTTTAGAGAATATTTCTGAACCCCTTCCCACCCACTTTCCCGTGGCTATAAGAAGCCTGCTTTTGCCAACTGAGTGGTCTAGAGTCCCTGCTAATTACCTCCTTCCACAGCTTTTGATTTTGAGCCCAACTGATGGCGCCAGAGGCTGAACCACAGTCAGATCTACAGGCCCCTGATTTGCCAGATGGAATCTATGCAGTTTCTTTCCTTTCTCACAGTGTTTTTATGATGGACTCAGCTCAAAATGGAAATAGAATAGGAATTACTTCAAAATATTAATGGCTGGTGGCTTAAATTTTGAGAAAAATAGCCATGGAATTCTAACTTCATTGCCCATATGGGTGTGTGTGTGGGTGTGTGTGTGTGTGTGTGTGTGTGCGCACGTAAGCTTACAAAAGGACATATGTAAACATATCACAAAATTGTTTTTCCAAAGACGTTGGCATTCTTTTAATTATATTCCACTAAGTACACAAATACCAGAAGCCTTCAGAATACTTCACATTTGATATCCTTATAAAGCTTTTATTCCATTGCCTATTGATGACTAATATGTCTCATGTCCAAATCAGATGTGCCTAGAATATTTGCTGGAGTGGCATCCTTTAAAAACCTGAACACAAAGGTTTAGTTTCATCATGTTTAAAAATGTTTGTTTCTCAAAAAGTATTGTCTCAGCTATATCTTGCTTTCTTATTTGAGTTTCCTTCAGAAAGAGAAATTGATTATGCTAGAGAAAATAATGTGAGTGGACAAAACAGTCTCAGACAACTGTGAGTAAAAAGCTTTCTAAGTGAACTGCTTTTCTCCCTGTTAATTTGGTCTCAAAGGCATTTGGGGTGGTATGGTAATAAGTCAAGCTTTTCAAAATCTATAGGGCAGAGTGAATGGAAATTTAGCTCTCAGTTTTCTTTATTGATGGGAAGTCAGAAAATCGTGCATCATTTTAAAGAGCAGGTAATCTAAACCACACACACACACAGCCTGTGAATCATTAGAATAAGTCTTCTTTGTCAAAGTTACTAAACTTTTAAGTATAGTTGTATCCACCTAATTCACTTATTATTCCACAGACATTTAGTTAGCACCTTCATGTGTCTGGCGCTTGTGCTTACTGCTGGGTATACAGGATGAAGGAATCCTTGCTCTCAAAGAGCTCCCAGTCTAGTAGGGGAGACTGATAAGAAAATCATTTATCTCACCGTGTATGATAATTGCTGTAATAGTTATGTTACGAAGTAAAGATAAGAGGTGCCTAATTATTTTTCCTGACAAGCAGGAATGCAGACCAGAAAATGCTTTGGAAAGGAAGTGACTTTTGAGGTGAATTTTGAAGGCTATAAGTAAGAATCTGGGAGAAGGCTGGAGAAGGGGGAGTGGATCCCAGGCAGAGGAACAGTATATGTAAAAATTAGAGAAATGAGAGCGTATTGAAGTAACTGAAGGTGGATGACTATGACTACATAAAGTTTGTTTGAAGATGTGCAGGGGAGGCTGAGGGAAAGTGGGTGTACATGGGTGACAAATCTTGCTGAGCTCTGTATGCCATGGAAAATGAACTAATTAGCAATATAAATGAAAAAGATTGTCTATAGTATATTCTTTTTATGAAATTAAAAATAACTGATAAAAACAACTCTTTAAAACTACATATAGATGCAATAAAATAATAATAGGAGGAAAGTAAGGTAATGATTATTCTCATGCTTATTTTGTCCACTCACATTACCTTGGATGGCAAAGGCAGGGAGATGATGAGTTGGTTGGTGGAAGGTACCATATGAGTAGTTACAGATGGGACTTATTTAAAAAGTCTCAGCTTTTGATTTTGGTAATGAATTCACTGGTGCTTATTACATTATAAAAATAACTAATTAAAAATCTAAATAAATAAGTAAATAAAATTGGTCTGCCCATTGACCAATGATGAAAGTGTGCCATGAACCAAAGATTATGGTTACACTGAGGGGAGACAGGGCAGCCTGAGAATTTTCTGAAATTGTTGAAGTCCACCAATTCTTAGATTCAGGAAACATAACAAGTCCTAAATAGGATTAAATAATAAATAAATATATACCGAGGTACATCATAGTAAAACCGTGGGACACTGAGGAGGAAGAGATCTTAAAAGAAACCAGGATAGATCACCTACAAAGGAAGTGGGGTTAGCCTGACTATTGATCAGTTAACCTGTAAGCATCATTGCATAAATAAATGGTTGAGCCAGGACTCAGGTTCCTATCTTCTGATTTCTATTCCCATGTTTTTTCTAATATTCTATCAAAATTTATCACATATCCTTGTATGGAATATTTTGTTCATAGTCTTTTTATTTTTTTAAGATTTTATTTATTTATTTGAGAGAGAGAATGAGAGAGAGAGAGAGAGCATGAGAGGGGGAGGGTCAGAGGGAGAAGCAGACTCCCTGCCGAGCAGGGAGCCCGATGTGGGACTCGATCCTGGGACTCCAGGATCATGACCTGAGCCGAAGGCAGTCGCTTAACCAACTGAGCCACCCAGGCGCCCTTGTTCATAGTCTTTAATGCAAATCAGAAAAATAACAGAATCAAGGAACTCAAAAATTTGAAAAGCTGGAAAAAAAACAGTAATAATCTGTTTAACATAGGAAAATTTCAGTAAGACTTATTTAGGTACAGAAGATAAGGGGGAAATATTATTTGTTTGATGCCTAAGTATGTGCCAAGCATTGTGCTAGTGTTTTTAAAATGTCATTCAGTTCTCACAACAGATATTTATGGGTAGTAGTTCTAATTTCCATTTTGTGGTGTGAGAGATCATGGCTTGGAGAGATGAACTAACTTACCCGATTTCACAGAACTGGTAAATGGTAAATTCAAACTCTGGAGAGGTGCCATCCAACCCTGCCCAGCCTTCCCATCTTCTCAGTAGCATTTTTCTAAAGATTTTTATTTATTTATTTGACAGAGAGAGAGAGACAGTGAGAGAGGGAACACAAGCAGGGGAAGTGGGAGAGGGAGAAGCAAGCTTCCCGCTGAGCAGGGAGCCCGATGCGGGGCTCGATCCCAGGACCCTGGGATCATGACCTGAGCCGAAGGCAGACGCTTAACAACTGAGCCACCCAGGCGCCCCTCAGTAGCACTTTTAATAAAGGAATAATGTAATATATATCACCTGTTTGGTGTCACCAGCTGGAACCCTTTCTGGGTAGTCTTCCAATACCACCACTCCCAATATCAGGGTTCCTGACCCTGCAGACTTGCCGAGGGATATCGTTTCTTCTTTTGCACTTCTCTAGACCTTTTTCCCACTCGGATACTTCACCAGTTCCTCCACCTCATGCTTGGTTATCCATTTAAAGTAGACTGACTAGGGGCACCTGGATGGCTCAGTCAGTTAAGCGTCTGCCTTCAGCTCAGGTCATGATGCCAGGGTGCTGGGATCAAGCCCCACGTCAGGTTCTCTGCTCAGCTGGGAGCCTGCTTCTCCCTCTCCTCCCTGCTGGTGCTCTCTCTCTCACTATTCTGTCTCTCTCTCTCAAATAAATAAAATCTTTTTAAAAATATAAAAAAATAAAGTAGATGGACTATTCTCTAGTGATGGAAAGGTTTTGGATGCTGGCTCTTACACTGTCTGGACAGATTACTGAATACTTTGAGCCTCAGTTTCCTCAGATGCAAATGGAGAAATAACACACACCCCTCAAGGATTAGTGTGATGATTAAATGAGAAAATAAAATCAATAAGGCCCTTAGTTCTGTCCCTAGCACTTAGAAGTTCTCAGTGAGTGATTGCTGCTATTAATGTTCAATCTGTTGCAGGTACAGGGAGAGCTTATAAAAACTCAACACTTTTCATTTTCCCTTCCTAGTTTGCCTGAGAATAAGTGACCCATCTTTACTTAGTCTGCTGGTTGTGTTCTGATATAGCCTTGGACCGAGTTGTCATTAACTTTAGATCATTTTCATAAGAAAATAATCATAAGATATTCTGTTTTGAATTTCACATAAAGGTAATATAAATGGATATAGGAATGCATTACCAAATGCCCATTTTCTAAATCGAGATTAAAAAATTCCCATTCATCTCCTGAGTCTAATTCACTAGAATGGACTACATGAAGACAATGTTCACTAAACTTGTAAAGAATTCACACGTTATATAGGGCATTTAGGCCAAAGAGTATTTTCACACTCAGGATTTATTATACTGAATGAAGTGGCTATGCACAATCATTTTAATGATACAGTGATACGTGAAGAGGATTACTACAGTGTCAGCAGTTAGAAACACAAAAGCACTAAATCCACATGTAGATAGACAGCTCGTCCTAAGGCCAGAAGAGGGAGAAGAGGCGGAAAAAACATTATGCTAAATCAGTAAACATGTACATTGGGTGATGCTAGTACATGATACATACAAAATGCTAAATTGGTGTCAATTTCGGGGAAAAAAAAAAAAAGACCTGTTTTCTCACCTTGTGCAAATGTTAAACCTAAGAGCAGAAATTTTCATATTTTACATTCCAACTAATCTGTTTTTTTTCAAACAAAGAAGATAAATAAAAGCTGTTATAGAATATCTTTCTTCTACATGTTTAGTGAGCATTGACTTGGCATTTCCGTTCTTCTTTAGGGCTTTCTGGAATGGTAATAACATTGTGAAGTTGCTCACATTTTTCATACCCTTCCATTTTATCTCATTAGTGTGTGTGTTTCTTGTAGGTGGACTGTTTCTCTGGCTAATGACCTAATATGCTCATGAATCTAGATTTGAGGATTTTTTCACTTTGCAAAACAACACTTTCGGTGCCACTTAGTTATGCAACATTCAGACTTTTAGAAGATTTAGAAGATTGCTAACTATCATGGGATAACTGGAAGGGAAGAAAGGAAGTGCTTAGCTTTGGAGAAAAAATAATGTAAAAACAGTCCACGGAGCAATGCAATAAAGTATCTAGATTACCCGTTAGACTGTCAGAGATGGAGTCTGCTAGATAGACTGACAGGAAGAAAAAAACATTGCAGTTCTTACTCATGTTATACTGACTTTGTAAAAAGGAGTTTGCTCTCTTTTACACAAGACACGATTCACAGGATCTTTTTATATCAGCGGGGAACTCATCCATCTGCAGATCCACGGGACTTGCCAGCTCTTAACGGCATAGCGTAAGACGGCTGAACAGTTCGGGACGTGGGGTAAGGAGTATCATTCTCCCATTCCCGACCGAAACACCATCAGCAAATGTAGGCCAGCTAACTAGAATTGTCCAAAATGGAGCCTGTCTGAAATTCCAAGTCTCCCGGAGACAAAAGTACTATTCACCTCTTCTTCTTTCTTACGGCTGAAATTCATTTGCATCCACTGATAGCCTTTAAAATATTACCCTCCTGGGAAACCCGGAACCCCCTGTAGGATACTTATAAGCATTCAGTTGTTTCTGATCAGACCTATGTAGTTTGTAGTTTGTAGTTTGAGTCCTCTGACTCATATTTTAGTATACCGACAAAGACAAGTCCCTGCCAGAAATGGAGCAGATTTTTACCATCTAGATTCTCTTGGTTCCAGGGACCTCCTGCAGCATTTTTAAAATTTTCTGTACCTACTCTATGCTTTAAAGGTCATAATTTCAGTGCTCCCTCCGGCAGGACACATACTAAAGGTCATAATTCGAGAACTCTGGCTCTTATCTGAGACTTTTGAATGATAAATAAAGAATTTCTTGTGCCCAGAGAAAATGTAGAATAGGAACTAGCGAGTTCCAAAATTTAGCAACAGAGTAATTGATGGTTTTCTCCAAATATCTGTTAAAATTTTAATATAATAAATCATAGAATTTTTTTAAATAAATTATTTAGCGACAAGAATTTAGCACTTTCAAAGCAGCCACATGGGCTGTTGCCCAGAACTCCCTTAAAGATTGCTTTGCTGAGGCTGTTCGACATCTGTCAGTGTTTTCAGCATAAACCATCGGCTCAAAAAAATTCTTCAGGCTGAAACTTGATACATCAGGTCTCAACTCAGGAGTTTTTATGTGTATTCAGGAAAATAACTTCAGCTGTTTTTAAGTTAGAGCTATAGAAAAAAAAAATCGAATACCAAGACACACATTTAGTTTATACATAGGTAAAAAGAAAATGGACTTCTACCCAACTAAAACGAATGGAAAACATCTAAACAACTTAATGGTCGTGAAGTTTTCTTCACACTGTATTGCTGAAACAGGATGTCTTTATTGGAACTATAATGACCACATTCTTAGTAGGATAGTATATGGAACTCTGCCCAGCTTTAATTCCAGAGGTCAGAATGTGCCCACCTCTTGGCAGCTGAGGATGAATGGCTTAAGTGACAAATTCCAATCCTTCAGCTTTCCAGATCATTGTACAGCCAGAGACTAACACAATAAACAGCATTTGCCAAAAGTCATCGTGATCCACTGGTGGATTGTGGTTTTGCACAGCTTCGACATACATTATCTTGACGTTTAAAATTACTTCTCAGAGTACAGCTGTGTGTGTGATACTGGACTTCATTCCACTGGATGATCCCATGTAGTCCAGTTACAACAAGAATGCACTTTTGAACCGAAAACTGTCACTACAAATCTCACTGAGAGTGCAAGAATTCCATAAGAGTCCTAGTTTATTGATTTGTAAGGATTTGCCAATGAAGGTAGAGAGACTATGTCTTGAAATTGTTATTGCATTACAGATGGAAAAATCATTTTAATCAGCGAACCACTGATTTTTTGGTGTGAATGTTAATTGAAAATAGAAAGGCAGAGAATGAGCAGGCCTTCACCACACCAGTCCACTGTGCCAGGTGTCTCTGTTGTAGGCCTTCTTTGAACTTAAGATTCCCTAAATCACTCCAGCATTTCTGAGGGTTACCTCAGGGGGGAAAAAATCTCAAAAATGTATAAACAATTAAAACTGTACTAAAATTGAGCCACTGTTTTACTTATAGATATCCTGCTCCCTGACCTAATCACAGTCTTCTATTCCAATAGGATTTTCTTCCCCATAGAGATGGGAAAATGCCCCAGTTTTTCTGACTGATCTGTACTTATCACACTGAACTTAGAGCTTTGAATGCTGAATTTCAGTTCTACCTCTTCAACTCATATTGTATGGCCTTAGAAAAAGCACACATCTTTTTTGACTGTTTTGCAAGGATCAGTAGCTCTTCTGAATAGCTAATAACAGTATCAATACACAGTAGTACTTAATAGTGTGTTGATGTGTGTGTGTGTGTGTGTGTCCGTGGTTTATAAAACATTTTGCTATAGAATATTCTGAAGTAAAAGACTTAGCACCAGAGTTCTCAAATCTTTATTATTTTAAACTGTACTAATCTTAGAAAAGGAGCTTTTTAAAAGGCATGGCTACTTTGATTTCCAGCAGTTTTTAACTAGCTATCTTAACGGCAAAACATCTAGAAATATTGTGAGAAGTGCTCTTTTAAATTTCTAATTGAGCTCACAAGAAAGATAGAAAACGCTGTGGTGCCAACATAGAGAGGGAACAGGAAAGTAGGAGGTTAAGACTATGGTGAAGCCACAGCTGTCCCTCAGGCATTTGCCATCACTGTACTCAAGAGCTTCGGGTTTCCATGGTCATGTGGGGATAGGAGAAGAGATGTCAGCTAGAACAAGTTGGAAAATTGAAACTGAGCCCTCTGCAGTAAGCAGGACCCTCAAAGATGTACACCTTCAAGAAGAATCTATCTGCCAGTAATGGAAGAAAACAGAGAAAGCTATTTATCTCAGCCTAAGCTCTAGGTAGAAGGAAAGAAAAATCTTCTTTGAGAATCCATCATCATTAGAGAATCCATATGATTTGGGGTTAAAGTTTGTACCACTTACATGGTCAAGCAGAATGAAAACTGAGATGTTAACTTAAAGTGGTCCAGGTTGGAAGCAGTTCTGGGAGCCTGTAGAAACATAAATGTTCTCTGAAGGTACACACCCCCACATCAGACCTAATAGGATTCACACAAATAAAACCCAGCTGGACATAAATACACATCCAATATTTAAAAGTACTCAAAAAAAAAAAAAAAAAGAAAGAAAGAAAAAGAAACCATCATGAGTGAGTCAAGAGAATAACAGTAGAAAAGAATTTGGACTATGTTTATTTTTTTAATATTTTATTTATTTGAGAGAGAGAGAATGACAGAGAGCAAGGGTGGGGGTGGGGGAGGGGCAGAGGGAGAGGAAGGAGCAGACTCCCTGCTGAGCATGGAGCCCGATGCAAGACTCCATCCCAGGACCCTGGGATCATGACCTGAGCTGAAGGCAGACACTTAACTGACTGAGTCACCCAGGTGCCCTGGACTATGTTTAAAATGTTTAAAGAAATAAGAGCAAATCACAAACTTGAGAAAGGAACACCTTTTTAAAAAGACAACGCACTGGGGCGCCTGGGTGGCTCAGTTGGTTAAGCGACTGCCTTCTGCTCAGGTCATGATCCTGGAGTCCCGGGATCGAGTCCTGCATCGGGCTCCCTGCTCAGCAGGGAGTCTGCTTCTCCCTCTGACCCTCCCCCCTCTCATGCTCTCTCTATCTCATTCTCTCTCTCAAATAAATAAATAAAATCTTTAAAAAAAAAAAAAGACAACGCATATGTTTTAAAGAACCAAATAGAACTTTTAGAAATGAAAATACTTATTGAACTTTTAGAAATGAAAATACTTATTGAAGTTAAAACTTTATGAATAGATTAAACAGCTGAAGAGACTAAGTGAAATAGATCGTATACTGATTGCATGCTGATAAATGTTTAACAACTATCTCTCCAGGGGAGTAGAAGAAAGCCCCTGTTATGTAATATTTGCCAGCTTCCATGCTGCACCTACTTCTACCATGGCCAATTTTAAACTACCAATGTGATGACAGTGAATGCAGAATTGGGAAGAGATGCTTTCAGTTGGCTCCTGGATGCTGGTACACCCCAGTTCCTACAACGACTGGTTGTATAACTGAATGAATTGCCCAGAATGCAGCATAGAGAGAGAGATAGGAAATGTGTGAGACACGAAAGATAGCATGAGGAAGTCTAACATATGTTTAATCATCATTCTAGAAGCGATTAGGAGAATAACTAAAATTTTTCCAAAATTGATGTAAGTCCTGAATTCTAAGATCTAGGAGAACCACAGATAACATGCAGATACACATTGTAACGAAATTGCCAAACACCTAAGACAAAGAGACGATCTTAAAAGCATCCAGAGAAAAAAGAGAGATCAACTTCCAAGGAACAAGAATTAAGACTTCTTTTTTTTTTTTTTTAAAGATTTTATTTATTTATTTGAGAGAGAGAGAATGAGAGAGAGCACATGAGAGGGGGGAGGGTCAGAGGGAGCAGACTCCCCGCTGAGCAGGGAGCCCGATGCGGGACTCGATCCAGGGACTCCAGGATCATGACCTGAGCCGAAGGCAGTCGCTTAACCAACTGAGCCACCCAGGCGCCCCAAGAATTAAGACTTCTTAAGAGCAACAATGGAAACCAGAAATAATGGAATAATTTTCAGAGTACAGAGAGAAGAATTGTTAACCTAGAATTGTATAACCTAATTAAAGCATTATTTTAAAGTGAGGGCATAATAAAGACATTTCAAACAACCAAACAGCTTTTACCACCAATGGATGCACAACAAAAAGAACTACTTAAAAAGGTATTTTAGGAAGAAGGAAAATGATCCATGAGGCTTACGGACAAAGAAATGGATAAACATTTAGGTAAATCTAAGCCAACACAACAACAACAATCACAATAAAAATGTCTGGTAATTAAAAGCCACGTGAATAGTGAGTTTTATTTTCCCACAAAAACTAAAGTTTATTATGCGTTTAATTATATTACCACTCAGAAGTTTTAATCATCTTTTGTTCATTTGCGACTTATATAAAAATCAGAAAAAAATGTTAAAGAATTTTGGTAAAAGATTCCCTTGTTTTAGTCCAAATTACACTGTGTTAAGCATAACAAAGATTGGGGTGGGTTTTTAGTTTGTAATGAAAGATCCATAAATATCTCTAAGAAGAAAACACACTTCTCTCTGTATGTCCTTTACTCTCACACTACTCCACTACATCACTGCACGTCTGAAAGTAGTTGTGTGTTTTCCACCCATTAAGCCAGTCTGTGACACCAGCTCAGTCCTACAATTTAACTCAATTTAACCAGTTCTGACACTATCTACCAGAAGATGGCCAGACCCCACAGATTAAGTGTTCAGTTCCATAAGAGTGCTGCACTCCCCTACCCAACTCTAGATGCCAATCAAAAATTCAGGTTGTCACCTGTGCTTCCAACCAACCTGCTGGATAGAAGTCCCTACAACCCCTATTCTGGTTCCATAATTTGCCAGAGCAGTCCACATAACTCAGAAAACAGTTTACTTACTGGATTCCTGGTTTATTATAAAAGGATTTGACTCAGGAACAGCCAGATGGAAGACATGCATAGGGCAAGGTAGGTGGGAAGGGCACAGAGTTGCAATGCCCTCTCTGGGCATACCACTTTCCCAGTACCTCCCTGTCTTCACCAACCTGGAAGCTCTCCAAACCCCACCCTTTTGTTTTTATTGAGGTTTCATTGCAGAGATGTGATTGATTAAATCATTGCCCGTTGTCTATTGGCAATTGAACTCAATCTCCAGCCCCTCTTTCTTCCCCAGAGGTGAGGGGAATGGAGCTGAAAGTTCCAACCCTCTCATCAGTCACATGGTTGGTTCCACTGGCAACCAGCCCCCATCCTTAGGTGCTTTCCAAAAGTCCCCTCATTAATATAAACTCAGGTGTGGTTGGAAGGGGCTATCATCAGTAATAAAAGACACTTTTTGTCTAACTCTTATCACTTAGAAAATTCCAAGGTTTTTAGGACCTCTGCCAAGAACAGGACCAAGACCAAATGTATATTTCTTAGTATAAATCACAATGTCACAATACTTCAGATTTCAAAAAATATGTATCTTGTTGATCTTGAGAGTTCAATTATGTGAGTTCCATGTCATTATTTGCCAGGGATTTCCAAATTAGGGTGAACTGGGAAAGACATATTGCAGTTTATGATTGTGAAAAAGTTGACCCCCAAAATGTTGGAAGTTCAGAGCCTCTGTTTCTCCCTACGCACATGCTGGTGATTTTTGACCACTAGGAGAGTTATGTACTCACTCCAACTAACAAGAAAAGATAGAGTTGTTTTGTATTCTCCAATTAAAGGAATTAGGGCTCCTTGGAGAACTTAGGACTGGGTGTTAACTTAAAGTGGTTAAGCAAAGTACATCAACATCTTATAAAACCACACAATCATGGTCAGTCAGGAAATTTTGAAGACTACTGGCCAGTGCCTTCATAGAGTCTCTCAATTTGAGTTTATCTGATGTTTCCTCATAATTGAATTTAGGTTATGCACTTTTTAAAAGACTTTATGGACTGGAGTGGACAAAGTACAAAATGAGTACAGAATACCTTATGGTTCCAGAAAGTAAAGAAGTACTCAAAAAAATGATGGCTACATGTTTAAGGATACGGGAGATGGACTTGAGGGAGTCTTCCAGGGACTAAATCTGAGACCATTTCAGCAACAAAATTATGATAGTAATGGATTATAACCCATAGAATAAAGTAAGAAGCTATACTTCCATAAATAATTGAATAAGTAAATGAAGAAGGGAAAGCTCTTCCTTAGAATATAAATCCAAGTGATACTTTTAGAAGAGAAGATAGAAAAATCACCCTTTGCAGAACACCATAGTAGTAACTGTTTCTCTCAAGACTCATCAATGGATGCGAAAATTAGTAGCTGAAAGTACGATGAGAAACAGGATATTTACATAGCCTCAAAATGTCATCCAAAAAATACTTCTTAATTCCAAAAGGGAAAAGAAATAGAAACTTTACAGTGGAGAAACCCGGTGGTCACCATCTTAACCAAGTGATCAAGTTAACATCACTAGCACTAGGACAGACTGATCTCACATGTGTCCTGGTATAATGCACTGAGAAGGACACATCATTTATGTGGCTTTCTTGAAAAAAAAAAGCATAACCTAGGGATGCCTGGGTCAGTTGAGCGTCTGACTCTTGGTTTCGGCTCAGGTCGTGATCTAAGGGTTGTGAGACTGAGCCTCCACGTCGGGCCCTGAGCTCAGTGTAGAGTCTGCTTGAGATTCTCTCTCTCCCTCGCCCTCTCCCCACCCCTGCTCATGCTCTTTCTAACTAAGTAAATAAAGTCTTTTAAAAAGTGCATAACCTAAATTCAATTATGAGGGAACATCAGATAAACTCAAATTGAGAGACTCTATGAAGGCACTGGCCAGTAGTCTTCAAAATTTCCTGACTGACCATGATTGTGTGGTTTTATAAGATGTTGACAGTTGAGGAATCTGGGTCAAGAGCATACAGGAATTCTTTGTATTAATTTTGCAACCTTTTTATAAAACTGAAACTATTTCAAGATGAAATTGTTCTAAAAAATAAAAAGAGTATTACAGTAGTTTTCCTGGGCCTCTCCATCCTCTGTCATTGTCAGGAAGGTCTCCTCTATCCAGAGACACCAGTGGATGGCTTCAGTCGAAGAGGCTGAGTATAGGGCTTAGAAGGAAGGAAACAGTTTGAGCCTGAAGCACAAGATCCCTACCGTGTTGAATCAGCGTAGTAGAGGCTATTAAAATGCCATCTTTTTCTCCCTCCCACCCACCCCCCTCCCCCATCTCTACCCCCATCCTCCACTCTGCAGAATGCTTTTAATCCTATTGGGAGTATATACCGGGAGAAAGAAAGAAAAAATAATGAATGGCTGTATTCCTTGGCACATGAAGAACAGTTTCCCTTTCGGGGTTTCAAGAATAAAAAATGAGAGGCTTTAAATCTTGCTAACTTGTGCAAGAATGTGTGTGTGTGTGTGTGTGTGTGTGTGTGTAGGTAAAAATGTAAACTACCACTCTGGAAAGAATAACGCTGATTTTCAAAATCTACTAAAGCAAAGGAAAACATTATTCCAGAATAAGGTGTATTAGAGGCCGGCCGGGAAAAAGGACAGCAGATGCTGTTGTTTAGCTCGGGGTGAACTAGGAAATACCCTTTTCATAGCTAACCCTAAAGAGATGAACTATTGTTGCCAAGACGTGTTTATCAAATGTCTAGGCTCTCACAGGATGTGAGAGTTGGTTTAGCCGCGTAAAAGAGTTCTGTATTTCTAGTTTAGCCAAACTCTGCAAGGCTCTCCGTCAGCTCCCTCCCCACCAAAGTGAAACAGCAACAGGGACAACAACAACACCCCGATTGAATGTTGGCAGGAAGCCCGGGGCAATCCAGCTTTGCTTTTTCAAAGGAATCTCTCTCAGTTTGGTGCCTTGTGTCTCACCAGTGAGCTCCAGGCTGCTTTTCTCTTAAGATAGATTGAAGTGAAAAAACAAGATTGTCATTGGTAATTCCTTCTACTTACAAAAGAAAAAAAAAAAAGCGGGCAGAATGTCCATGCTAATGTTGACTCCCTCCCGGGTGCAACAGGCTATGGAAATGGGGCAAGGAGAAGCCGCAGATGGAGCATTAGGGTGTGAATTCAGACCGCATGCCTCACTACTTATGAGGCTCTCTGCAGTGGTTTTGTTTTCCGTAAGCTGGCCTCCTTCCGCTTGATCACTTGGCACACCGAGATTCCACCAGGTTTCCTCTCTGTGACTCAGAGTCTGGGGCATCCCTGAATTTACATTAAAAATAAGATACATGTCTGGACAGGCACCCCCCTCCCCCGACACACATTTAATCAGCATCAGGTTGTGCTGATCCCTCTGTAAGTGATGGGCGCCCCTGGGCAGTGGTGCTGTTTTTGGCTGGAGGCCTTATAGACCAGCCAGCCGTTGTGTAAGCACGGTCTGTCTGAATTGCTCTGGGGCTAACTGCCTTCTTAGAAGTTCTCTTGCTGTTCATTATTTTGCCGGCAAGCCATCACTATTATTAATTTAAATTCCCTCATTCTACGTTTTCTGTACTCTATAAGATAATGAAGTGTAGAGAATCCTCGCACTGTAAATCTTCAAGATTCTTTTGGTCTTCATTTCTGTAATTTGGGATTAGGATTTTAAGCCAGCGGAGAAGTTGTAAATTTGCTAAATTTAAACCAGAATTGGGGGGTGGAGGTGGAGTTAATGACTAGACTATTCTGCTGATGCTGTTTTTAAAACTTCTGGTGTGTGTGCCTTTTTATTGTTTGCTCATCATATGGTCTCTTCAGAAAAATTTAAAAAAAGAAAAAACACTAAGTAGTTCTTGGCAGAAGGTCAAAACCAGCATTGCAGGGAAGGTATTTAAAAGTCTTTTAAGTGTGGCTATTTGTATAAGCAATAACTGAACATTTCTTATGACTAGGGAGGACTATTTTCACAGTCTTTCATGGAAATATTTCTAGACGAATTCTGTGGCTCTTTTCCTTGAGCTCATTTATTTGCTTTTGCTTCAGAACAGAGCATTTTAATGAGCAGTTTTATGAGCCTAACCTGCGTTCTGCAAGCTCCACATGACTGGATTCCTGTTACACATAACCTTTGCCCTATTTTCCATTAAAACACAAAACTTTCCTTTAATCAACTTCGTACCAAGACCTTGGAGGAAAAAATGCAACAGATACTTTGGTCTACTATCTGGCCCACTAAAATTAATACGTTTTTGAAATATTTGTTGTTTCCTTATAGTTCCAAAAACTATTCATATTAATATTTTAACCACAGATTCCTTTATTTTCTAAGGTGCTTATTTCCTCCTCTGCTTATACCCTTCCCTAGTCCATTACTTTATGCCTCCCAGTAAATAACTCATTGGGCTGTCTTTAAAATCCATTGAGGCAGGTACAAGGACAAGATGAGCCCCAAATCGTTCTGGAAATAGAACTTTTTAAAAAATGCATAGTTTTCTCTGTCGTACATATAACTGCCAGCATCAGGAAGTTCCTTCTTATTTATGGCAAAGCTGAACAGCCATCTGATGCCTTTTGATTCCGTCTCTTTGTGTTTTAATTCAAATGTAGAACAACTGTTTTCCATTTTATACATAATCACCTCGGTATTTTTGTATAGAATAACTTTCTTTTCTCCAACCTGAAAAATCCAAATTTGTTTAATTTTTCCTTAAGGTCTGCTTCCAGTGATTTAAGCAGTATTATTGATATCTGCTAACCATTCCAGTTCCCCTTTCATTTGAGCAGTGGCGCCCCAAACAGGACGCAGAGCCCCTGGAAGGTTTCTACCCAGCTCTGAGAACAATGGAGCCATTGTGGTGTGGCTCTCAGCTCCCCCTTGGTCATGCATTCCAGCCATGTTTGTCTTTTAAAACTATACTACGGATTTAAGGTAGTCTGCGGTTCCTTATAACACCTAGCTCTTTCTGCCCTGCTTACTTCAGCCAGTCTGTCCTCATCTTATAATTCTGTTTACTTTTTCTTTTTAGGACAAGGAGGGTACTCTTTAAAACAGAGTGAAGTAAGTTTAGGGAAAATGAAAGGAAATCTACTTCACATAGCAGGTTCTAAACTTATGGAACTCTTTAGTCCCAAAAGGTAGTGCTGGCCGGAAATGTAAATGAATTCAAAAAACCTCTTAGCCAGATTTATGAATGAGAGCCATAAATGGCTACTAAGAAAACCAGGGCTATGCCTGATTTTTACTGTTGGAGTCAGAGTGGCTCCAAGGCTTCCCCCCACAGGAGGTCTCCTTCAGTCGGTTGAAATGGCTGACCTTGGGTCTGGCCAACATGAGATTTCCCGAGCACCCTGTGTCCTCAGCGTTTGTCTCTTCTCTGTCCCACTGCGATGCAGAAAGACCCTCCAGGTCTGTTCTGGGATAGGCAACTTTCTTTTCGAAATAACTTTTTTTTTTGTAAATTTTCCTTTACCGTTTAGCCATCTGCCTACCACAGTGCCAATTATGACTGTCAGGGAATAATGACGTCTGTCCAGTGGAAACTAGCTGAGATCACATTTGGATCCTAAAACATAGATACTTTCTTTTATGTAAAGTCAGACCCTTTTTCCTGGGAATTTTCAGACATGAGACCATAAATAGCATTTTTGCTTCATCCTGTACTCTATCCTCAGGACAACCCTCAGTCCCCTAACCCCTTCTGCTCCTCCCTATCTGTATCTCCTTACTGCAGCGTGGCTCACCTGGGAACATTTTTTTTTTTAAAGATTTTATTTATTTATTTGACAGAGAGAGACACAGCGAGAGAGAGAACACAAGCAGGGGGAGTGGGAGAGGGAGAAGCAGGCTTCCCGTGGAGCAGGGAGCCCAATGTGGGGCTCGATCCCAGGACCCTGGGATCATGACCTGAGCCGAAGGCAGATACCCAACAACTGAGCCACCCAGGCGCACCATCACCTGGGGACATTTTTAAAATACAGACGCTCCAGGTGTGAGCCCAGATCAATTAAATCACTAGTCTTTAAGTCTCTGTGGGTGGGGCCCAAGCATCCGTATCCTTCAAAATCATCCCATGTTCTTCATGGCAACCGAATTGAGAGCCTGGCCCCACAGGTTGTGTTAGTTTCTTTCCTCAACCCGAGCACCCTGCGCATCATGTCAGTTTCTTCTGAGGCACGGTTCTACCGCTCCCCCATCGTCCTGTGCTCAACGTTTCCTACTGATGATGGTGAAGCTGACTGCCCCAGTCAACGATGCCGGGTCTTTCTGTTGTCTGCTTTCTCTGTCCTTCCAACAGTGAACTTCTAGTAAAAGAAAATTTGCTGCAAAAATCTGGCCCTTGCAAATTTATGATACCCAACACTTAAAGGAACTTCGCTTCCTCTTACTCACCTCTTGGTTGACTAACCTAGCACCCGCTCCAAATACAATCGTCCTTCACGTCGGTCCCTCACTTTCCTTCTAGGCAAGCATGTCACCTCTTTCTCTGGGAGAACACTGAGGCCAACTAGATGAAGCTGCTGATACCTTTATCTTCATTCTTCCCTGTTCTCTTCTTAGCCTTCGCTTAAATGTTCAAGAGGAAAGATTCTGCTTTCATGTATTAACCACTATGGAAGAGCACCTGCAATGCATTAAAATACAGTGGGATAGGCCTAGTAGGAAGCAATTAATAATAATTCATGGAAAAAAAAATGTAAGTTTTTAAGAAGAAGAAACATTTAAATAAGCTATGAATATGTAGGAAGGAGAGATCAATTCTAATTAATTTCACTAGGAAAGATTATATCACAGGGGCAGTGACATATAGGCCAGGCCTTGAATAATGCAAAGATTTTAGCAGTCAGGTTTTAGGCAGAAGGGCATTCATATTCAAGGGGGCAACGTGGTCAAAGGCACCAGTTGTGATGTGCATGTCTTGATCTAGAAACAGTGAATGCTAGGTAGAGCTGGAATACGGCATAGAAGGTAAGTCTCTAAATATTTCTCCTTTCCCAACACACTGAATCTCACTTGTTTTTGGTATCATCTAAAATCTCATGACACAACTGCCTTCTTTGGCCTTTTGTCTACTGGCTCCTTATTTAACTTCATATATACACATGTCCTCCCTGCCCTATAGGAAATATTTTGTGACCCTGATATCCTGATACACACCATGCCTCTCTACCAAAGACGTAATCGGTCTCCCTGCTTCTAGTCTTACCTCCTTAAATAAATTTAGCCTGAAAACAGCTGCCATAGTAATCTTCCTAAAACATCATCTGATCGTGTCCTTTCAACACGCTTGTCACCATGCACTCCCAAATACTTCCCCCCACATATCAAGCTGGTTTCTACCTCTGTTCCTTTTGTTCCCCTTGCGTGCATGCCTTCTTGATATCTGCATGTCCCAGGACAACCAGGCCAAGTCTCACCTGCTTTCTCTCTGTGGCTCCTGAAAACTCTAGAAGTTGCTTCTCTCTTGGAAAGCTGAGTACACTTGGAGGCTTTATCATAGTACTTAAGACTTATTGCGTGCTCTGATTATGACACATTGTTTCCTGCCTGTCACTCTGCTCCTCCCTAAATAGATGGTAAACTTCTTAAGAGCACAAATTGTGTTGTATTCCTCCCTTTAACCTCCCAGGGCACCTCGTACATTTCTCATCCTGTGTTATATGTTTTATACATAGCATGAATTAATTGTAGTAATTATTCTTCGGTAAACTGGTTTAGACCAAGATAAAGACTCTACAAAGAGGACAACAGGAAATAGTGTTTACACTGTATGTAAGGGGCTCATTTTCTACTCTACAATATTAATATCTAGTCTTCATATCAATTTTGATGTAGTTGCCTCTTCCTAACTCAAAAAGAGTCAGTTACGAAGTAGTAATTGAGCCTAGAGATCTAAGTACCAAATTATAGGAAATACAGTGGGGTAGAAGACCCCATTAAATGATATACAGATGATTAAATCTGCCAAATCCAAACTAGGAAATGGGATGGAATCTATAGGACAAATGACCACAACAATAGATTTCAAAGAAAAAAAGAGTTTCTGAGAGTGAGATGGAGGAGAAGCCTATAGATTAAAATAAACCTAAGAGATATATCTACCATTCATAGAATATGGACTTATTTGGATTCCAATTCAAACATGTATACTTAAAAACATTTTTTCAGAGACAATTGGGAAAGTATACTGTGAACACAGAATACAGTTGGCCCTTAACAATGTAGGGCTTATGGGAGCCCCCTGCCCTGTGCAGTACAACTTTTGACCCCCCAAAAACTGAACTACTAATAACCTGTTGACCAGAAGCCTTACCATTAATATAAACTGTCAGTTAACACATATTTTGTATGTGTTATATACTTTATTCTTACAATAAAGTAAGCTAGAGAAAAGAAAATGTTATTTAAAAACCATAAAGAAAATACATTTACAGTACTGCACTGTATTTATGGAAAAAAAATTGTGTATAAATGGACCCACACCGTTCAAACCCATGTTGTTCAAAGGTCAACTGTATTTGTCATGTTAAGAAATTATTATTATTTTTGAGTGTGATAATAGTATTGCAGTTATGTTTTCCAAGGGTCCTTTTCTTTTAGGAATACATACTAAAATATTTACAGATAAAATTACCTGATGCTGAGGTTTGCCTCAAAGTCATTGGGGAATGTAGATGGAGCAAGGATAGCCATGTGGCCAATCGTTGGAGCTGAGCAATAGCACCTCAAGGTTAATTTCTGTTACTCTCTTTACCCTTTCCACTTTTACATATGTTTAAATTTTCCCAAATGAAAGGATTTAAAAAGTAGTCACTGATATTAAATGAGTCTTGTTAAATATTTTGTGTGTGACAGTGGTATCATGGTTATGTTTTTTGAAATGGAGTCTTTATCTTTTAGAAATACCAATTGAGGGTGCCCGGGTGGCTCAGACGGTTAAGCGTCTGCTTTCGGCTCAGGTCATGATCCCGGAGTCCTGGGATTGAATTCCGCATCTGGCTCCCTGCTTAGCAGGGAGCCTGCTTCTCCCTCTGCCTCTGCCTGTCTCTCTCTCTCTCCCTGTCTCTCATGAATAAATAAATAAAATCTTTAAAAAAAAAAAAGAAATACCAACTGAAATATTAATGTGTGAAATGATAAAAAAAATAGACATGTAAGTTATTGTGGTTTTAAAAAATCATAGTAAAGCGAAAACACAGAATGTTTACATTGTCACTGAAAAAATTTCTTATCACCAGGAATGCATCCCTAAACCCCAAAAGTCGAGAAACAAAAATACTTTCGTTTATGTAAGGCCTGCCTTGTGTTTTACTTGTTTTTTTTTTTTTTTAAAGATTCCATTTATTTATTTGAGAGAGAGAATGAGAGAGAGCACATGAGAGGGGGGAGGGGCAGAGGGAGAAGCAGACTCCCCGCCAAGCAGGGAGCCCAATGCGGGACTCGATCCTGGGACTCCAGGATCATGACCCGAGCCGAAGGCAGTCGCTTAACCAACTGAGCCACCCAGGCGCCCAACTGAGCCACCCAGGCGCCCGTGTTTTACCTGTTTTTACCAAAAGATTACCCCAGTATCTATGGGGTATTGTGAGTAGATGAATGCATACAGAAGAGTAAAAATAACCAAACACTGGGTTGTGAGTAGTCCTAGTCCTCTAAGATACAGGATTTGTCACAAGAGTAGTGCCTTTAAAAACTGTTTGGTTTTATTACGGGTAACATCAGCCCTCAGTGGATATGCTTTAAGACATGCTTAAACAGTCCTAGATTTTTAAAATCTTTAGGCTTTCCCAGATACCCGTTTAATTAGTAGGTTCATTCTTAGCCCTCTAACAAACTTTTCAATGAAACATGGAGTATTAGCAAAATTATCTGATTTGGAGGAGGAGAGTCTTGTGTCTGTGATTAAGATATTCATGAGCAACAAAATGATCATTAAGCTAATACTGGATCCCAGCTGAAGGTCTAGAAAATCTGTTATGTTAGAAAAATCATCCGTGGTTGAAGAAGAATTAAGTGTGCCACCAAGACCTTCATCATTTCAAGTGGATTCCTGTAAAGCATATAGCTCTCTCTTGTCATCCTAAAGCCATAAAGCCTCACTGAACTTCATTCTCATACCGACATTGTCTCAATAAAAGTTAAATAACTGTACAACCTACTAACTTAATGAAATCATTTTATGCTCTCTCAAAGTCTCATTTGATGCTATAACCAAAGGAAATAAAACTTTGAACACTTAGCTAGGAAACAGGATTTTTCAGGTGGCCATTCTGAGACTATGAATCTAATGTAAACATTTTTATCAGAATGAATCAGCAATATTGTTTTAGCAGTGGAATTGGCACTTAAGAATAAGATTGTTAATATGCAATCCTTTATAAAGTTTTAAAAAATAAGCATGTATTTTTTTAGAACTTAAAAAAGCACTTTATATGAAAGATATAATACCATGGACCTACTCTGTACTTACACAGTCCAGTGTAGTAGCCACTAGCTGCATGGGGTTCCTGAGCCCTTGAAATGTGGCCAGTCCAAATTGAGACATGCTGTAAGCATAAAATACACACTGGGGTCCAGTACTTGGTACAAAAACAGAAAAGAATGTAACTATCTCATTAATGATTTTTATATTAATTACATGTTGCATTTGTTTGCTAGAGCTGCCATAACAAAGTCCCGCAGAGTGGCTTAAACAACAGAAATTTATTTCCTCACAATTCTGGAAGCTAGAAACCTGAGATCGAAGTGTCAGCAGGGTTGGTTCCATCTGAGGCCTCGCCCCTGGGTTTGTGGATGGCTGCCTTCTCTTGTGTCGTCACGTGGCCTTCCCTCTGTGTTTGCCGGGGTCCTAAGCTCCACTCCTTATAATATAGGACACCAGTCACAGGGGCTTACGGCCCACCCAAATGGTCTAATTAATTTAATTACCTCTTAAAAGACCCTGTTTCCTAATATAGTTCTATTCTGAGGTGCTAGGAGTTAGGACTTCAACCAATTTGGGGTGGATACAACTCAGCTTATAAACACATCAAAATGATAGTATTTCTTTTTTTTTTTTATTCTTATGTTAATCCCCATACATTACATCATTAGTTCTAGATGAAGTGTTCCATGATTCATTGTTTGTGCACAACACCCAGTGCTCCATGCAGAACGTGCCCTCCTCAACACCCACCACC
>NC_138374.1:89961580-90048620 GCF_054177405.1 Leptonychotes weddellii
ATTGTATATATATACCACATCTTCTTTATCCAGTCATCTGTCGATGGACATCTTGGCTCTTTCCACAGTTTGGCTATTGTGGACATTGCTGCTATAAACATCGGGGTGCACGTACCCCTTCGGATCCCTACTTTTGTAAAAATGATAGTATTTCTTTAAGTGATAATATTTTGGATATGTCTGCTTAAATGAGACATTATTAAAAGGCATTTCACTGGCTTTATCTGACATGGCTACAGAAATGTGGCTTGTGTTTTATTTCTACTGGACAGTGCTGTGTTTGATTTCTTTGGAATGTTAAAACACTGGAGCATCACCTGTTGGAGGAGTAAGAAAAAGTTCTAATTTTTAAAAATTTTTCACTTTCTACTTAATTTCACTTTTAGTACTCAGTTCTACTGAGGTATGGTTAATGAGGGAAAGCAGTGGGGTGGTGTATAAAGAGCAGGAAGTGTACACAAGGCAAGTTAGGTCAGGGTCCTGATTCAGTCTTACTATCTTTAAGACCTTCAGGCACATCCCTTGCCCTCTCTGTGCTTTCATTCCCTCTTCCTAAAGAAAAATAATAGTAATGGCTGACCTTTATTGAGTGTTTGTTATGTGCCAGGCACTCTTCTGAATGTCTACATGAGCCATTTACTTCCTCTGCACAATAACCCTTGAAAGGTAATAATTATAATAGGTACAGTTATTACTCTGTTTGACAGAAAACTGAAGTACACAGAGATTAATTAACCTCCCCAAGTTCCCAGAGTTAGTAAGTAGTGGAACCAAGTGGTCTCACTCTATCACATCCTTTATTCCCTCATGTGCTTCTGTCCCATAAGATTGTTTTGAGGACCAACTGACATGGTGTATCTGAATGCATTTAAAAATTGTTGACCATTAATTGTTTTGTCTTTTCCTAGAAATATTACAGATAAAGCTATTGTTTTTCTCTTTTGACTAGCAGATCTACCTGTCTTCCTTGACAGCCTAGTGATTTTAGAGCTAAAGGAAGGGACTGTGTCTGTGTTTTTGACACATTATTGAATCACTAAATCTTTGGAAGGATTCTTAGAAAGTCATCAGTTTTAGCTCACCCTCTTGCTCATTGTAGCTGTAGTTTTTTTTCCAGCATGTCCAGAAGATTTTGCTGGAATTCTTGTAGTAAATGGGTGCTCCCCAGTTACATGATATTTCTGAATGGCTCTGACTGCTTATATTAAGCTTAAATGCACCTTCCTTTTCTTACGGTCATAGAACGTTAGAGCTGAAAGGGCCTCTAGAGATTAAGTCAGTGCTTCTTATACTCAGGTAGGCAGTGAAGGACCTGGTGTATTTAGTGCCATAAGGCCACAGATATTTATTGGTAAGACTGTGGCCCAATTTCTTTCTCTGTTTCAGAAAACACTCTCAAAGAAAAAGTTTGCAAGGGACCTTTTGAATTTTTTTTTTAACCAAGCTCGTATTTATGAATTTTGTAAACTCATTTAAGTCATTTATGTCATTTAAAACATCAATTATCTCAAGCAATACAAACAATTAACTTCTGGTGAGCACTCACTATATGTCAGGCACTGTGCTTGAGTGCCTTGTCAATGATTTGGTCTCTACACCTGCCCTGCCCTATAAAATGTTTAAGATGCTAATATTACCCCCTCATATGGCACAGAGATTAAGGCCTAGCGAGGCTGACTGACTTCTTAACTTTAATTTCACTAAAGTCACAAAGCTAATTAATGACAGAAACAAGATACGAATATAGTTCATCTGATTCCATACTTCATACTCTTAATTGCTATTCTAAATTGTTGCTCAAACTGAAGTGGTTTGGGAACGTGGGGTAACCTACTAGAGTCAGGTAGATTTTTTTTTTATTGTATTTGAGGAATGCTACAAATGTGTGTTTGATCCAGGTATTTTCCTTATAGTTTCTTTGATTTGGGGGTTCTCCTACAGACTTAGTAGAGTATGTTACTTACAGGAATATGGAAGATATAATTAAATGAGACAAGAGTTCTGTTGAAATGGTAGGAATTGCCATCCAGAATTGTTTCATTGATTTATTTTAATACCCTTTAAATTTTAATCACACATACCATCTTGATGTTGCATAAAGCTATCTTTAAATGCTTCCTTTAAGCCATGTGCATTCCAGTCTTGAGCCCTCTAAAAATTCGTATCTTGTGTTTTCCATTTTTTGTATATTCCCAGATATTTTATAAGTGATTGTGGAATACTGCTAGAAATTGTATTGAATTAGATGGATAATGTTGTCACATTTCTTTTTTGATGCCTTTGGCCACCAATGTAGAATGAAACTTCATGATGATAATTTCAAAGAGGTTTTACTCTTTAATTCAGAAATCATTATACCTATTTTAATTTGAAAGTATTTATATGAATTGAGTAGACATAAACAATTGGCAGGGGGGATATTATAGTACTCACTAATAATAACATTTCTAAGAATTCTGAAGCCATGGTTAGGAAAAAAGAAATTTGGGGGAAATTGTGAATACATGCAGTAATATGTTTTCTTAGCAATATTTACATATCCAATCTAAAGTTACCTTGTTATTCTATAAAGGAACATCTTGATCTGGTCATAAAAAGCATTATTTGAAATTGTAATCTCATCAGTGTTTATTAGTGGTTATAGTCTGATTTCTGCTTCTAAACTACTTTAAAAACAGTCTAGGGAAAGAAAGTTTTTAAGAAACCACTTCAGCTTTTTCTCTTATACCTCAAGCCATTTTTACAAACCTTATTAACACAGCCCTCAGTGCAATCTCATATATATAAATTTTAAAATGCTACAGATTTTCTTCTAATAATAATTGCCCCTATCAAATTTACCTTAGAATAGTTTTAATTTTTATTATAAATGCTGCCATAAGTTGCTGATCTTTGAGCAATCTTGCCTTTGTTAGTTTTTACCACTCTGTGAGGAGTAGGCAAAATTTGAAGCAAACATCATGATCAAGGTGAAGCAAAGAAAGTTTTGTTTTCTGTATATTATTTCCTCCATATTGTGAGGCAGGCAATACACACAATTTCAGGAAATGAATAGAGAGAAGTAACAAAAGAAAATAAACTACAGACACGATGGCTATTACTTCTGGCATATAGAGCTCCATGGAATCCATCAAATTTTCAATATCAGAATTTTTAGCATCTCCAGTATATTGTATTATTATCATCTTCATGAATTTCTATTTTCTGCACACTGGAGGTTTACCTACCTTGAGACAAAGTCCTCTACATTTTAGTTTCTCTCTTAATTGGGAACAAGTATTTACAGAGACAGAAGTTCTATTTGGGACAGCTTTAGAAGTACCTTTCCAGTTCTAGGGCACGTACTGTCTGTTTGGTGGCCCAGACAGACGTGGTCCATTGTGATCACCAGAAATGTTCTATCTTTAAAGATTGGGAACAGGAGATTTACAGCAGCTCAACTTGGCAAATTGGTTCTGATTTTACTTTAATCTCTCCTTTTAACAGAAATGAACCTAAATTTTCTAGAACAGTTTATAGATTCTTTATCTGGATCATCTGGTAAGGCCATTGGGCCCTGGCATGTCAGGAATGCCTGACAAAGGTGTACGCACTAATTCACGTGTAGGGATGGCTGAAAAAGTTATCTTGAGGCCTTTGGGGAATTCTGCAGTTAAATCCAGATGACAGCTTTATCAACGACAATGTTCAGGGGAGCCTGGAGAGATGTAAAACCCTTGACTATAGCTACTTCTTTAAAAGCTTCGTCATTTCGTTTCTCTACTTGTGCAACAAGTCATGACTCTACCCACAGTTTTACCCTTGTGTGTTTTTAATCCATTGCATTCTTTTGTTATAAGAAGTTTTTGCATGTAAAGCAAGGGATATTGTATTTGCACTTCACTTTGAAGGATTATCTATCTCAAGAAGCTTTCATTTTGGCTAGGGAAATGGACATGTCTACACCTAATTGAGATACATGACAAAGGTTGAGAAGTATAGGCCAATTGTTCAGATACAGGGAGAAGAGGAGCTGTATTTCAGCAGCAGATTCAGAGATGCGCCAGATGCGTTAACCACGAAGGGGGTTAGAGGTAGAGTTGGAAGACAAAGCTTTAGGTTGAGAGAACATCCTGAATAAGTGATTTATTCATCTGAACTCTTTAGGATAGGGGCAAGAGAACTTAAAGTCTAACGAAACCAACTTTTAAAACACAACAACAACAAAAAAAACACAAAACAAAAAAACTGTTTACTGGCCGGTGTAACTGCACAAACCAGAGACAGGTCTGTTGCAGCCAGATCCATACACTAGAATAATGTCTTCAAACATCCACCTCTCACCGTCTCTCAACTCTGCCGTTCTCTTTGTTGATGCCATTTGCAGGCAGGTTTGACTCCTCTTCACTCTGAGACCGCCTTGCCTACAGGCTTACTTCTTAGAAAGTTGTCATTCCTAAATGAAAGGAAGCTTCTTCCTAATAGTTCTGACAAATGTGCCGTGATGGGCTTTGCGTGGTCACATGCCACCTCCATCATCACAGAGGTTAGGCTGGATGGGCAGAGAGAGTGGCTCAGCCTGACCTCTGCAGCCCCATCAGGGCTCCAACCAACAGAACTGAGAGTGGGAGAGAGGAGGCTATCCAAAGTTATCTTTAGTCTACCCACAGGGGAGGCATAGCAAGACCTTGTGATAGACTGGAGAGACTAAAGATGGATTAGTTTTGACTCTCTCTCTCTTCCTTAGAGAAGGCTGTGAAGTAAAGGTGAATCATTAGAGTTGGACCAGTGTTACTTCCCATCACAGCCCTTCCTGATTCTCTGCTTCTCTGAACTCTTACAGCACCTGTGAGCTCCACTAAGCAATGTAACATTGAATCACATACTGTTTTATGATCTATAGTGAGACTGTGTATGTATTAGTCAGGGTTCTCCTGAGAAACAGAATCAATAGGATATGTGTGTGTGCACGTGCTCAAGGACAGATAGATAGATAGATAGATAGATAGATAGATAGATAGATAGATAAATGATTTTTTATGTGGAATTGGCTCACATAATTATCGAGACTGGCAAGTCCAAAATCTGCAGGGTGAACTGGCAGGCTGCAGACCCAGGAGAGCCAGTGTTTCAGTTCAAGTCCAAAGGCAGTCTTCTGTAGGACAAGAAAGAGCCATATTGCAGATGAAGTCTGAAGGCAGTCGGCAGGAGAATTATCTTTTGCTGGGGAGAGACAGTCTTTTTGTTCTATTCAGGTCTTTAACTGATTGGATAAGGCCCACCCACATTATGGAGAACAATCTGCCTTACTCAGAGTCTACCAATTTAAGTATGAATCTCATTCAAAAATACTCTCACAGAAATACCCAGAATAAGGTTTGCACCATGTATCTGGGTACCAACTCAAGTTGACACATAAAATTAACCATCACAAATTGTTTTTATGTTTACCCTATTGTGTTTGATCCTATTTTCTGGAAATTTTTCTTTGGAAATATTATGTTTCCTGTTTTGCTACTCCAAAGAAATGTTGTGATTTTTTTTTTTCACTAAAAAGGAAATTTGTATCAGTTGATTCTAATTCTAGTTCTCTTTATAAAAAGGGTTTTTTTTTTTAACAAAGTTAAATTTTAAACAGATATTTTTGCCAAGAGTCGATACTTGAAAATTAATTTTGGCCCTTTTAAAATTACTAATATTATCTGAAACCAAAAAAGGTGGTGAGGCCAGTGGTTGTTTTTAAAGAAACGGTTTAAATTGTTCTGCTTAGACCGTTTATTGTTTGGACAAAGGGTTGTTATGCTGTGGCAAGCAAACTCAGTATATAAAGATTAAAATTTTCCAAAAATAAATATTCATAAGTTTAGAAAAAATTCTCAAGACTGTTTAAATAGCAATGTTTGATAATGTGTTTAAAATATATGAATATTACATATTCATAAACCTACCTGTTAATATAAAGCAATATAGGACTTTAGATAGATTAAAAACTAGATCGGAATTACTATAACTTCGGGGCACCTGGGTGGCTCAGTCAGTTAAGCATCTGCCTTCGGCTCAGGTCATGATCTCAGGGTCCTGGGATTGAGCCCCATTTCGGGCTCCCTGCTCCTCGGGGAGCCTGCTTCTCCCTCTCCTCCCCACGTGTGCTGTCTCTCGCTATCTCTGTCTCTCTCAAATAAATAAATAAAATCTTTTAAAAAAAAAAGAAATTACTTGAACTTCTAGGACGACCTCAGGACAGAGTACATAAGTTTTCAAATTTCTCTAAGAATCCTCATATCCACATTTGTTTTTACAGTTGCAGATAAAGGCTAGTGTTTCAGTGCATCTTAAATACAAATGCAGTGACTGTCAGTTATATGAGGGAAACCCTCCTTCCCCTTACTCCTCCAGATCCTCCTTAGTCATTGCTGTCATCATTCAAGTTGTTTATTAGAGACATAGGCATACGCTGGCCCCACACAGACTGTTCGCAGCTATTGGGCTGAGTGAGAGTTAGAAAAAAAAGAGCTACATTAAAAAAAAGAGCCACCCATTGACATAGGTTTGTTGTTATTGTTTTGAGTCAAGTACATATCTTTCAAATCCTATGTGGGTTTTGTTTAAACGGCTGATTAATTTCACATTAATCTTACATAGTTTTATAATGCTCATTATGATGCAGTGTGGCGATGAAAGGAGAACAAGAGCTGTAGGGAGAATAAAAAGGGTAGTAGCAGGTAAAGGAAGAAGGAAGAATAGTGGTGAAAATGACAGAAGCAGACAAAGTTGGGTCCTGCCTGCTCTGTCCAGTGGGTAACTGCTCACAGGATCAGGGGGGATTCAGTGTTTTGTCCTGTATTATGGACGTTTCTCGCCGATTGGAGACGTAAGTAGATGCCAGCTCGTAAGTATAGTCGCGGCTCCAATCTGTAGACATCCTTAGACAGAGCCATCATATCTTTACATCAACTGACATCATTCTGAATGTAGATCGTTATTTATCCTGCCTAGACTAGGAGCTCAGCATGGAAAGCTCCGTCCTAGCAATCCAAGCAATTACTCACATTTACCATCTTAGCAACACCTCAGTTACCTGGAGCTCAGTCTCTTAGGTTCCGTCTGAAACAGAAACCTAATCCCTCAGGAGATGGCCTGGGTGAGTCTTTGTCTTCAAATATTCCACATATTTATGAAGCTCCTGCTACATATAGGGCAATGGGCTAAGTCCTAAGGATAGAACAATGAGCATGTTCCCCCAGTGTCAGTCTGAAATCTCACCCAACTCGTAAGGTTCGTCTCTAGTGTGGCCAACCCTAAGGATTCTCCTTGAAGCCTACCGTGCTTGAGCTCATCCTCGGACTCACTGACTCATCCCACCCTGCATCCTCCCTGCCAGAGGAGAAGCTCACCAAAGTACCAAAGTTTTTCAACTTCCTTTGTACCCCTCACAGTTCACCTGAGACACTAAACAACTATTTTTTTAATTAATTAATGAAATACCCGTCCCAAGGCAGCAGACTACAATCTCTACTCCTCTCAAAGGCTTTCTGGAGCACATTTCTTCCATAGTTTTTGTTTTTTGTTTTTTGGTTTTTTTACAAGTTGGTTGCCTGCCTCTGCAAATTAGCCTCTAATTAGCCTCTGCAAATTAGAAGAAGTACATAACTGAAAGTGGGAAAAGGTTTTCAGTGAGACATTCTTCATAATGTGGGGCTGGAAAATTCAAAGCTGCGTTACCGTGGTAACACTATTTTCATAATGATGACCTGATTCACTAAGAGAAAGTTAAATGATATTTTTTTACTGTTTGTTTAAGGTAGTGGAGAAATTGTATGATAATAATAAGGTGCTTAGAAAGGGGCAAGTGTTGCTTATCTGGAAAAATCACTTGTGTAGATCTGTAGGTTGTAGTGCATTGCTCTCCATTGGTGAGAAGAGATGCAGCAAACCTCCCCCCACCAATTAGCTAGTATGTTTATGTATGTATTTTTGCCAGGATACTTTGCATTTCTGTTGTTCCACTTTTAAAGAGCTGCAGTCACCTTAAGAAAATAATCTTATGTAGATGGTTTCAGTGATCCTCCAAGAAGCCTATGACATAATTCAATAAGAAATTTAAGGAAAGAGGGCACCTGGGCGGCTCAGTCTGTTAAGCATCTGCCTTCAGCTCAAGTCATGATCCCAGGGTCCTGGAATCGAGCCCCACATCAGGCTCCTTGCTCAGCCAGGAGCCTGCTTCTCCCTCTGCCCCTCACCCCGCTTTGGTGCTCTCTCTCTCTCAAATAAATAAAATCTTAAAAAAAAAGAAATTTAAGGAAAGAAAAGAGATGAAAACAAAACACATGAAAAATAGACATCCCCCATCAAGCCCAGATCTCCTATAATGGTTGCTTTAAGGTATGGTGGGAATTACTTCTGATTTGGCTATTTCGTCCTCTCACCTATTAAAGTATTAAGTCTCTAGGAGAAATCTTTTAAATTAAAATGTTGTAAAACAGACTGGTTCTTGAATACCGTGCAAATAGTTTCATAAGAAAGAAAATTACAGTATTGTTATAAACCATTTACAGTGCTGAGTTGTTATTTTTCATTGTTTAAGTTGCATTAGATTTCACAAAAGCTGTTTGTGAACAAAATTGCAATAGGAAGGCCTGTCCATTGTATTTTCAGAAGAAAGCTGGTTTTCACAATATTATTCACATTTTGTAAACAGCATCAATGAACCTGCACATAAAAGGTTAAATGTTTGCAGACCATTCTTTTTTGCCTCAAAGATCAGAGACAAATTACTATTTTTATTTTACATTCCCTTGATGAGGATAATGATAAACAGCTGTCACTTCAGTGCTTAGACTGCAAAGAATTCTATTGCAATCCTATAATTTAAACAAAGAAAAAATACATAGTCATACACAGTATACATACAGAAAAAAACACGACAGAGAATTTGGTTAGAACTGGGTCAGAGAAAAGGGAACATTTGCTCTCTGAAATTACTCAGTTTAAAGAAAAAGTCCATCTATGCATATTTCCCCCATTTATCTTAGCTATATTAGAAAAGGCAAGTATTTCTGCTATCTTTCTAAAATCAGAAAAGAAATTCAATTTGCATTCTGAATTCTGTGACTCCCCGTCACGTCCATGGTATTATCTGAGTAGTTAAAGTTTGCATGTGACCACATATTATTTCCAAAAGCTAAAGAGAACTTCAAATTGTTTTACGGATTACTCTGGAATACTTCTTGTGTGTATGCGTGTGTGTGTGTGTGTGTGTGTGTGTGTGTGTTGAGAATTAATCCATTCGGTGTGCTCCATTCACTCTGACACTTTCCTTATTATTTGCATCTGGTTTTTAAAAGTGAAAGTGAATGTCTTTTGCATGTTTTGATAAGCAAAAAGTAAAGTAAGGCTAAATGTTAAAAGTAGTGTGAAATGGGAAAATTAAGTGTTTCTATGTAAACATGCAGATCATGGTATAATTTCTTGGTGTTTTATATTTCTGGAGGTTCTTTTAAAAATACTGTTTACTCTGCTTTTCTCTTTTGTTTCAATCTTTTTTTTTTTTTTTTTACAAATAGCAATATTTCAATGACATCTTTTCCTGGAAACTCTTTCTACATTTATTTTATCTATGAAACTGACTTGATGTTTTATGAATGTTTCACTGTTTCATAATACTTGATTTTTTTATACTTATGGAAGAAAAAGAAATTTGTTAAAATTGTATGCATCTTACACTTACTGAACAAATTTCAACATGCTCTTCTGTGGGTTGACAATAACAAGGTTGTGGTGTGGATCTTCTACGCAAAGTGCTTAGCAGATTACCTAGAACACAGCAAGTGCTCAATAAGTGTTCCTGGGACAGGTGGAATATTGATACTGAAATGTCATCGCCCCCGACTGTTAAATACCATAACAAAACCGCAGTGTATTTCAGATCAGAGAGACAAACTGAACTGTATTTTATCCATTATGGAGGTTTATGTCGCTTTGTATAAAAGCTGTTTTCCTCCCAAAGCTGTCGGTCATCTGTTCTCATTTGTATACAATATTTCATAATCATTTTATCATTCTCACTGTTATCAAGTAGTCATGGGTCCTAACTCACCACCCTGGGGTTTCTCTGGTCTCCAGTGTCTCTGACATGTAGGCAGGCACACTTGGAACCCCTGAATGCACCAGAGCAGCTTCCTTGATTTACGTAAACCCCTTGTGGTGTTGTTAACTCCTTCTCCCGTGCATCAAGCTCTGTGCTGGGTGCTGAGAAGGGAGAGAAACAAGACACCAGAATCTAATAGGAGAGGAGCGTAAACTGAGGCTGGATATTTAAAAAAAGTGAACACAAGACACAGAGGAAGTACAAAGGGGGGGAGCGATGGGGTCGGGGGGCCATCAGGAGCTTGTCCAGAAGGTTCTGAAAGATGAAAGATCTTCACGGGTGGGAGGAGGAGGGTCCAGGCAGACTTCGTAGGCCTACAAATATGCCTTTCACACATGCGTATTGATTCAAAGGAAAACGTGGAGATGTTAAAAAAAAATACACTTGCCATTTTTATATTGCTTGAATTGAAAATGTTTTATGCACAAAGTTTTCACCTTAAATTTTCATAGTGTATGTTGAGAGTCAAGCAGCTCTCTCTTATTCCATGAATATTCAGAAAGGAAAGAAAGCAGCTAACATTTATTGAGGCCCTTGGCTAGGTCATCTCCTATGTGTTATCTCCTTTAGCTTCCACAAGCTCACCAGGGACGTGTATCCCTGTTTTAAAGATAGGGAAGCTGAGTTTAAATTACATCAAGTAACTTAAGTGTGGCCACACAACCAGTAACAATAGAGCCTGAATTTGAACCTGAAGTTTTCACTTTCAAATACATAATCCTTAAAACGACATTGCAGTTACTGCTGACTTACAACTTGGGCTCAGCATGGAACACATTTGAAGTGGTTTTTATACCCTAGGAAGGAGTTTGGAAACATGATTGTTTTTTCACTGCTGTGGCTTACCTTCCCTCTACCTACCACTTTATGGCTTCAGCTTTATACCCATTTGTCCTAGATCCTATTGTGCTTGTATATCACCAATTAAGAATAAAAGTAGTTCTTTACTACAGAAGACTTGATTTAGTTCTTTCTCTCAGTGACCAAAGACCATTTCAAACAACTGCCCTTTTTGAAACTTCCTCTACCTTGCTGGAGTAGCTGGAAGATGCCTCAGAAATGTCCTCAAACTGTCGCCCTGAAGCATGGGGCCATACTCTCATGGTCTCACAACAATGACTGTTGTGTTTTAGAGTGAGCACATTATTTTAATATTTTTAAAAAGTATTGGATATTTCTGAGCAAGAGAAGCCTATATAAATGACTAGGACCTATTTCTCTCTTTGTTATTATTGACTTTGTAGGCCTACAAATATGCCTTTCACACATGCATATTGATTCAAAGGAAAAGTTTGTCATTTATAGATCCATTTAAGCACAGGGCTTTGCCTAAAACTGATAGGATGATTGAAAACCTGGCAGATCAAAGTATGTACATTTCCAAGGAAAAGTACTTCATGTCTACAATGGAAGCAATAAATTATCCCCCCCCCTTTTTTTGCATTTGTAATTAAATCTTTCCAAATGTTAGAAAGTAGCCAGACCACTAACAGTATTTGTATCATGTTCTGGGGCTTAGATGGTTCAACCTGACTTGAAATGGAGACCATTTGTTCTAAATTGATTTCAATGCCAAGCCAATAGGTCAGCCCTTAATGATGAAGATGCCATTCCAGCCCAGCCTCTGGTGGATAAGCCAAAATTAATTAACTCAAGTCCCGTAGTATAGAAAACAGATGCTTCTCTCATGTTGCACAAATAAATTCTTTGTGTATAGATGTGTTCTGTTTTATTCAAAGAATAACAAGTTGGAAGTTAAAATTGTAAGTTTTCCACAATGGAGCCAGCCTTTAGTAGTGATGACAGAAGCATGAATTTACAGAACAAATTCCAGCAAGTGCATGGAAAGATGAATTATTCTCTATATCTCTTATTTTGGCTCCAGGCCAGGCCTAGGAGATTTAGTTTTAAAACCTGGGCTGATCCAAATGCTGATCCATTCCAGAACAGACCTAGGAGTTCCAGAACAACACCAAGGTTATTTCTAATCTATAGAATCCCTGGAGACCCGTCCCAGAGGTTTACATCTGCATCATTTGCTTGGATTCAGTTCTTTGGCCAGCTTGTAAATGGCTGAAGATTAGATTGTTCTCTAGAGGTATGTTGTTAGGTGCACTCTTTATCTGGTTATTCATCCCGGCATTCGCTCAGAAAGTTGCTTCCCCTAGGTTGTGGGTTGCTAAAAGTAGAGGAATAACTGCCTGGTTCTGATCCCTTTTCAGAATTAATGGGTATGTTTAAGATAAAGATGTTAACCATCTAGTGATAGAACTCCAAACAGAGTGAGCAGAAGTTGATCATCTGATAATGTATGGTATTTTTTTTCTTCTGAACGAATGTGAAATAATTCATGTTTTCTTTCCTTTCTGTTAGACTGAAAATGATGAGAATGGCCAAGCAGAAAACTTTTCCATGGACCCACAATTGGAGAGGCAAGTGGAGACCATCCGCAACCTCGTAGACTCCTACATGTCTATCATCAACAAATGTATCCGAGATCTAATTCCAAAAACAATAATGCACCTTATGATCAATAATGTAAGTGATTATAAACTGTCTCATTTTAACTTCTAACCCGTCTTAGTGTGGAAACTGCTCATATTCTCACCAGCTTCTTTGTGATATTTTCTGGATGGTTGAATACCTATTACCCAGATTCCTCATTTTCTATTACAAGTGACAAGTGACTGACCAGTGAAAGAATTTAGGGAAGCCAACATGAAACTTACAGCCACAGTACTGTGGAATTCCCTATTGCCTATCTGCTCCTGAAGAGTGTGCATTTGCTCACAAGAAAGCAGAGCAAAAATACTGCAGCTGTGCTCAGGGTGTGAGTTAATTGCAAAGCCAGCAATAAAACCAGATGCCCCAGCTCCTAGCCTTTGAGATTAAAAGCAAAAAATATTTATTCTTGTCTACACACAAACACATAACATACGTTGATATGATTATTTTCACTTTCTAAAAACTACGGAATGCTATTTTCACCCGGGAAGTGGCTTTTTGCCCTATCCCCTTGGATTCAGAGTCAGTCAACTTCTCTTTTCTGGTAATGGTGATATTGCCACAGATCTTAAAGTGCCTGCTAGACGAACCCTCAGTTGATCTGGAGTGTACAGAATCCCTCCCTTTTCATGGTTACTTTACAGTAGTCAGGATATGATACTTAAATTACATGATCTAGTTCGGTTCTTTTGGCAGCTACTTTATTAAAGTACAAATAATATCACAAGTTATTGGAGAAACTTTCTTTTAGATAAGATAGGCTATCATGCAGTGTTTTATAACAGGCTTTTCTGATTCTTGAAAAGGATACACCAGTATTTTTAGTTCTAGCTGTCTTCTCGGGATACCTTTTATTTAAATCGATGATATATTATGAGCATTTGCTTGTAACACATATAAATTAGCTGGCACAGTTACTGAACACACTCGAATTCAGGAGAAACCTATATTCTGCACCTGGTTCTGCTACAGATTCTGTTGACCTCAAGACAAATCGGTTAACTTCTTTGCATCCGTTTCCTCCATATGTAAAATACGAATCGTAGAAAAGGTACCTGGCTTAGGGATTTATTTCAGAAGATAGTATATATGGAAGTACTATAAAAAATGTAAGAAGCCAATGTGGCTGCCTGCCTATTTCAGAACTATAAAGAGCCTTTGTCCATATTTCAAGATTTCTTTCAAAATTGTATTTGTAAATATGACATTCTATTTGTGGTTCATGGTGTGTTCGTTCCTTGAAGAAAGGTTTCCTGGAAGAAACCCCTTGAAGGAAACCCTTCTTGAAGAAGCTCTAAGCACCCATGGTTTTTAACCCTATTCCCATGCAAGATTTTGCATAATTAAACAAGGTTGCTAGGATGCTTTGAAGTATCAGCAGTAGGTGAGCAATATATTGGAAATTTGGAAACCATGAATTGTATTCTTAAGCTCAGTCAATGGCCTGCTGTGTGACCTGGAGCAAATTATTTGGCCCCTCTGAGTTGAAGTCAGTCACTTCTAAAATTACGATAAGAACACTGAGCTGCCTCACTGAATTGTCAGAGAACGTAATAAATGCGACTGAATGCCATTTTGAAAAATACAGAGTACTAAACAAATAGTCTGTGTATTTTTAAAATTACCCTCTTAATTTTACTTAAATGAGTTCAGGTTGTTTTGCTGTGGTATATCCAGGCACTTGCTTATTTAAACATTTTCCTGATTAAGTATCATTTATCTTTTCACTGTTTTATCGCAAGTCATTAGTGCGGCCATCAGTTCAAACCCTGCTTTGCTCTGCACTATATTAAATCATCGGCACAGGAAATAGCACTTACTGTCTATAGCACGAGGAGTTGCCTGACACTAATTAGTTAAAACGAAAAAGAAAAAAAGACCCTCTTACAAATCTATCCTACTTTTACCTTCTCAAGAAACACACACACACACATACACAAAGAAACACAGGGTAATTGCCCTCACCCCTCACTGGTGTGCTTGTTGGCTTTAATGAAATGGCTGAACCCCCGCCCCCCAGGGAATTCTCCGTGGAGGTAGAGCTCTGCAAGCTGCCTTGAGAGAGACCTTGCACAAGAATAATGAGAAAGAGGACCTTGACGCTGAGACTCACAGGAATGTGGAGAAAACAGAACCATCACGTAATGCTGGATTCTTACGAAATGATGGTTATCGTTGTTGGAAATTTAACTTTTTGTATCTGTCAGAAAACAGTTTTACGTATCTCGGATGACCACTTTTCCTGGAGTATTATTTTGTTTGCTTTTTTCCTAGATATGTCAAAATACAGAGTTATATATATTTGATAATTACATAGATGTAAAAATATAAATTGCTCTTTTAAATGCCATATTCTCAGAGCATCTTATTGGACAGAACATCTGAATCCTTTGTGTTCACTCCGGAAGGGCCCTGTTGAGTACAAGGACCAGAAACGCACTGAACACCAAGCACCGTGTCACGCCTATGTGCTGGTTGTTTATTCGATGTTAAGAGATCTTCAAGGTAGAGAATCCATCATAGAATCACAGCTAGAAAACAAATACTCTGCCTCCTCATGCTAAAGTCCATCCACTTAACCCTGCTGCTTCTATAAATGGCACTGGGTGGACGCTGGTTCTCCCGCACCAGTGAATGCCTGCAACGGGGTCCTCTGTCAGTGGACAGTCACCGTGGAAAGCGGTGCCGTGGCCTTTCCTCTTTGCAATGGGAATGGCTACCCTGCCTTCTGAAAAAGAATATGTTTCAGCCAACTTTTATAAAGTTCAGAATTTGGTGGGCAGTTTCCTTTGAAAGTTTACATTAAGTGTTCTGCCACTCAGGTCTCCATATGGAATTATTTAAGAAGTTTAAAGCCAGCAATAAATGCCTTGCTTCAGACATACTGTAAGCCTTTGTTGAAGCAGAACAGCTGTTGCAGTGCTTAAGCGCACTGGGGAACAGCGGCACAAAGAAATAGCAAGTTTATGACAGCCGGCCGTTCGGGACCGGCTGCAGCCGAAGCAGGGGAGTTTTGGTCAGGACTTTAATGTTCGCACACACCTAGCCCCCCAGGGCAAGCACAGTTTGATGGCCTCTGCTCTGCAGCCCACCCCACCAGAAGATTCTCCGTCCGAGAATCGAGCTTTATTGTGAAAGTCTGCATGGCAGGGCGGTACACGGTTCAGTGTTGGCACCCACGGGACAGCCATCCACCGGGCACTCAGTATTTCGCCCCGATTATAAATGGAGAAACTGAGGTGCCGAGAGGTTAAGGGACTCGCCCAGGGTCACATAGCAGGGCTGGCAGAGTCAAGATTAAAACCCAGATCTCATCCTTAGTTAACGCATATAGCAAGGATGGGCGAACTATGGAGCTCAGCCTTCTCCACCTAGGGGGCTGCTCTGCCCATAGCACGTATCTGGTGTATCTTCCCAGAAGGCTCATTTCCTGGAAGATTTCAGGGTTTGTTTGAATATGAGAAACAACATTTTATTTTATTTTTTAATTTTTTTTAAGATTTTATTTATTCATTTGAGACACAGAGAGAGAGAGACAGCATGAGCAGGGAGAGAGGCAGAGGGAGAGGGAGAAGCAGACCCCCCGCTGAGCCGGGAGCCCGATGCGGGGCTCGATCCCAGGACCCTGGGACCACGACCTGAGCCGAAGGCAGACGCCTAACCATCTGAGCCACCCAGGCGCCCTGAGAAACAACATTTTAAATCTTAACTAGTAATTCAAACCCAGATAATACAAAATAGAACGTAAAGTTTTTATGAAACTTTTTAAGAATCAGATATGAAGCCCGGGGGCATTTCACACTTGGAGTGCGTGCTGCCGCCTGGACCCCTGGACCCCTGGAGCTCCACATTTACTCTCCTTGGCCAGTGGCACTTCGCTGGAAAATTAGTAACATGTGCCCTCGTTTCAAAACTCACTGTAACTTTCATGTGCATGAAGTCGAGTATTATTTCAAATGTTCATTATTTGAGGGGAAAGTACACCTTAAATACCAGGGCACTGATTTGTTTCCATGGGTCAAGAATTCAGCATCCTGCTCAAGAAACAGATCGGGACCAGGAGCCGGAAGACCCCCCCCCCGCCCCCACTCCTGCGTGCTCCCACCTCCCATCACTCCCCAGCAAGGGCACCGCTCCTGATTTCTTACAGCATAGCTTATCTTAGCTCTGACTGTTCTTGAACTTTGGAATCATATAGTGGGTGCTTTCTGGTGTCTAACTTCTTTGGCTTGACGCTAGGTTTGTGAGGCAAAGGATGCCACTTTTTCAAGAAACATCACTGGTCTTTAGCAGAAATCCGTCCCTGAGAAATGGAAAGGAAGCTAGAGCAGACATGAAAGAATTGTGAGATCTCAGAGAATCACAAGCTTCTAACCAAGCCCCTTTCCCAAACTAAGCAAATTTAAATGGCGCAATTACATTTTTTATATATTCACGTGAATGCAAGTGATCACTGTGTTGCAGACTCCCATCTAGAAACAGATTTTAAGGAAATGGCCTCCTTAGTAACAGAATTGTGTGAAAATTCGAGGAATGTCCCTTCTATTTATGAAGGCTTTAAAATGGTCTTAATTATGAAGACAAAGAAGTCTTAAGATCCAAAACTACTGCAGGTTGATAGAGAAGGGTTAAAGTAAGAAAGAGAGGAAAACATGTGGAACGTTTTTAATGACCTCACATTCCTTTACACTGAGCGGGACAACATGGTACAGTCATGCCTGTTTATCTAGCCTGTAGAGTCTGAACTGGAATGAGGTTTTGTGTATGAGAATTTTTTTGTGAACCATACCAAGATGTATAGGTTATAAGGTGTTATAATTAAAAGCATAAATATTATTTCAAGTCTTGAATCCAAGTATAATTCGTTTATGTCATGTTCTGTGAGGTGTATTCTAAATGCCATCACCTCCAAGGGATCTTACTGGGCCTCGACTGTCATGCAGAATCCTTGAAATTTATGTATTTGCACCACGGACATACAGACTGCTCAGAAAGTCCCTGAAGTGTCTGAAAACTCCCTGACGTTCCCCTACCTTTGTTCCCGTTGTGGCATCCCAAAGCCAGGCTAGCAGGAGAAGGGTCTTTCTAAAATTTTGTTTCAGTGCAAAATAAAACATTAGCCTCCGCTCTGTATTGAACTGTGTATGTCTCTCGACGCCTGCACCATTGCAATAGCTTTCTGTGTGTTCTCCTCCCTCTAAATACCTCAGGCCAATTTCGTCTGCATGCTTTAGAAAGAACAGCTTCTGCTTGCAGAGCACTAACGAAATGCTAGGCATTGCGCAAGGCAACTTATAATCATTCTGTCACCTGATCCTCACAACAGCTCTTGAGACAGCTGCTACCACTGTCCCCATTTTACAGATCAGGAGCCTGAGACTGGAGGAGGTGGTTGTTTGCTCAAGAAGAGTTAAGTGTGGGAACTAGGACTCAGATTCAGAGCTGTCTGATTGCAGAGCGTGAGCTCTTAACCACTGCGCCGTATTGCCATTTTCTCCTGTGCCAGTAGTGATGCTCCTATTAATTCACAACATTGCCAAATCTTTGGGATAGTAGGCAAGTTTTAGCGTGTCATGTTCTGATGTGGAAGAGTTGATTCAAGGCAGATCTTTGATCAGAATGCTGAAACAAGCCCTTATTATTTTATTTCGTGGTTTGTTTGACAGTCGCTTCTTAATTCAGATCTGCTTTAAATCTATTCTTGGAAGGACCTTCTTTTAAATCGTGTTTAATAGATTCTAAGTGATACTCCAGTTAGATGTAAAGCTTCAAACTAGCTTAGCCCAACTGCTGTTCCATGCCAGGAAAATTGTCTGGTTTTGAGTTTTGCGTTGCATCATCTATCTGAGTGCATGCACATGCCCAGCGGCAGAAGGTTCGTGCAAATGTCCCTGACTCCTTGGGTACCTGCAAGTATGTTTTAAAAGTGACTAAATCTCGAAAAAAAAAAAAGGGGGGGGGAATGAAATATTCCTTAAGCCAAATTTACTGTCTTTCCTCTAACTCTCCTTCCTGACTTTTGATTTTGTTTTCCAACTCACCCCAACCTCAGTGCTTGAAGTGTCCTTGTTCCTTTTGCTCCTGCCCTTTCACATCAAACCAGCACTTATGCCCACCTGGTTTTTCCTCTATCGTGTAATTGATATGTGCCCATCTTTTCTGTTCCACTGCAGTCTCGCTAAATGAAAGCCCTACCATCTAGAAATGATCTATAATGGTCTTCTATCAGATTTCTTTCTCTCTGCTACCACCCTTACAAATTCTTTTCCAATCACAGACAGATTAATTTTCCTAAAACTCTATTTTATTGTTTCACTTACTTGCATAGAAGTCTTCCATGGCTTCCCACTGCCAAGTGGATACAGTTCCAACACTTTTCCTTGGCGTTCAAGGCTTTCACATCTGGCCTCAGGTTACCTGGCCCAACTTACCTTCCACAGCTATCACACATAAACCTTCTACCCTACTAGACAGTTGCCCAAATACATCTTGTCTACTAGATTACTTCCACATTTGAATCACTCTTGGTTTGCAAAATACGGAGAGAATACTCTTTATTTCACCACAGCAAAGCTGTGACTTAGCTGAATTTTCTGATCAGCAGAATTATTTACATAGTTTGATACCTTTAAAAAATAATAAAGCTATGTGTTTTTGACTTTTGTGATCTCTTGGTTCCATATTTCACTACAAGCCAGGGATTCTGACAGCTATGCCGCTGTCTGCCTGAATTTGTAACAATTAAATATGCTGGCCTTTGGTCTTTCCTAGAAAGATCCAGTGACTCTAGATAAGCATTAGTCTCATTTAACAGAGAAACTGAAAAATCCAAGTTGGTTTATTTTTGTAGGCTAAGTTAATCAGCATACTTGCGATACCACTCTACAATCATGATGCTTAAACATAAATTGTCTTTGCTAAGCACTCAATCAAAGTGGGTAAGGAGGTAACGGAAAGAGCACTAGACTTTGAGTCCAAAGACTTGGGGTTTGACTTAACTTTATGTGACTTCGGGCAAATTACTAAACTCTCTGAACTTCAGTTTCTTCATCTGTAAAATTGAGATCATAATACATTTCATAAGTATGTGGTGAGAATCCAAATAGATAACTTGTGAAGGTACGTGGGACATACCATCTTTCATTGATTCCCACATTCACTTGTTTCACATTTAATAGTTTTGACATGAAGATGCATGTCACACTCAATAGCATCTTGGCATTCTGTCATAGTTTAATTAATGGTGTTTTCTCTTTCTTAGTGGCACATCAAATTATGGTGTGTCTTAAAGTTACTGGTATCTTTGATTTGATGAGATATGGCGGCTGGTGCTCCCTCCGTCAGTGCTCTGCAGTGTATGCATCCTCTCTGTTCTCATTCTGCTACTAACTGCCACTCCCCTAAGACTTATACACATTGTTCATACTTAAGTCTGTTTCCATGTATCTGTTAACTATGGAAACCCATGTCAGTCCTCATTACCGTGAAGGAGTTCTATTGTAAACTTCTAGAAAGCTGAAAGTATATCTTTTTTTATTTTTTTATTTTTTGTAAATCAACTTGCATGATTATCTAAGGTTCTCTATTTAATAAAAATTCACTTATTGGTGCTCATTCCACTTTCGAGTTGACATTGAAACCTGGGATCTTAATAGTATTCTAGTGATTTTGGTAAAAGCGAGGTAAAGGACTGGGAATACCAAGGAATGGATAACTTGTGTTACTACCTAGGTTTCTTTATATCCTTGTTTTCTGCTGAAAATACTGCTGCTTACCTCCTGGTACCTGCCCTCATCTCTATGCCAAGCGGCCTCAGACAACAATGTGGAAATGCTTGCATAACCAACAGGCCCTGTTCTGGTGATGGCAAAGTTTAGTCCTCTTCCAACTGATGTAGGTTTTCCTTTAGTCCACAGCCATAAGACAGGGGGGAAAAGTGTCCCTGCACTGGTCGGGAGGACTGGGAGGATAATGAAGAAAGTAAGAGTAAACAGATGCATACACATCGTACATCTTGTGTACATCATGCAGCGTGCATCTTTTCCCAGAGTGGGCGGTTATGGACTTTGTCTACAGGCTCGGAACCAGTTTATACCATCTGATCACTCATGTATTCCCATTTTCACTTTTCTGTGGTGACCTGACAGGTTAAAGATTTCATAAACTCAGAGCTCCTAGCACAGTTATATTCCTCAGAGGACCAAAATACCCTGATGGAGGAATCTGCTGAGCAGGCTCAGCGCCGGGATGAGATGCTTCGAATGTACCAAGCCCTTAAAGAAGCCCTGGTGGTCATTGGCGACGTCAACACTGCCACCACGTTCACCCCGGCACCACCTCCTGTGGATGACTCCTGGCTACAGCATTCCCGCAGGTAGGAAAATGGCCCCGTGTCACCCGAGGCCTGCCAGGCTTGTCCGGTGTCATTTTCTGAGTGTGCTTCCCTAAACCAATATGAACCTAAGGAGTAAAGAGGAAAAAAGATATTTAAGTTCAGGAGACAGAGAGAAGGTCCGATTATCCCTTCAGAAACGAACACGATACAACCTTACAGAGGAATGTTATACAGCCCTCAAAACGAGTAAGACGGTTCTATCCTGAAATGAAAAGATAGTCAAGTTAATATGAAGCTTTAAAAAAGTAAGTTGTAGGACGTTATGTTCTAATATGTACAAAAAAAAGAATGTATATATTGTAGCGAGAATATTGTGTTGTATCCTAAGATATAGTTGAAAAGGATACACAGGAAACTACTACTGGGTAGTGAAGGGTTGGGCGGAGGGGAAATTCCTTTTCACCATTTACCCCTTTTATACCTTTTAAAAAAAAATTCATGTAAGTAACCTCTGCACCCACGAAGGGGCTCACACCCACGCCTGGAGCTCGGGAGCCCCCGAGCGACTCGGACCGAGCCCGCCAGGCACCCCTCCCTTTTACACCTTCCAACGTTCCGGACACGGCCCCGACTTACTCCGTCAAAAGTATAGTTTTTACAGAGCAGCCCGGAGGTCATAAAATATTTTTTTGAAGGTGAGCTCGGACTGAAACTGCTCTCGTCTGTCCTCAGGTCCCCCCCGCCAAGCCCCACCACCCAGAGGCGGCCGACGCTGAGCGCTCCCCTCACGCGGCCCGCGTCCGGCCGAGGGCCCGCGCCCGCCATCCCCTCCCCCGGCCCGCACTCGGGGGCGCCCCCGGTGCCCTTCAGGCCCGGCCCGCTCCCCCCTTTCCCAAGCAGCAGCAGCAGCGAGTGGTTCGGGGCGCCCCCGCAAGTTCCCTCCCGGCCCACGAGGGCCCCGCCCAGCGTCCCCAGGTGAGTGCTGTGCAGGCCGCGCACGCGGGGGGGATGCTCTTCGGTGCTCTTCTTCTAGCCTAACAGACAGAATCTATTTGGAAAAGAAAATTGCAAAGATATTATCATACACATTTGCAATTTTCACCCAGGAGAGGGGTATCATGGGAAAACCGCAGAGCCTGTGACACCATTTCAAAACCAGTATGTGGTCCAAACCTCTGCTTTCTCCACTGGCACAAACTAAACGGGACCAAAGAAAACAGGGTCCAAATGAATGACATTGGGGCAGCTGTTTGTATAATTTGAGAGAGCGCTTTGAAAGGAAAGAAAGAGCCATGGCTGGGTTATTGCAAGCTGTGTGCTCCGTAGCTCATGAGAGAGCGTCAGGAGCTAAGGCCTCACCTTCTCCATTACCAGAGGAATTCTGGAAAACAACTAACTTCAAGGAATAGTATCCATTTGCCCCCTGAACTATAACCCTTAAGCCCAACGTTATTAACTTTACTGTAGCCAAAGTAAAAACCGGGCTGATTAGTTTGCGATATATTTTTTAAAACTATGCGTAGACATTTTAACACAGACACGATGATTGCTGTGTGCAGTCACTAACCATATATGAGATGGAACATCGCACATTTGAATAATACATTTTGGCACATGGAAGCAGATTTTTTAGGCTTACTTGTGAAACAAAATAGTGAATAAATGAAACGTGAAACACGTACATAGTTGAAGCTATATTCTCACCTTTGTACGTTTACAGCCAAATATGTGCAATGTGTATAACTACAGATTTTTAAAAAAGAAGGAGTTGGGAGGCTTTTTCCTCAACATCAGAAATTTTAACAGGAAAGGAAATTAGCTCATACAGAAATTTAATTTTTTAAAAATATTCAGTTCAGGAGATTAAAATATTTGTATGCTTGACGAAGAAAAACCTTGCTATGCGCGTACCATGAAAGAGGGGTGACTTCCTCCCCCCCACGAAGCCTGAGTCACCTCACTCTCTGATTACAGGGCTTACATTGATTTTGATCTTTGGGCTGTTGGGTGTAATGAAGAGAAGGGGCATCTTAAACTCGTAAACAAAGGGGGGACGAGTAGGACTAGCAGGGGATGTAGATTCAGAAGGCCTGGTTTGCTACAGACCTTGCACAGCTCATTGAACTCTGAGCTAGAGGTTCCCCATCTATGAAATAAGAACAGTTTCAACAAGGCTGTTGCCCCAATCGTATGTAATGAGCCTGATAAATTGTAAAGCACTGTGGCTGTCAGGGTGATCCTCACTTGGGTCCTAATCAGAAAGGATACAAGTACCCTCAAACCTATATTTTCTCCCTCTAAAACTGAGGTTCACCTTTACAATTTATTTGGAACTGAGCTACATTTCTGGTAATAATAGTGAAAGCAATAGCTAATATTCATTGCGCTCTCAGTGTATGCTAGGCACTGTCCTAAGTGCTTTGCAGGTACATTTGTGTTTACTGCTCACAACAGCCCGAAAGGAGAGGTGATTATCCATTTTACAGATGAGGCACAGAGGTTCAAACAGCTCGCCCACGGCTGCTCAACCAGACCCTAACGGAGCTGGGCTTCAATCCCAAGCAGTCTGACTCCAGAGCCCAGTCTTCCAATCACAATACCAGGGTTTCTCAACCTTGGCACTCTACTGCCATGTTTATCGTGGGGGGCTGGGCCTTGCATTTTAGTATGTTTCGCAGCATCCAGGCCTCGACCCACTGGATGTCAGTCGTACTGCCCCAGTTGTGACATCGCTAGTGTGTTGGGGGGGGTGGGACATGGGGTATAAAATCTCCCTCCCCTTGAGAACCACTGCCCTACAGTATTGCAGAGATTTTCCCTTCCACGTGGAAAATAAATAAATAAATAAATGTCAGTGTTGAGCCTCACCCACTACACGCAAGATTAAATGATTGTTTTAGGAAATCTCAGACTGACTGGGAATGTATCTGCCATTGTGCCAGGAAGGTATGGAGGCCACTGGGGGAGGGCAGGAGAGGGGGCGGGCAGGAGTCCCATACAGGAGCCTCGAAGTGGGCTATTTTTTCTGGTTAGCTACAAGAAGAAACCAGAGCAACCTGGTGGTGCCTTTCCTCAGGAATGAACATGCATGTCTTTGTTTGCTCGCTTGGCTGCTTTACCTCTTGGTTTTAGATAAGCTGGCTTGCCAATACCCTTCAGAGATACCGTTGAATGCCAAATTGATTTGTTAAGCGGGATGGAGTCGCCCTTGGTATTTCCAAGCTCACTCACAGAAGGTAGCGGGCAGGAATCAGGAATCAGTAGCTCACGCTAGAGAAGGGGAACGGCCAGGTTTAATGCATCTGTGTTGGGGAATTTATAGGACACCAGTTATGTTATTCAAAATTTCTAGAATATTCTTCACTTGGAGCCAGACCTAACACCCTGGCCTTGAAAAGAGTCTCAAATGTAAAACAGAAATGAGACTTCAGAGTAAAAGAGGAAAGTTGGTTTTTGTGCTGAGCCTTCAAGTTTCAGCGCCAGTTCAGCGCAATGGGAGGGAAACCCCTCTGGGGGTGTTGGGGGGGGGGTCACCTGAGAGAGACCAAGAGAGAAGCTGTCAGGATCCTTATGCCTATTAAAGTTTAGCTTAAGATGAAGAATTCTGACCACATAAAGTCTGTTTTTAATAAAAGCCAGAGCAGGAATCCTACCAAATGCAAGCCAGAAATGGGGTTTAAGATTTCAAAAAAAAAAAAAAAGAAAGAAAGAAAGAAAGAGAAGAAGAAAGACAATGATGGCAAAAGAAAGAAAAAAGTTGAGGGAAGCTCTTGTTGAAACTTCACCTTGTTCTGTTTATTTATATATTCTCTTTTCCCTCTGTGATTTGCCTCCATTTTCTCTATTAAAAACTAAAAAAAAAAAAAACAAAACGTTGAAATGCCATTATCCATCATTTCCAGGAAAACAACCCATAGCTTTCCGAGAAGGAAGTTTGATTTTTTTTTTTTTCTAGCTCTTTACTTTCTTAAGGACCCTTTCTCCTCTTTTATCTGAAACCAGAAACTCATAACGTGACAAGACAGTACAAGCCGTGTCCCACCGACTCCCTGTTGGGCTTTAATATTACAAAGGCAGTAACAACTTTCAGAGGCAAAATATTCTGCCATCCGGCATGTGCCTGTACATAATTTTCTTCCGGATAATTTGCGACTTCATTAGCAAGTTAGGATTTTGACGTTTAAGAACTTGTATGCCTTTATTTTAACCCTATTCAAATGTAATGAAAGCACTTGCAATTGGACAGAAACCATGAGCGTTCTGGGTTTTATTTATTTATTTATTTATTTATTTATTTATTTATTATTATTCTATCTTTCCATTCCAATGTAAAGGAAGAGGAAGGAGAGGGGCGGGTGGAGTCATTTTTGGCCCAGCTTTTCTCAGCTGCTCAAGCTGTTCTGGTTTCTGCGCATGGAGCCTTTCAGTGAGAGAGCTGGAAATCCTGCAAACTACATGCCTGTTCTAATTAGTTCCACCTGATCTAGGGGAGCATCTCTATCCCAGAGAGACTCACCAGTAGGGATGCTTCTGCCATTAGTAAGTTGAGTGTATGCAAATCTGATTTGTGGAACATATTCTATTGCCAGAATCTTTGGCTTGCCCCCTGCCCTCCCACTCCACTCAACTTCTCTGAAGGGGCTAAAACCCAGTTTGAAAATCCCAGCCAGTTGTGTTCCTGTTCAGCAAGGTGATCTTAAGCAGACATGATCACCTCTTTGGGGGCCCTGTTCTTCTTACTTGAAGATCCTAATCTTCATCAAATATTAACTTTAGGGCTGATGTAGCTATTTTCGGTTACGGCTTCTTAAAATTAGTTAATTGGGAATCACAGCCTTTGACATTAACAGAACAAATTAACTGAATCAGAGTGTGTTTTTCCTGGCAACAGCTGATTCTGGCATTATTTGACTCATTTGTCTTCTCCCCTTTCCTTGGACTAAGCTATTTTGCAACGGTCAAAAGGGGATAACGGTGGGAGGAAGGGTCTCTATCCAAGGAAAAGCAAACTTCATTTACCTCATCACTCAATCCTCTATTTAAAAAAAATATTGAAAAACTGAAGTACTTTTTTTAACCAGCCTTGTCACCAAGTCTGATGGTGTCTTTTAAAAATGGCAAAACTGAATCATAGGCGAGGATTTGGCGTTCACTCCAGCCATCCACATGACAGAGACACAAGATGGAAACCAAGAAATGCTCCATTATCGCGTCTCTGGTGAGCCCCATAGCAAAGCTGACATCCCTCACTGCGTGGACAGCCCTGGGGCATCATCGAGATTATCACAGGGTTTCCCACTTACACCCATTCCGTGGCATATTCATTTTCCCCGACGTTACATGGCACTCTTTGAGAGTCTCATCACAGTCCCACATTCTCAGTCATTTACTGCTGAACCAACCATGGCAAAAGATACAGAAATCTCTCTACATAAAGAGATAATTGGTGCACTCGTGGGCTCTTTAAGAAGGTAAAAGCCATTTGGTTCTCTTTACAATGGAATCTTGTTTTAGATGTTTGACCTTGATACACTGCTGTGTTATATCTCTTTTACATATTTTATATGTTGATCTAGTTGACAGTTAACACAGAATCCCTTTCACTGAGGGATAAGGTCTCCTTGTTTTGTTTTGTTTTTTTTCAGCCAGTCCCCCAAATTTTGAGTAAAGACAAACCCACGATTCTTAAAAGTGTGTCTTTGCATCCCTCACATGAAGGTTTGGTGCCATGAAGGATGAAGCTGCTGAGTCTTGAAGTCATGGGTTCAGGGTACACGGACAATTAAGCGACTTTTGTGACTAGCCTGTGTGTCTGATTCTCCCGAAATCATGTCCTGGAAACATCCTGACTTACTCCCTCCTCAAGAGCCCTCTAAACGTGTGACTTCCTTTAGCAACTGAGTGTCATTTGGACATATGATGAACTCGTCTTGTGATTTCTGATTTCAGCCATGAGTTTATTTTCTTCACTGCCTTTCCTCTTTAAAAAACAAATAAATTTATGATTAGGTATTCTGATTTTTCAGGGAAACAGTTTTTATTTTTAGCAACTGGATTTAAAAGTCAAGCAAAGATTTTTTTTTTTAAGTCTAAATGCCAAGAATGGAAGGTGGTGTTCTTTCTGATTCTTAGCATTTAAGGCATTTCGTGAGGCTGCTGTGTTATAACATTTGTTACTGAAATCCCAAATGTAATTAATAATTTGCTGCAGGTTCAACATGAGTTGAAAATATGATGCTTCATATATTTCAATGAAAATAGAAATTTGGCCAGAAACTGTTCACTAAAGAAAATATTCAATTTAATTTAAGCCCCTCGGTTAAACATCCCATCAAAATCATTCGAATTCCACAATGATTCTGGTTGTAACATAATATTTCACTGAGGTGAATCGATGGTTAATGACAAGGTTTTTCATTCTTCAGTCTTGGTTTCAATCCGGTTTAAGTGAAGGTAAAATCAGTCTGGTGGTTTCCTTCTTGGGTCTAGCGAACCTGAGTCTACTTTACACAAACATCTTCATCCTGCCACAGTACGGAATGACTGGCAGTCTGTTTAGGGGAGGCCCAGGAACAGAACTGCAAGTGTTCTGAAAGTCAGAATTTGGGGCTTTTGCAGATGCGTCAAGGTGGACTTCAGATTGCCTTTCTGTTTTCAGCGTGTCCCTTATCTTCCCTTTCCAAATACCCGAGGCTGTAGGAGGATAGAAGAGAAAGGAAAATAAGAAAGGATCTACAGGAGACAAAGTACAAGCAACATAAATGCTGACAGGTGGCAGGCAGCAGTAAATACAATACGCCACTGTTAGCCCAGTGGTAACTGGTGGTGAGTTAACCAAATACAGTTGCTTCCACATCCCATGACAAATAATAGCAAATAGCTCTGTCATTGTTCTCTTTGGGGTTCTAAATTGCTAAGCTTCGGCCATTGCAGGGAAAGCCTTTCTGAATTTCGGGATACCCAGCCCTGCCCTCGGTCTCACCTGACTGATGGAGGAAGACAGCCAAGACGGGAGTCTGGCACGGGAGCCACTGACCAGTGAAAAATGCACAGTAAATGATTATTATTCTTCCTGTGGCCAGTCAGCAGCAAACTGTCACCAGTTGGAATCTGCTGAATGTTCCTATATACAAGTTGATGTCAGCTCAAAAAGGAAAAGCAAAGAGAATCGAATCCCGCCCAGTGTAAGCAGACAGAGAGACGCAAGCTAGTCCTTCTCTTTCCTCACTGCCCCCCTTTGTCTCCTTCGCTGTAAGAAAAGAAGGATTTTACAGGGAAAACCTTCACAGGCAGGCAGTCACGGTTAGAGGGCATGTTTTTCAGTGACTTCAGAGATTCATAGCACAACATGATTCGTGGCTCTTTCACCTCTAAATTCTATCCAAGCAGCATGCTCGGAGAAGGAGCTGCTGGGCGCTTCTTCTTTCCCTCTGACTTAGCAGCTACTGTGAAAGAGTAGAAGTGAAATTTAGCTTACTGGAGTTGCTTCGGCCGATAAACAGCCAGGAAATTAAACATGAAATTGTAAATGCTGCATCTTTCGCTCAGAACGTGCCCTAAACGCTTACCTCCAGCAATATGAGAAAGGAGAGGAGGATTTAGCTGAGGGATGGATGACTTTTGTCTGCTTCTCATAACTTTATTGCTGCCTGAACATAGAATTTTTAAATGCCCAACATTGAAATCCTGTAGCTTACTTGAGCCAACATATTGTAACCATTGTCTGGGGGAACCTCTGAATCTAAACACATATTTACACCCTTTAGTTGCCAAATGAAATCCATCTGGCTTACTTAATGCTTTTTGCCAAAAGAATATTACACTTCTGGTCTGGCCAGTATTTTTAAGTGTGGGGGAAGGGGGGTGGCGTTGGAAGGGCATTGGGTTTGAGAGAATCTGCAGGTGTATTGACGCCACATTACCTGTATTTAGATGAAAGCTTAGGTCAAGGCGACTCTGATCAAAACTAGAAGAATTCCTACCTAGGGCAAAGTCTGAAACCACAAGGTACTCAGGCAGCCTCATCCTGGCGTGGTACTTTCTTTTCCTTCCAGGCATTAGAGCCACATGATAGGCAAAACCACAAATAGCAAGTGCTCTAATTTCTGGAATTATTTTTGTAACGATTCTCATAAACACTAGGACATGTCCATTCTTGTGTCCCAGCCAAAATTATCAGCTCATATGAACTGTAGAAAGAACACTTAACATCCGAGGATCAGAAAAAAATGGGTCAATCAAAATGGCAGATAGCAAAATTCTCCTTTACTCATCGTCAGCGGCAAGGCTGGGCCTTCTTGACTTCAGTTGCTCAGACACAAGGAGAGTTCCATATCTTCATAGGGTCGACATTTCCCCCCACTGGGATTAGTTTAAACGTGGTGTAAATACTGGGAACCCAGGAAGTGCGCAAGTTAATATAAAATTTAGAAATAAGCTCCATTCCATCTCCGCCTTTCTTGTGGAAGGGCTGAGGAGCCAACGGAAAGGGAGAAAGACATGAAGGCCTGGATAAGCACAAACTAGATACACCGCCACACGAGAGACCCCAAGCTTCTGTGGCAGTTTCGAGAACCAAGAGGAAGTGAGAAGTGTGAGGAGAAGGTCTCGGGTGGTTTTTTTTTTTTTTTTTAAAGATTTTATTTATTTATTTGAGAGAGCGAGAATGAGAGAGAGTACATGAGAGGGGGGAGGGTCAGAGGGAGAAGCAGACTCCCCGCTGAGCAGGGAGCCCGATGCGGGACCCGATCCCGGGACTCCAGGATCATGACCTGAGCTGAAGGCAGTTGCTTAACCAACTGAGCCACCCAGGCGCCCCCGGGTGGTTTTGAATATGATCTGGGAAATGATTTTATTTTACAATCAAATATACCAGTCGCTGCCACCATGTAAATATTACCTGTTTTTGGTTTCAGATTTCCATGAGGCAGCATTTTCTACATTTATCTTGGTCAGTGTGTAGCCCATTGATCTAGAATGAGACCTCTTAGGAGGGTAGATGAGAAGGGCTTTCAAAGGTGTTTTGCAGCCCAGAAAGTCTAAAATGAAATTATTTCACTGGGGAATGGATATTTATGTACGATATATTCTGTACCGTGTGTATTTTTTTTAAGTTTATATTAGGATTGTTCTCGAAGCCAGTTTTAAGAGTGAATGAAATTTTTCCCTCAAATAAATCTACCCTTAGCATCACACTCAAGGGACTTTGCCAGAAAGTCTATACGCTGCTCCACATTTAGACCACCATTCACAGAGGAAAAGCTATAAAACCTGAGGAAGACGTCTACTTATTTTTAAAACAACTAGAATTTCTTTTTGCTTCTTGGTAGTGTTGGAAAATATTTTAATAACTAAAATAATAAAACTTCATGTGAGGCAAATTCTACCTTAATTATTGCCTCTTGGGGTGGAAAATTAAGGAAACATTAGTAAAAGTGTTAACTAGATAAACCACTGCGGTAATTTCCCTCCACATATCTGGGTCTAAAGTCAAAATAAAATCCAGGCTACACATATTATTTGAAAGAAAGCAAACTTGTCGTTTTAGCTCGAAAACAGTAGTATTAAAGCATTCAGGACTGAAATTAATGGGCCACAGAAATCCCTGTGACTCGTCATCAGACTTTAACTTACTTAAATGCCCTATAGTTCAATTTAGGAGTCTGTGGTGAGGGATGTTGATATGATTGCTCGATTTGTTTTAATATTTCAAACACTCTAAATTACCCCATCACCATCTTACTACTTGAAAACTAAGTATATTGAAAACTCGTTTTAAAGCACAGTATCTTTGAATAAACATGTTGAAATGGTGTTTTTCCCCGTGCTTAAAACTTTGGTGTATGATTGACTACATCTTGTAAATTTCCTTCTTTTATACTATCCTCGTCTCCTCCACCCCAGGACCTCTTCTCCATAGGTAGCTATTCGACATACATTGTGCATCCCCAGCCCTCTAGGTGACGGCACAACACTATGGGGCATTCATGCCAATAGCCAGTGTTACTGTGTTCTTCCAAAGTCCCCTTCCCTGCTGAGCAAGAAGAAAATATTCTCGAGGGTCACAGGGAGTCTTTACAACTTACAAATACTTCTATAATCTCCATAGACTGTTCAGCTTTCAGTTAAAATGTTGTGATTTTTGGACCATTAAAGTTTACTTTTCTATTTTTTTTTCCTGTGGATTTCATGCTACCTCTTTTTTTTTGTCTTTATAATCAAGAGTATTTCATTTTTTATTTGTAAATGATGTGCTATTATTTTATATGAATAAAATTTTTTTATTATGTTATGTTAATCACCATACATTACATCGTTAGTTTTAGATGTAGTGTTCCATGATTCATTGTTTGCGTATAACACCCAGTGCTCCATGCAGTACGTGCCCTCTTTAATACCCATCACCAGGCATTAAATGTGCATTTTGAGAGGTAAAAAAGGTAAAAATACATAGCCAGAATAATGAAGGTAGCAGTGTTTCCAGTTCAGAGAGCAATATTAAATCGGAAAAGCAAGGTTTGAGAACATTTCCCTTTGCTGCATTCTCAGTGCACTCTTGCTTTGGGCCCCAGTCCTGAGTCCCCTGGTCTCTCAGATGGGCCCTCCATCCAATTATACAGGACGGTCTTCCTTTAGTTACTTATGTTGGACACCTGCCTTCTCGCTGTGTTTGGCAGGCCAGCAGGATGAGGGAATAATCAGAAGAAAATGTTCTGGTTCTTTGGCCTCATCCACGTTCAACTTTATCCAAAACAGTCTTCTGTGAGTGAGAACAGGGTGGCTTTGAGATCCCTTGGTCTAACATTCTGTAGGAGTGTGGAGGAACAAAAATTTTTTGATCCCTTCTAAGATAATGGAAGTATAAATTATCCCTGCCTTTGCCTGCCCTTTCAGTGATGTTTACAGAGAGACGTATGCAGAGATGGGAGCCTTTCACTGGTCAGCATTTTGGCGTGACTTTGTCCTAGGCAAGCCGCCTTCTCAAGCACAGCCCCCACGGTCATTACAGCAGAGTTTTCCTAAAAGTGTATCTTGTGAACTATTTCTCCAGGATGATGGCCGTTTTTGTAAGACAGATGCCTAAAAGACATATGGTTTTCATAGATTTTTCCGTCTAGACTAGCTTTATTTAGTGATTTTTGGTCTGAATTGGTCTAGTTAAAGTTTCTGTAGAAGCTTGTATAAAAATTTAAAATGTGGGCATACCATTAAGGTGTAAAACAAAAAGTTTGACTTCTTATTGGCAATAGATTAAAAGGGATTGGTTGAAAGTTTCCTTCAGGTTAAGTAATTCTGACCATCCTGTATGCCCACTCGTCCGTCCCACTCCCACAACACTGTCCAAAATGGAAAGGCTTACCCCCCAAATCCTATAACTGTTAAATTCATATATTTCTCACTGTTTTCCTGAGTAAATTCTTGTGTTCCAGTTGATGTGTGTGTGTGTGTGTGTGTGTGTTAGAAAGCTGTAATTCTTTCTGCAGACTCTTTACATGGCCCAGGGGACATATGATTCCTTGCCCTTTTAGCACCAATTTTTACAAACCCAGCATTTCCCTCATTTTAAAAAAGCGCCCATCAAGCCACTGGGTGAAGGCGATGGAACATTTGGGAATGTTTCTAGTACCGTCCACCACTGATAAAAATTCCATTTTTAAATGCTGTGTTTGAGGGAGTGTCAGAGTCTCGTGTAGAAACAGTAGGACACTTTGAGAGGAAAAGACTGATTTCTAGACTTGCCGAGAAATCGGCCTTTTGCTCCCTCTTTTGTAGGAACAGACAGACACCACAGATCCAAGCCCAGGTTCGCTGCATCAGAACAAGGAGACTCATGCAAGGGGGACGATGGTGGCCCTTCAGCCCCTGCCAGTATCATCCCCCGGCTGCGTGCGGAGCGTTTAATGGGACTTAGTCACATGTTTGTTCACTGACATGGCAGCTTGTAGGGCACAACCGCCTCTCTGTTTGCCTCTGTTTGCTTTCAACGGTTTTGTTTTTAAAATTTGAGCTCTAAGGCAGGTTAGAGCTCCTCCTGCTGGATTTTTTCTTTTTTAATCACTGGGATTGTAATTAGTAAACGGTAACTCTTTGTCTCCATTTTTGCTACTTGGACGGATAGAAGTAAGTGACCAGAAAAATGTCACGTGGTACATTTAAAAACGGGCCTTTGAATTCACCAGGTATCACGATCAGGTGATGTGAAACATTGGTGCCACATAAATCTTCTCTACGTCTTCAAATTCCTCGTGCTCTGTTTTTTGTTGTTGTTGTTGTTGTTACTAAAATAAAAGGAATTGGAAAGTTAACTTTTCCGTCAGTATTTCTAGTTCCATATTTGCCCTGTATGAGGTGAAGCCCCACGTCAGACACTCATGCTTGCAAGGTTCCTGCTGTCTATCAGAGAGGGACGAAAAGTCTTTTCTGTCTTTCCAAACCAGAAATGAATGTTACAGTTCTGTATAGAGATTCAAAGTGTTGCCTTTTTCCTCCCCGTCCTTGCTTCTTTTTCCTCTTCTCACTGACTTGAGATGACAGAGGAATGTGCATCTCAGAAGTGGACGTTTGCCTCTCCCAGTAGCTGGTTCTTAGCACCTCCTTCCCAACCTCTCCTCCTTCCCCCAAATGGCGGCGTTGGCCAGCCCCTTCCCCTGGTGCCTGGGGTGGGAATGAGGGGAAGGGCAGGGAGAAGAGGACAGAAGAAGATGAAGAGGGTTAGAAATAGTTGTGCCCCAGCAACATCAATGGGACTAGGTTTCTACATCATGTAAGTTCTTGGAGATCTCTTTGGGGATTTCTCAAAAGAGAGAGGGAGAGAGAGCAGGGAGGGAGGAAGGGAGAAAAGAGAGAGAGAGAAAGGGAGAGAAATGGGGAAAAAAATCGTCGGAAGGGACACTGCCTAACTTCGTTCAGTAGCCATGTGCACTTAAAGCTCTTTTCAAGCCACATTCTTTCTCTCTATACAATTTTCTCACCACTGTATTCCTCTTACCTTCTGCCGCTTTGCGTATCTTTTCGTCTTTCCCTCCACCCACCCAGCTTATCTGTTGTCAGTGATACAGTACAGAGGCTACCACATTTTAAAAAATCTCAAAAGCAGTGCTTTTTAGGAATCCTATTTTAGTATAACCCCAAACCCTGTAAGTTATCTGTTTTATGAATTAGGACTCAGAGCAAAACACATAATTTTGACATGTGTGATAAAGAACCAGACAACACTTGGTTTCTCAAACGGACAGTACTTTTTCTAGCTTTCTTTCCTTCACACATACTAGTTCCTGTTTCTGGACTGCCAGTCCCCTCAACTTCCCTTGTTTTCTGGAAGTCCTTCTAACCCACCAAGTCCTCCTAACCCTTCCTGTCCCAGGCTAAGACTCCAGGGGCCCCTGAAGCTGAATACCACGTCTCCCACTGTCGGCACAGTGTACTTGTCTCTCTCCCCATCTCCAGGAGAAACTCCTGGGCAGCGATCACGTCTCTGTACATCTGACTCAATCTAGCACATAGCACATAAACAGGGCTTACTGAAGGAATGAAAGAATACAAAATGAGTTGATGCGCAGCGCTTAATCAAAACTTATTTTGGAATTAGCCCAATACTTAGTGTACTTGAAGAAACAATTTAAACGCAAACACTTTCTCTCTTGTTCTAGTCTCCTGAGAAGCTTGCCTGGCTGAATGCTATTATAAAATTCTTTTTTACACATCACAAACCGAGCAGAGTTAATATGGACAAATCATCCTGCAGGCTGCCTTTTTGCCGCAGCCACGGAAGTGGGTGTATCTGTACCATCCCCCTGAATGAATCCAAGCCAGATATTTAAGATTATGTAAAGAAAATGTGGCAAAGGAGGTTATATTACCATTTTGCTCAGAGACTAATTTATACAGGATATTAGATGTTCGTATCATCGAATAACAATTATGGACTATTTTTCCCCTTATGTTCTTACTTCAGATTCTGTCAATTGATTCATACTTTCCCAGTGACATATGTTACAAAATCATGGGTTCGTTTTCACAGGGGAAAGAAATGCTGGCTCTAAATGTAGCACGAATCATATTAGAGAATTCTTTAGAGCCTTTTAAGTGGACTCCAAGTCCTATGTTCTTTCCAACATCTACTGTAAACTGTTCTTGGACAGTATTGGCTCATTTTGTTACTAAAGCTGAAAAGGCCAAAAATATGCTGGAGAGCAGCCTATAGTATTTTTAATAATAAATTACAAACTATTATCTTCCATGTGGACAATATCCTGACCGCTGTAGCATTTTTTAAAACTTAGCCTCTTAGCTTGTAGATATGTAAAATCTGTCGTATTAATAAATGCTCAAAATAAGAAGCAAAGCACAAGCATAACCTGTTTAAAATGCTGTGTCTGATTATCTGATAGCGCGGACATTTGCAAGAGAAAGTCCTGGATCAGAGTGAGTTGCCCTTCCATTTCACCTGGAGGTGTGCTCCTGATTTGTCCTCAGGCATTTGCATTCTTGCACACTGAGCCACCGGATGGGGGGACACTGCCCATCCACTGCCCCTCCACTGTGGAAGACTATAAGCAGGATGAGGAATAATCTGGGTTCATAGGAAGTTTATAATGTCATTCAGATGATGAACTATACATACATGCCTTGAACTTGAAAAATGAGACGAGGATTAAGTAATTCAAGAGGATCGTGGAGAAACAAGGCATTACAGTTCCCGAGGGGGACGTTCGCTGGGCAACCCCCCAGCCCAGCTTAGTGATGCCACCAGAATCATTCTCGCCCAGGGCTGCTTTAAAAACGTGTCCAGCACAGCCCACTGCGCAGATGCTCTTTATGATTTTAGAAAACTCAGAAGCAGTTTTTTGTTTTGTTGTAGTTTTTTGTTCTTTGTTTTAGTTTGTTCTGTTTTCTAAGAAATTTGCCAGCTGTAGCCTTACTTCTTGTGGTTCAGTACACAAAACCCTTCATTTAAAAAAAATTTTTTTTTTACCTATTTCATCAATAAGATAAACAAGTTGGGCAAGTGGCTATCAGATCCTTGTGGCTTCTAGAAACCTGGGATATATAACTCTCCCATCATCCTAAATGTAATTACATGTAATATATAATGATATGTAAATTAAATTTTTGAGACAGATGTATTTTAAAGCCTCAATTATATTTACTAAGTAGAACGTGCGGTATAAGAGAAGCCTATTGAATATCCTTTTTTATGCAAATACTACCCTGGTAGGCAGATATCATTCCTCTAGATGTGTTCAACTTTATCTTTTTTGAGGGTTTTCTTTTCTTTTTTGCTGGGGGGAGGGGTTCACCTAGCTAATTAGGTTGGACTTCAGTCACACCCTCTCCAAAGATGAGTACTTGGAATGCATGTGTATAGATGCTTCCTTTCTATACTTACTGCCATCTTCATGAGCAAATACAAGCTTCCCTGAGCAAGTAGTTATTTTTCTGGTGATGATTAACAAGAACACTACTGTAGTATAGTATCTTGGTCTTTACGAAATAAACCTAAAACTGATCTGACCCATACTTAAGTCTAATTCCCAAATGCATCAAAGTATTTCTACAACCATTTCTTCCTTCTTCTTGAGATTTTTCTCCCAGTACTTTCTCTTTTTGCTTGCACTATATCTGGCAAATGAATTGAACTGCTAATAAAGCAAGATGAAAATCACTTATTATGCCTTAGAACAATGGTTTTCAAAGCATGGTCCCAGGACCCGCAGCATCAGCAGCATCTGGGAACTTGCTAGAAATGTCTCACCCTATTAGAAACTCTGTGTGGTGCCTGGCAATCTGAGTTTTAACAAGCCCACCAGGGAATTCTGATGCATGGTCCAATTTGGGAACCGTTGCCCCAGAACGTGTGAATGTAACTGTCCAATAGAAAGAATTCTGGACTGGGAGTCACGAAATCTTGGTGTCAACAGAGAAAAGGAAGGAGACTGTGCTACACAGACCCAGTCTGGCTCACACATTTACCAGTCTCATAATTCCCGCTTCCTGACAAGAAGTGAGGGCAGGGGCAGAAAGAGCAACCATTTCAACAGTGTTATGCTACCTGGCAGCAAGAAACCAGAGGAATGGCAGTTTTCACGACCTCCCCACATGCTGATGCACCCCGCAAGCAATTGACCCCAAAGAATTCTCTATATATTCTCTCTCTCTCATAAATATATATATATATATTCTCAACTCCTAAGATTGGCCTCACACCGTGAACACTCAGAACCAACTAACCCAAAGCAGAGCAGATGAAATTTTAGTTCTTCTGTTCTTCGAAGACAATCGAAAGAGACAGTAAGACAAATAATGCATTCCTCTCTCTTATCAGCAAAGCCCATTCCTCCCCTTCAATGCCACCCACCCTGTGTGAGCATTGGACTTTCTTGAAAAAATTGTCATTGTCCAAAAGACTGTAAAATGCTCATCCCTGCAGCTACGAAAGCAACTACAAGTATTACATCTCTCCTTTGATTTGGAAGCAGAAACATGGCTCTTCTATCATAACCATAAACCGCCCACACACAGCATAGTGTTTCAATAAACACTAAGTGATGCAAGATGCTCCATTTCAATGTAATGGGTTCCTTAATGAAGCCCATCACTAAACAAAGCAACTGAGGAAAATTTGGTACAAAACAAATAACTTTGCCCAAAACAAACTGTCTCATGAGGTGAATGTCTTTGGAAACTCTTTGAATGGTTAGGAACTAGACCAATGAAATGAACTCTAACAGTAAACCTTAAATGTATTTCTGGTGTTGAAGTTGGCAAACAGCATTGCTTATTAAGAAAATCACACTGAACAACTTAATGCTCTTCCTGAATTGCTTTCTAGTAGAGTTTTATTGTTTTAGAAATGAAATGATGCTTATTTTTTCCAGAAGGGTGGGGAAGGGGGATCGTTCAGGATTTTTAATTACTGAGTACATATATGGGTTACTTTAACCTGAAACTGGGCATATTTTAAAGATGTCATAATTATTTTGAGAGGACAATGATAGCAATTTTGTCTTTCATTCTTTCTGTCATTCATTCACCATGCAGGTGTGTGGTGCCTATTTATTTATTTATTTTAGAGAGAGAGCGTGCGAGAGCAAGTGGGGGGGGAGCAGAGGGAGAGGGACAGAGAGAATCTTAAGCAGACTCCATGCCCAGCATGGCACCAACGTGGGGCTTGATATCATGACCTGGGCCAAAATCAAGAATCATTCACTTAACTGACTGAGTCACCCAGCCGCCCCTGCTAAGGGACACTTTTAAAGAGCTCCTAATGGATAGATTCTCCCGATTTCTTTATTTTAAGATTTCTTTATTTATTTTAGAGAGACAGAGTGCTCACATGCTTGAGCAGGGGGAGAGGCAGAGGGAGAGAAACAAAACAGACTCCCCGCTGAGCAGGAAATCAAGAGTTGGAGGCTTAACCGACTGAGCCACCCAGGCACCGCTCTCCCAATTCTTTATTTAAAAAGCATGCCAGGGCGCCTGGGTGGCTCAGTCATTAAGCTTCTGCCTTTGGCTCAGGTCGTGATCCCAGGGTCCTGGGATCGAGCCCCACATCGGGCTCCCTGCTCCGCAGGGAAGCCTGCTTCTCCCTCTCCTACTCCCCCTGCTTGTGTTCCCTCTCTTGCTATGTCTCTCTCTGTCAAATAAATAAATAAAATCTTTAAAAAAATAAAAAATAAAATAAAATAAAAAGCATGCCATGAGGGACACCTGCATGGGTCAGTAGGTTGAGCATCCAACTCTTGATTTTGGCTCAGGTCATGAGATCCAGCCCCTCATCGGGCTCCACGCTCAGCCGGGAGTCTGCTTAAGATTGTCTCCCTCCCTCAGGGCGCCTGGGTCGCTCAATCAGTTAAGCATCTGCCTTCGGCTCAGGTCATGATCCCAGGGCCCTGGGATCGAGCCCCGCATTGGGCTCCCTGCTCAGTGGAAAGCCTGCTTCTCCCTCTCCCACTCCCCCTTCTTGTGTTCCCTCTCTCCCTGTCTCTCTCTCTGTCAAATAAATAAATAAATAAAATCTTTAAAAAAAAAAAGATTCTTTCCCTCCCTCTCTCTACCCCTCCCCCAGCTAGTGTGCTCCCAATTTCCCTCTCTCTCTTTCTCTTTCTCTCTTTCTCTCTCTCTCTCTCAAAAAAAAAGCATGCTGTGAGCCCAGGATCATGCTAGTTTTGAGAGATGGTGGTGAACAAGACAGACAAAAGTCCTAGCACAGAGTAGAAAGTTGCATTCCCATAGTCTCCTGCCTTGCTTTCTTTCTGCACTTGCGCATTACCATTGTCCTTTTCTAGTTCCATCAGCATGGTCCAAAACTGGGGAGGAGGTTAATGAGAAGCAACTGTGTCATCGGAACATTTAAATCTCTCCATTCTCTCCACTGAGCTCCTCCCTTCCATCCTCATCACTTGGTTTCTGGTTTCTTATAACCTCATTATATAACCATTCTCATATGTCTTCAAGTTTAATATGTTGCAGTTAAAATCATATTTGCTCCTGCTTTGACCACATTGTATTTTCAAGCTTCCTAGAATATATTCTTAGAGTCTGAATTACAAAATTTTGCCATTTTTTCCAGTTAAAATGGGATACAGTAGTAAAAACCACTTGCATACTTGTCTGTCCCATTCATCTTCCACTCTGAATAGATTCTGAGTTTTTAAAAATCATGCAGCATAATGCAGTCCACATAGTAGATGCTCAATAAATTATGTATGCCATGCATAACTAGAAGGTGTATTATAGATCATCTAGTCTGAATCTCCAATGCTTGTGATGGGGAACCCGAGTCTTTGAGAACCTCAGATGGTGAGTGACTGTTCTAATTGGCAGTTGGAGGCATTCACATCTTTCACTTTTGATCTAGTACTCTTTCTGTGTAAACTCACTGCCTCAATAATAGCCTCTGATAAATACCTCAAATATATTCCTGCTCCCATTGGATCTATTCCCTTTGATCTGGCCTGTATTCTAACCTGGCCAAGCATCTCTGTTTAGGCACTTTTCAGCCACTCATTTGTCCATTATTTAATAAATACTTATTCACTGCCTTCTAATCACATTATACTAAATGTTAAATACATATAATAAATACAGAATATGTGGTTTCTGCTCTTTAGGAATCTATTGGGGGACATAGGCAATAATCTAGTAAATAAATACATAAACAGGGTTAAGTGCTATGAAGTACACAAATATCATGAAGTGTTTGGGGGCGGGGTGGTTGGAAACTATAGGATGGTCAGGAAGGACTGAAGAATGACATTTAAGCCAAGAAAAAAAGGATCAGCAGAGAACTTGTTTGTATTCCTTTCTCTAGTGGCTACAATCCTTGGTCTAAGCTATCATGTATGCATGAAACAGTTTCCAACCCACCATGCCATGTTGTATCCTGCCTTTCACTGAATTTGTAGTTTAAGATCCACTTTAAAAAAAAAAAAAAAATCCAACCCAATATTAAATCTTCTGGTAGAGTTTCCTTCCTTCGAGTTCGAATTCTGGCCTGCTTCTCCCCACCGACCCATAACTGCTTAGTTGCTAAGAATACAGTTCTGTGGGTTATGTGACTATTTATCAAACTCGCTGAGGATAGGGGGCCTGTTATTTAATATTTACTTCAAACATCTATTAAAAAATTGAGCAAATATGTTATAGGTAACATTTCCAAGGGTCAAAATCTTACATGTCACTGTAGCTTTTTTTTTTTCTGCAACAGCAATGATTTCCTAACAAATACCTTTATGTAATGTAAAGATCAGTGAATATCATAAGCATTTATAAGTTGCTTCTTACTTCTAGGAATAACTTTAATTTATTCAGTTGTCAGTGTTCAGTTGTTCAGTGGCTGAATGATAAGCACACACTGCAAGAATAGGAAGATGAGTAAGACACAGCCCATTTCTCATCAGTGGAGATAAACATATACACCTAATTAGGATTCAGTGTGATGGTTGTAATAGAAGTATGTTGAGATGCTTTTGAAGCAGCTGTATGAAGATAGGGGGAAGGGAAGACATGAGTCTTGAAGGATGGATAGCACTTATCTAGCAGATGAACAAAACAGCACTGAGAACCTAATTGCATGTAACATCACGCTAAGGGCAGCATGAGACAAGTTAAGTGGGTGTGACCTCTGGCCTCTAGAAACGTCACAACAAAGGAGAAGAAGATGCAGCTTCAAGATTCAGGACATAAGCTAAATAAATATGGCCATTTTATTTTATTAATTTTTTAAAGATTTTATTTATTTTAGAGAGAGAAAGAGAGAGCACAAGCAGGGGGGAAGGGCAGAGGGAGAGGGAGAAGCAGGCTCTCCGCTGAGCAGGGAGCCCGATGTGGGCCTCGATCCCAGGACCCCAGGATCCTTTCGGAGCTGAAGGTAGACGCTTAACGGACTGAGCCACCCAGGTGCCCCAAATATGGCCATTTTAAACGAAAATGAGCAGTATGCTAGTGGAAAGGCAGTGCTTTTGCATGGTCACAAGTAAAGAGGAATGAAGAGAGGATTTTTCGCAGCAGAGACTAGCTAAAACATTTCGGATGGCCATAGTAGTCAGTGGCCTTTCTGCAAAAGGAGGACTTATTTGTTTACTCATATTAAACAACTAGTACTGATGGTTTAGTTTGGTCACTGCGCCTCTAAATTATGTCTAGTTAGACTTTAAGACTTTGAGTGCCCACCTAATAACGAGCCTAGCATAAGAGGTTAAATTGGAATGCACCTCCCCAAGGAAACCTTTCCTCTAAAGCCTCTTGGACATTTTTCAGCGGCAGGGGCCAAAGGAACTCTGCTAGTGTCTGTGAGTTTGTGCCTAAGTGGCCAGGATTTGTACCATTAATCAACAAGACCTCTTTCTCATTGATTTTTCCTTTTTATAGCTTTGTGATTTTTTAACATTTCATAACTGTTTTCCTTAATTTTTCTATCTTCACTTCTTCATACCTGAGAAGGACATTTGATTTAATCCTGTTACTGTTTCCAATACAGAAAAAAATTCCATGACATGACTATACTTCCAAAAGGGACCATTCTGAAATAGTCAAAGGGAGAGTTTTATCAAAAAGAAAGTTTACGATTTGTAGAATTTTTGAATTTTGTTGGTTATAAAAATTACTCCCCAAGAAACTACATATGAAATCAGGTACACACACAAAGTTCCTAATACTTTTAGGAAATAAATGTAGGGGTTCAGGACATAAAGAGCATTACTTGGTGGTGTTGAGATTCTCATGTACAGTAATATTTCATTATCTGGAGTTTGTGTATTCGGCCATCTCAGCTCTCAGAAATATGACCAACCAGAAAGCGAGCAGCCCTCCTCCTGAGCCTGCTTACACTTACCGTAGAGGACTCTAAAATCCAGATTCTCTGGTTTTCTAGTGCCCTGCAAATTAGAAGTAAAATGTAGAACAAATTGGAGAAAGCTACTGCTGAAGGCAATGAGAAGTGATAATATTCTGACAGTAAGAAAAAAAGAGGAAGAATATTATATAAGGGGAAATAAACATTCAAAGACCATCATTCTCTGAGGCCTAATAGACCTAATAAGGGCCTGGGGCAGGCATAACATAACACATTTCACTCTATGTAACCGTTCTCTGGTGGCTGAGAAATGTGCAGTACATTTCAGATGGCTTTTAAATGATTTGATTTTTTGTTTGTTTGTTTAGTATTGGGAGGGCAGCTTCTGTTTTGAGAAAGATTTGCATATGACAAAATACTTCGTTTTTGTCTCAAAATGCCGGATGCCTGAAAGGTGACAGTGTTAAAATCATTACAGATGGCAGCCACCGCTGCTAGCCTGTCTGTGCATGGGCATGTGTGTGCTGGCTCTTTCCCAGTGTCTTTGGGACGACCTTCTGCTAGAGATTCTACTTGTTTCTTTACCTTTCTCTTTCTCTCTTTCTAGCCGGAGACCACCCCCATCACCAACTCGTCCCACTATAATCCGTCCACTAGAATCCTCCCTGTTAGACTAAATGAAGTGTCTGGCATGGCAATTAATTACTAATGAATTATGCGAAAGCAACATATTTGATCAGTAAATCATGAGTAGTCGCATGTGTGGACATCAGTAGGCAAGTAACCAGTTTTACTAATGCATTCATCACTCATCTTCGTCGCTCATGGTGTATCAAACCTTTGGAGTTTGACTCTTGAAAACTGCTGACCCTTAGAGGCTTTCTTATATGTTGTACTGACCAAGGGTAGGTTTGTATAGCAGCCCTATATTTTGGAGACCGTTTGCCTACCCAGGCATATGTTTGAAATTGCTTTGGACAAGTTCCCAGGTTACCCACCAGGTAGCCCATTAAGTATAATTCTTAAGAGCTGTGAGATGGTGGGCTTAGACCTAAGCCAAGCCATACGTGTATTTATTTTCCCACATTCTGTTTTGGCTGACAAAAATTATGTTGTCTTATTATTACCATTTCCTCCTACTCTAGAATTACCTATTTAGGTCCTCTATCCTTCCTCTTTATTTCATAGGACTGCTAGGAAGTGATTTTTTTTTAAATTAGGATTCCTTAAGAATAAAACTTTTCCAGAAGCACAAGGTAGTTTGCAAAGGAAAAGTTAATGTATTGCTTGCTCTACAGAGCTTCTCCTCATCCCCATGTGTTTTGCTTCATGCTAGAAGCATATTCAACAGCGAATCAAAGCTTAATTTTCTGGTAGTCAGTCAGGAGATTTGGCTAGTGAGTTTCAGAGTTCAAGGAAGAAGCAAAATATCACATCTCTAGAAGTGTCTGGAAATATGTAATTTCTTTATTCACATATATATTCACCTCCTTCTAGGTTACAGTGAAGGCTGACATGGAAAATATTTAATGTTTCAAACTGATCCAGTCTTAGAGCATGGCTAACTACACTTTGACACTAACTCCAGTTTATTTATTTATTTGGTTGGAGCAAGACTTTTTCTCTCTTTCCAAGCTAATTTGTAATTCCCTCGGGTAAGAATTCATCCTACCTTTAAAACCAGTTTAACGTAACTTTCCATCCATTCTAGGCTTTCTTAATACATCTTGAGCCTTACTCTGGGATAACCGTTTTTAAAGGGGGCCCCGGAATGAAAATAAAAGTCGTTTCGTAAGAGATGCCATGGTTTAAGAGCAGGAGCTCACACGTTTACAGCTGTGCTACTTCACAACCTCTGCACAGGTCATTCCAAAAAATGCAATTAAGACATTGAGATCTAAAGCAACTTGGCAAATGCTAACATTGCAAAAATTTACAAAATCGGTTTAGCCTGGGGGTTAATAGTTCAGTCCTGAGGCTGAGTTGTAGAACGTAGGACCAGATGATTAGCATGTAGGAAACAGCCAGAAGCCAAGTGGAATTTTGTCTGCTAACTGTTCCCAGACAGCAAGTCCTCACTGAATAGTGGCGTCCCACGACACCATTTCATATTCCACAGAAGTAAATCAGGTTTCACCAACTGAAATGTCTCCCTTTGAAAGCAGCAAACGTGATTTGTATGTTAACTTAACTTTAATTTCCTGTGTACTTTATACCCAAAGCAGACACCCATAAAGTATGAAGTAAAAACTTTCAACCATTATTAAAAAGAGAACTTGCCAAGTTGAATGGCATTGTTTTGAAGTTACTCTGCAGCTAGCTCACTTATAATAGGCAACAATCAGAGACTACGAGATTTACAAAAAGAACATTTCAACTTTTAAGTTACAAGTGATCGTATAAAGAACACCACCCTAAATCACCACCCTAAATCTTCTCACAACTTTTTTTCCCCCTCATTTGAAAAAAAACCTTAACTCTTTGTGAATGGAACAGATGTGCAAGATACATAATGTGTGTTTAAAATAGTGCTGCAGCTAAATGGAAATGTGTTACGTAAATGTCCATAGTAAAACAAAATTATCTACAGAGATCTTCTCATAAAATTCCCTCTTTTTAGGATTCCCTTTGCTTCTTCCTTTGAATTCTCTAAAATAGGCAGCTAACGGATTATATACTTCAGGGTTTGGCTTTGTGCTAAATGTGGTTTTGCATTTTGCTGTATTTCAAAAATTTCCTTCTGTTAAAGGAAAATATTGTGGATAACCACTGGTGTGTTCTTAGATCAGCACAAATCATGTCAAAGAAAATTGGAGATGTTTTTCCAACTTTCTTTCCACTGATCTTATGTAGTCATAAACAATGGCATTTGTCGTCTTTGGCTTTTGCTCTTGGATTATAATCCTACAGTTTCACTGTGCCAGTTGTCTCTGTTGGTAGGCACATTTTTGTTCTCTTACTTCTTCTCAGTTATTTCTAACAGAACCCAGCCTCCCCTGGAATTCCAGAAGTCATGTTGGAGAATACTTTCAGTTTGCTGCAGTACTATGATTAGCATTAATACCATTTCCCAAAGGGTTTGCATCCTGCTGAAAGGAGCTCTAAAGGTGAATGAAGTCGGAAGCTCTAAGATGTGCGTGAAGTGTGTTGTTCGCGCCAGGCCTTAAGGTGGGAATGTAGCTTCATGAGCTTTCTAAGAGTTTCCCATACCACCTCTCATCTTTTGTGTAGCTTCCTCCTAACTGATTGCTCTGATGTTGTCTACACAATAGATGTCTAGCAAAATAAAATAAAACATATGGTATTTTTAGGATTTGGAAAAATTAACTGTATATGTTTGTTAATTGTCACATGCTAAATCTTGCATGCTTATTGACTAATTGGAATAACTGTTTACTCAGTTGTGGACAGATTATTGAAATAGTGTTGATTTAGAACAGATATATTGCATTTCCAGAAGTCACCTACCAAGATTACTCTTCTGAATGTTGCGTTTAGCTGTCTTTTATAACACAGAAGAGCAGTAGGGTCTTTTTATTAGCACATTGCCTACTTGTTCAGATACAGATTCGTTCTGTTCCAAAACATTATAATTAAACCAGTTCCTGTGATATAACTGTAAGCCTTCTAAACTTAGAATTTAAACGTAGTCATATAGATTAATTTTATGACTTTTTAGTATAGACTGTAGCCAAAATTCTCAAATATGAAATGGGACCTAATACCAGTATGTGATCAATGTTGACGTTTTCTGTGTACAAACATATTTTCAGTGCATGTGTCTCTGTGTATACGGTATATACATGGTAAATTCATTTCTGTAAGTGCCCGTGTTCTGTGCCCCTTTGGGTAGGTAGGTTTAAAAGCCCTTGTTAAAACACCACAAGCATGAGTGTGATTGTATGTGCATTGTGTATATATGCTATGTATGGGTGTAAATATTTATGTATACATGTGGCTTTGTGTGTGTGGGTATGAATATATTTTTTAAACTGTGTTAATTCAAGAGCTCACTCTGGAGGGTCTGCTATAATACACGGTAACGGTGGTTCATAGAACAGTGATAACATACATGAGGTCTACAAAATTTTTTCCAGGACGGGCACAACGCTCAGAATTACCGTGACAACACAATAGAGTAACATCCACAGACATTTGTACTTAAGTCCACAGCACTGCTATCTAAGAAGAAATGACCTTTGCCAAATAGAGTATAAGATCTGGTAACCCACTTTTAAGAACTCTGATTGGAATTATAAATGATTCTTGGATTGCTGAGTTGAATCTTAAAAAGCTTCAATTGGTCTACATAGTCATTTTTTTCTCCATAGTAAATGTCAAAAAAATAAAGTGAAGGGATACAGCAATATAATACAAAGAGTGGACTTTTCTGAGTAAATTTGCTAGAAATGCAGGGAAGAAGTTACTTAATACCTCAGAGGTAGGTCATCCGTCCCTTGTTTCAGGTAAACATTTCTCATTTGGTAAACAAGATAAGTATTTGAAATTGACAGTAATCTCCTTAACATTGAGGATAAAACCTACATAGTAGGTCTCTGACCTGAGGAATCCAGTCAACGGAGAGAAGGTGTGAGACTCAAGCTGAGTTTTAGATCTGTTTCACCAAAAGGACTGCTAGCTGTGAGCTCAGAGTTTAAAGTGAATAAAGCTAGATGACTGTAGAGAAAAAATGACTAGTTCACTAGATCACTCACTCCTTTCTTAAAAGTTCCAGTGTGTCTCCTAAATACTCTTAAGTCATCCTGTCTCGTTGCTATGCCTAAAATCGTGTGGTGTTCTGTATTGTGAACCTTGCAGGATATTTTGAAGCATGTGTAGTATATGCATTGCTAGTTGTATGTATGAGTAAGAATGCGTATATGTGTGAGAGCGAGAGAGAGGAAACTCAAGGAAGAGTCTCCTGTTTGTCTCAAGACCTGTTCATACTGGTATACTGGTGGGACTTCTCACCTGTCTGGTCTGGGGTTTCACACATGGCTCAGCTCGAGGCATTCGTTTCTTCTAAATTTTTACCCTTTGAATTCCTTAAACTTTGCTCATTGTGTAATGTTTTCGAAAAATATGAGAAAAATTACTCTGTCAACCTCTTGCACTGTCTGTTACCAGTTTGATTAAAAAACAATGATTCCTCCAGAAATTTCACCACGACTTGATTCATGTTTAATTTCATATGTGCAGCCATTGTGTTGCTCGCTCGTCTGTTTCTTTTTTCTCCCTTTTCTGAATCAAAATACCCTTTTGCTTTTTTATGAAGCAGTGTGTAGACGCAAATTTCTTACCTTCTCTGTTGATTCTTTAATTAATTTGAGCCAGAATACTTTCCACTGTCTCCTTGACACTTTCAGGATTTCTTAATGCTGATATATGGATGGACTCTGTGAATGGAATTTTTGAAGCAAGTTCCTCAAACCTGTATCATTCTTGAAGGTCACATGTACCTATTGTGAAAATGTGAAGCTGTATTTCTGAACCTGAAATAAATGCTAACATTTGAAGGACTCCCCCCTTCCTCGTTCTTGTATAATATATTTGAGTTGTATCTATGCATGTCAGTAAGATCTGAGACTTCTGAATACTTATAACTCTTTTGATCAAATTGGCCCAGAATTACCAAAATGGGGAATACTAGCATTTGGCATTACTGCATTAATTTGGGGGAGGACAAGATTTTTATTTATTTTTCTCTTTAATTTTTTTTTTTTATTGACAAGATTTTTAAAGGGAGCAAATTGGACAAAGCAAAGGCAGGAGAGTGGGAGACATTTTATTTCTGATTCAAACTCAGTGTTGGACTAGGTTTAAAAAGGGCACAAGCTTTAGACAGTTGGAGGGTGCAGTGTGACAGCTAAGAGGTACCGTCTTACTTTGCTATTGAAGAGGAAGTGTTCATGAAAAACCCTGGGAAGCAGAAGGAGGAAGAACACTCTGCCCAAATGTTAGGTCCACAGAAGGCATTTCTTACAGAAAGTAATCGAGCTCTTGACTCAACAGTTGACCTTCATTATTTACTCATTGGGCATCAAGGGAAGAAGTTAACCCTTTACTTTGCCTAATATTAAGAAAATGGAAGAGTAGAGTGCTAAACAGTAACTTACACACATCCTTGTCCTCAGTTTCCAGAACACAGAGAAAGACTATTACCGAGTTTTGATGATAGGTCCCTTATCAATGTACGTAGTCCCAGATTGAGCCTTCCATCCAAAAACAGAAGACAAGAAGGGAATGGGAGGAGAACGTTGGTTTACTTTCCCTCTGTGTTCAGGATACATTCATTGGGAAAAGATGAATTGCAAAGACTGTTGTATGTATTAATTCATGCTTTCCTCTTGTAATTTCTTTTTCATATCTGTACATCTTCCATGAGTAGAGCCATTAATGCCTTCAAAAGAAGGTTTTTACTAGAAGAGACAGGATGAGAACCATGCTGTACACTTGTGTTGTGTGGGGTGTGTGTGTGTGTGTATGCGCATGTGTATGAGTTCTACTGCGTGATTCTTTATTCAGAATAGTTTCTAATGGAAATTACCCAAGCCAAAGGACCTTATTTGGCAAACTACTTATTTGGTAACTATTTGGCAAATTACCATTTGTATATTTAAAATAGTTCTGGCATCAGTGTAAGTATCTTCTCAGTTGTCAAGATTCTTGTTTTTCTGCTGGAATCTTTAAATTTCAGATTGAGAAATGTATCCGGGGTTTAGGTTAGATGGTTCTCAGACCCTCCTTCTTAGTACTCCAGCACACACCTGGCATTGCCACTATGAAAACCCTTTGTTGGTGTTCTTTCCCACTGTGGCAGCCTAATAATTAGAATACACGCAAGAGATGTTGGCTAAAATGACAGTCTTAATCCAGAGTTTCCCGAAGTTCATTCCATGAGATTTTAGTCGGTTTTGCACATACATATACCATGGGTTTCTTGATGAAATACACTTGGGAAATGATGATTAAAAATTAAATGTTTCTTTACTGGAAGACATTATAGAAGCTTTGATATCAGATTGCATTGTGAATCTCTAAGGAAGGGCCAGTGTCTACATGTTTCTCAGACTTATTTGACCGTCCATGCTTTGTTCATAAAGCACCTTACAGGTCTAGTGTTGTGAGGAAACACTGCTTCGGGGGCTTTAGGTGAGAGAGAAAAGGCTTCAAGCAAGATTAGTCCAGACCAGACTGTCACTGTTACCCAGTCAGGTGATAAAATCAAATGTAAGGGCAACCAGAGCACCCAACTTGGGACAGTCTTCCTGGACTACCATGCTGGTGTTACAGCAGCGTACTAGACCTGAGGAGGAAGAGCACAGAGGAAGGGAGACATACATGCAATGAGTCTTAGTAAGCCTTGTGGAGGGTGCAAATAATTTTCCACACGACCTTTTCTCTCTCGCTCTCCAAAGAAGAGCGCCTTTAAATTAATTCCATTACCCCTTATATTCCTGTAAAGGAATGGATCCAGACTGATTTAAAGTTTAAAGATTACCAACAAAAATAGAAAGGAATGCCTAGCCTTACTGCCATTCCTGTCTCACTTTCCCAAGCCTTCAGGCTCACCTGCTGATCTGAGATACTAAGTTATCTAAATGATAGGCAAAGAAAGCAAACAGAGAATGTTTTGTGAGATTGTAACAGAAAAGAAAAAAAGTCATAAGACCTTCCCAGGGACCCTGCTAGAGGAATTTCACCATAAGAACAGATTGCAGCATTGAGGTAGAACCAAGAGAATGTGGGTAATCCATCATTCTTATTGATAATTGAGTCTTTTATGTGTGAATAATCCCCGTGTTCCATACACAGCTTTTCCTGCTTCCTTCCCTTCCTGTTCTGGCCAAACAATTCTTTGAAGCTATTTTTCAGAAAACTTAAGAAGGTATAACCTGAAATTAGAATCTTGATTAGGTAGATTTGCTTGTATGGGGAATAGTAACATTCTGAACTTTAAAATTTGTTAGCAGATTTTATGTATGTGCAAAACCTACTCAGCATTTCAACTCAGTGTTCCAAGTCAGAGGCAGCAACAGTATGAGGTACAGTTATAGCTGCTCTTCATGTGAAAAGCCCAAATATTTTTAGCACTTGCCTTCAGGCACTTTGGCATTGTGTAAGTAATATAGAAAGTTCTGGAAAAGAAATAGTGAAAACTCAAACCGCCAAGATCCATGCTAGAACTATCTCTGAGCCACTGCATGGTGTCATCCTCAACGATGCTTTTTTGGCAGTGAGAGGAAAGTTGGTGCAGGAGAGTGAAGAGGAAAAGGAAGGAGCTGCCTGAGGGAATAAATGTCACTCTGATGTTTGAAGCAAACGTTCTAGCTGTCAGGTGAAATATATTCTAAGACATAGAGTTTCTGATCCTGTTTCTGGATTAGAACACCAAACGAGCTCAAACGGGGAAGTGCTTTGGCATATGCCCACAGAATGTCTCTTCAGCACCGTGGACTCGCTGTTCACGTTAATGGCTCACCTCCCCACCCTGCTGAGGTAATTAAAGTGTTCTAAAGCCCCTTCAGAACTCCAAAATAGTTTCTGTTTGCTGGGCAGGTGATAAATCTCATTGAGCCTGACAGGAATTTAATTATACTTTCTTCATGAAAACACCAGGGATACCCATTACCTGGATCTCTAAAACTAAAGGCTTGCAGACCCCCCGCAGTTGAAAGGTTACCAAAAACAAGTTCTTCATCATTTAAATGGATGAGAAGCCCCCTTAGCATAGCCAGCTTAAATTGGACCAAAGAAAAATTGGTCTCGGACTTCAGGGAAGGTAAGATTTTTCACCAGTGCTCAGAAATAGCGCCGTCAATTTGGCTCCATTAATATCTCTTAGAAGATGAAAAAGAAGTTTGTTTTTGTTTTTGTTTTTGGTGGACTTCATTGCTCCACTCTCTGAAGTGTTATAAGAGTAAGATGGAAGTGAGTGTGTTGTCGGACACCTGGATGAATAGCCAAAAAAGACGTCCCACAGGGAGCAGGGTACTGAGCTAACCTCACCGTGCTCCATGGCTTGCTGTAGGTTTGAGTTCATTACCAATTTGGTTAGAAAGAGGAAATTAAAATACAGATGGTTGCTGGAAACCAGTGGGAAAGTTTCATTTGGCATGCTGTTTTCCTACTTACACAGCCGTGCATGGCAACGTAGAGTTTACTCCTCCAGCAGCAAATCATCCAGAGAGGCTGATGTCAAAATGAAACATGGCTCTGGACCTTATTTCACAACCGTCGGCCTGACAAGATGCAAGCCAGGCTAGGGATATGGAGAAAGATCCAGCAAGCTAAATCTCCTTCACCCTGCACCCAGTTCTGAATAAATCAGAACTTCGGTTGTGCGCGATTCTAAAACAGACTCCCAGGCTCCCGTGGACCAGGGCTAGCCTTGTAGTTTCCCTGGGCCTGGAAAGGCTATCATATCGGGATATTCACGTGGAGCAGATTCTTATTTACAAATCCTTTTTCTCCAAGCTCAACCCCTGACATTTTCTGCATTATGATTGCATTGCTCATTGGACCTCGTGACACCTTCTAATTTCCCTCACCTGAAAAACATTTTTCACCTGTCCTATTTCTCTATCAACTCCTTCTCCCTACGGAGATTTAACATTTGCTGGAATCTTTGGAAGTAACCGAATGTCACAAAATCAGGGCTCAGAAACAAATACTCAAGGTCATAAAGGTATTTGGCTCTGGTACTATTTCCAAGTCTCCTGAATATGATTGCATGGATTTATTGTCCCATGGTACAAAATAAGAGTTTGGAGTGGGCTCACGTGGCTCACACCTAGCACACTGCCCGTAGCCAGGAGTCGTCCTGGGAACTGCTCACTTTGCCATGTGGTTCTCTCATTTCCCCTGCATGTCTGCATGTTTTTGTCTGATTTGAATTTGACTCTCGTGGGATCATTTTGCATGCTTTTATTTGGATTTGTTTTATAATTTAAACATTGTTTTCTTCCTCTGCATCTGTGTTTTTCTTTTTGTTATTTTGTTTTGTTTTGTTTTCACTAGGCGACCCCCTCCTGCAGTTCCAGGACGACCATCCTAACACCCATGATTCATCTCCTTTTGTTTCCAACAACATGTCTATCCATGGGATTTCAAAGCCTTTCATTTGCACTACATGTCATATGTACATAAAAACTTTTATTTTTGATCCATGCCTATAATAAAAACAAAGTTTATTCTATATAAAAATGAAACATGTTCTGTTTCTTTTTCTAAAGAAGACCCAAATTAAAATAGTTTTCAGCTAAAACCAGGTAAGGGGAAAAATATGTAATTTGATCTTGTAAGGAGCTTAACTTGAAAAATAGTTATTAAAGCATTGTGATTTAATTTGCTATTTGGTGGAGAACAATAATCTATCTTCAATTGAAATGTCTGTCCAAAAGAAGTATAAGATAGAAACACGTATTGGCGAAGATGTGGAGAAAAAGGAACCCTCGTGAACCGTTGGTAGACATGTAACCTGGTGCAGCCGCTGTGGAAAACAGTATGGAGGGTCCTCAAAAGGTTAAAAATAGAATTATTGTATGATTCACTAATTCCATTACTGGGTATTTATGCAAAAAATACGAAAACACTAATTTGAAAAGATATATGCACCCACCCTATGTTTATTGAAGTGTTATTTACAGTAGCCAAATTATGGAAGCAATGCAAGTGTCCATTGATGGATATGAATGGATAAAGAAGATGTGATACACACACACACACACACACACACAATGGAATATTATTCAGCCTTAAAAAAGAATGAGGTCTTGCTATTTGCAGCAACATAGATGGATCTAGAGGGTATAATGCCAAGTGAAATAAGTCTGAGAAAGACAAATACCATATGATTTTACCCATGTTGAATTTAAGAAACAAAACAAATGGACAAAGAAAAAAAGACAAACTGAGCAACCAACTGTTAACTATAGAGAACAAACTGATGGTCACCAGAGGGCAGGTGGGTCGGGGGTGGGTGAAACAGGTGATGGGGTGAAGGAGGGCACTTGTTGTGATGAGCACTGAATAAGGTATAGAATTGTTGAATCACTATATTGTACATCTGAAACTAATACAATACTGTATGCTAATTATACTGGAATTTTTTTTAAAAGTGAGAGAAGATGAAGCAAAAATTCTGGATATCTAGAAAACACACAGAAGACTGAATAATTTCAACCAGCCTCCAGGGATCCTATTAATAACTGTTATTGCACCAAAACATGTATTCCTGTTTTTATTATTTTCTAAACACTCCTTGTAGGAGATAAATTATGTAAGATCATGGAAAACATTATGGGTCTGAAACACACAAACCTCACACATTCTATTCAGCAAATTCAGGGGAAAATATATCATTCAGAATAAAAGTGCAAGGAAATGTTACCACCTTGAGAAGAAAGATTCTTTATGTGTCAGTAAAGCACTGGAAGAATGGAATCTGTATGAGTTTGGAGGAACAGAGAACTTTTTTTATACCTTAATCCTCAAATGGTAACTCCAAAACTGAAATTTTAAGGTACCATTACAAAAAATCCAAACATTTATCCAAATAAAATGTTTATTATTAAGGTAGGACATCTGCCATATTTGCAATCTCAGATTTTAAAAGAAGATTTGAGATTTAATTCAGAATTCTCTCCTCGAAGGTTTACATGATCTAAAGTGCAATTTAAAATGATCTCCTATTGGGTGAGATCACTTCTGTGATCACTTTACCATAGTAAGACAGAAACTACAGGAGAGGACAGTAAAAGATTGTTCATCAGGAATCGGGGTCCCATGGACCTCCTGTTTGACCTAGGCATGTCCTCACAAAGACAGGCAAAGTGGCACATGTGGGCAGGACCCTCCAATTAAAACATGGAGACCCTCACTCATAATGCTCTCACTTTGGACCATAAAGATCTTTTATAAGGGCTACGCTCTCCACCCAAGAATGCTAAGCTAGCTTCTTTCTCTGGTTAAAATTTTTATACGGCACATGACATCAATTTTTACTCATATCTCAGGTCCAGTGACTGTGAGTTAGAAGCACTGGTCACTAAGAAAATTCAAAGGCACCAGAGCAGGGGATCGACTGAGGCTCAAGTATTCCTGGGGGCAACTGGGTTGATGCACAATAAGGCACAGCGTGCAGTCCTGCCAGTCCCTCCACCTCCAGCCCAACCACCTGAGTGTTTGGATAATACTCTTATTGGACAGCACGCTCATCTGAGAGCATCGCCATCCCAACAGAGACAATGCTTCCGGATTATTTCATACCACCTCCCCAAACAAAAGAACAGGTTGTCCACCGGAAGGTTTTCACCAATTCATCTTTTTTAGGTGTTTGGTTCTTTTCCACTTTGTCTTAAACATGATCTTATTTTCATATAGTGTGACACAGTTTAAATGTTTAAAGCTTAAACTGACCTGATGAACAATGAGAAAAGAAAGCCCAAATCGCACAAGAATGAAACGATTCCTTAGCAACCTTGCACAGTCTCCACAAAAGTGCCGGCCCTTCCTCACGTTGACGAGGCAAGAAAGAAGGGGTGAATCGGGATGGGGGTGGGGGAGGAGAAGCTGCCTGGAGCTGCATTAAACTATGCTATGGTGGGTTCATATTTATTTACTATCCGTCGTGGTTTCTGTGTTGCATAATGTACTCTTTCCCAACTCTCCCTGCCCCCACCTCCACCCTCAATATTTGAGAGGGTTGAACAAGTGCAGCATCCTTCAGATTTGACCATAACTCCGGATCATCCTGAGGAACCGTTATACCTATAACAAATGTACTATTTCTTAAATGTTCTCATCCCATTATTTATGCATCAGGCATTTCTTGAATTCATCATAATGTCCTATTATGTGGTCCGGAAGCACCCAGAGAGAAGGAACAGGGAAAAAGTAGCTTACAAAATAACAATGAGCAATTATTGCACGGTGCTCTGACAGGAGAAAATTTGAGTCCTTTTCCCAGAGAGAACTGTTACTGAGTTCAGTGCTGAAGAAGCCACTTAAGTTCTAGAACCCAAATTATCCACCTGACCCAACACATGCTAACATTCCAGAGCACGGTGATTCTGACCTCTGACAAAGAAGGGAACAATAGAACTCATTTCAGCCAATCAGAAACCAGATGTTTTATTTCTAGTGGAGTAGCATAATACCGGACTCTAAGTCGTGTAAGTGCTGGCTGAGGAAAAGACAGTGGAATTGAGGCTGAAGTAGTCCATGAACTTTATGCTGGCTTCTAACAGAAAGCCTTTGAATCAGAAGGCGCTCTGCAGCACTCTGCCCCAGCAAGCAGCGAGGGGGGTTCCGCAGTCTCCAGCTAGAAAAATCCAGGACATCGGAGAGATGGAGAAAAGAGAACTAAAGGTAGGAAAAAATAAAACTTCAATCCTTCCCTTAGGGAGCCTCACTGGTAAATAAACAGGGACCACATATACACAGACAGAAATTGCCACAAACATCCTAGAAGCTGAAAGCCAAAAGAAAAAGAGAGAACCTGCGCTCTTCCTTCACAGACAAGGACACTGTCGGTGGGCTTGGAGCGGGATATACTTCGAAAGTCTGGATCCCAGAGCTTGAAAATTGTTACGGTATCTGTTTCATAGCTCAGCATTAAGTATGATTTAAAAAAAAAAAAAAAAACCTCCAATGATACTGGAATCTTTAGTCCAGCTCTGTGAGATTCTGAAGTAAACCTTTGCAACCATGAATCCATTTTAAAAACATGAACCTCGGGATACCTGGGTGGCTCAGTTGTTAAGCGTCTGCCTTTGGCTCAGGTCATGGTCCCAGGGTCCTGGGATCGAGCCCCACATCAGACTCCCTGCTCAGTGGAGAGCCTGCTTCTCCCTCTGCAGTTCCCCCTGGTTGTGTGCGTGCACGCGCTCTCTCTCTCTCTGACAAATAAATAAAACCTTTGAAAAAAAAAAAGAACCTCACCTACAGGAAGATAAGATTGCTGAAGAAGAAAAAAAATCATTTCCGTAACCCTTTATAATACTACAGAGTCTATCTGCATAAATCAGATGGAGCTTGCACCCCTACACTCTACGTCCCACTGACAGGACAAACCAGCTGCCTCCACCACCACAATTTGCACCCTTGTTTGGGGATTTTTTTTACTATAAGTTACTATTGAATCAGATTAGATGGCAGGCTGTGGGATGCGCCAAGACTAATCTGCGACTCCAGTACTGTTTTTAATCAAATCAAATTTCACAGTATTTTATATCAGGTCCCGGTTTTCAGCCCCGATCACATCTTCGGAGAACCTCATGAACAGGGGCCACGAGCAGGCTCAGAGGAAACCAAGCCTTAGCAAACTCCCCGGGCATCAGGGAGACCAAAGAATCCTCAAGAGCGGAGTGGAGAAGTCACCGACGCGGGTTCCACCTCTCAAAACAGCTCCTAGCAAAGTATGTCTCTGAAGCTTCATCTAACACTCTGGAAAGACTAGGCTTTGTGGCTCCTCTGGGCTGGATCTGTTGCTCCCATTTCTCATCTCCGAGGGAGCCTCTTGGAAGGCAGCAGAGAACGCGTTAGAGCTCCTCTGCCTGCTGCCTTTTTCTCTTTTAAAGACAAAAATACAGCTTGCACACGCGAAAAGCTGCCCGGGGCCTGAGCATCTGCTTATTTTGCAATTTAAAAAGAGTGGGAGGCCCACAATGTTCTCACTGAGCAGCGTCCAAATGTTACTTGGGCTCTGCACAAGGCCACAGGGCCGGCCCGGAGTGGGGAGCAGGGAGCCAGCAGGGCTTGGGAAAGCAGGGGACAGCTTTTTGTTGGGGCCCCGAGGGACCACCTCTTCCCTCAACCTCTGCGTTGGCAAAATCAATTTGTTCCATTGTCCCAGCAACATATGGTCAAGGGATTGTAGGCTAGTCTGTGTAGGGCACAAGACCTCAGGCTGATCCTGGGTGTCATTTGAACCCGGGTGCAATTGGTGCCAGATGGTGGCAGAAAAGGCCGTTTGCCTTTCTAAGCCCCTTCCTCGGGCACTTGGGCCCCTGCATTACCCGATGGGCGTGAGGAGGCACCAATGCCCCGGTGCTGCCACACCCCGGTGCTGAGGAAATGTCGGGCAGTTGGGAAGCAGAGGCCTCCTAACCACCTCTTCTCCGGGGAAGGCCCCGTTACTCACAGTAATGCATCTGGGAGGACAATGGTGTTTGGGTTTGGTTGGTGATGGCTATTGTTTCCCGAGGTAAACAGATCAACATTCATCACACCTGTGAGCTGAGAAAGAAGAAAAAAAACAAAAACAGCCCAGAGCATTAGCGTGGTCTAAGCTCGCTCGCCCCAGCGGGTCTCCCCTGCGGCTAAGCTGTCCAGAGCCTTCCCCGTGGTCAGGGGAGCGTGCCTCCTCGGGACTGAGCGTCCACAGGACCTTGGCCAAACCCTGCCTCTCATCAAAGCTTTGATCCCTTTACCCAGAATCAAACTTTCTAGAAGACGGCAAGTGGCACAGCCCCACTGATGGAAGACTGCACAGTTCTCAGGAAGTTGGTGTCATTATCCCCGAAAGGCTCTTGCTAAAATGTGCATCACCCAGAGAATTAGCACATTAATCCCATTAGCAAGCGATAGTAGCATGTTCATGATGACGTGAGGAAGCCTGCACACTCAGACCCCACCTCCCTCCTGCCCACCGACACTTGCGTCCTCCCCGCCGGCCGCCTTGAACCCACCGGGACTTTTATGATGAGCCCTTTCCCCAGCCTATGTCCCTCTTCCAAGATCCCCTAGACCACTAGGCCCCCCTCCTCCCCCCTCCTCCTCGCCACACGGTTCTGGGCTCGCCCATCCTGTGCTGCCCTCCCCGGCTTCTGGAACCCTTACCCTGGGCCCTCCGTAATCTACTTCCCCCAATCAGCAAAATCCCCTGTATCTTCAACCTGTTGTCCGGATGTGTCCTTCGCCTTCTTGCTCTGACACCACCTGCATCTCCTCTCGGGGCACCGCTCCCCCTGCAGTTGTCTCCGAAGGTGGGACTGAGTGCCCACACTTGTGCCCAACAGCCCTCCTACTGCTGAACCTGAGGGGCCGGCTCCTCTTTTCACTTTTGCTTTCAGACCATTCTTCCTCCGTCCGCCCTAAAACCCTCAGCTTTGAGCCTCAGACCATAGCACATACTACCCCTCATGGTCGCTTTGAGCCACCAACCCCTAGTTCACGTTCCCTCGTTCCTTGATGATTTTAGCTCCTCTTCCCTGTCATTAATTCTCGGGGATTTCACAGAGGTATAAATTATCCTTCCAACATCCCAGCCCATCCATCCCGCTTCTTATTTTCTTGGCCTTCACTTCTCCAGTGATGCTGCCCCCAACTCTAACTCAGCTACTCACTCCCAGATTGATAGCCTTGTCTTTATTCTCTGCTCTTCACTTCCTGAGCTTCTAACTGCTTGGACTCCAATTCATTGATCTTCTCCCTGCCTTCACCCCCATTACGGTTCACTCTCCTTCTTACCCAACTAAATGCCATGGCCGATCACTATAATCATGCCCATGCATGTGTACTCTTCTCCCTTGTCCTTCTCTCGATTTGATAAAACCACCACCCTGAGGATATTCAACTCTCCACCTCCTCTGCTTTACACCCATGTACGTGGACGTGGTCTGGAAAACACACACACACACACAACCAAACCAATTAGTTTCGCTTTAAAGTCATGATCACCACGTTCAAGTGAGCCTTTAATCCTGCTGCACAATTACACTAACCATCCCTAGTTCCTTCACTGCCCCAACTTCCTAACCTATCTCCTACCTTCTCTCTCTTCACTCCCCCAACACTTCCTCCCTTATCCTCACTCCCAGCTGATTCTTTGCCTCCTACTTCCCTAGGAAAATTGAAGCAATCAGAAAAGAACTTCCAAAAATCCCATCACCTCATCTACCCAGTTACCATCTACCCTCTCACCAGAGCATTTCTATGTATCTGCCTTCCACTTGTTGCCATAGGTAACGGTCCTGTCCTCTGGCCAAAGCCAGGCTCCCCACTCGTGCAGTAGACCCCCTCTCCTCTCAAATGCTCAAGAATATTCTCACTGTCCTCACATCAACTACTGCTTTCTATTGTTCCATTGCCATCAGCATACAAACCTGGTATCATTTCTCCCATCTTAAAAAACAAGTTTCTTGTCCTCACCTCCCCTTTCAGGTTCTGTCCTGTTTCCTGGTCCCCCTTTGAAGCAAAACTTCTAGAAAGTTGCCTGTACTTGCTGCTCCAATTCCCCTTCTCTTTTCTCTCTTAAACCCACCCCAAATAGGTTCTTATTCCCCTCCCCCACTCCACCAAAAACTGCTCTTTTCAGCACCACTGATGACTCCCTCCTTGCTAAATCCAATGCTAAATTCTGTCCTTATGTTACCTGATATACCAGATTTTCGTCTGATCACAGTTGATCACCTCCTCTCCCTCGAGTCATCTGCACTTGGTTCCCAGGACTCCAACTTCCAAATCGATTTGCTTATTCTTCTCTCCAACCTTTTAATTTGGAGTTCTTGGTCCTCTTCTCGGTTCATATCAACTTCCTTGATGATCTCTCTCCTTGATGATCTCTTCCTTGATGATAGTCTTATAGCATTTAGACACCAACAATTCCCAAATGTATATTTCCATCCCATACATTGCTCCTAAAATCCATACTCATCGAACTCCCTACTCAACATTTCAGCCCTTATGTCTACATTTCATATCCTACATGCCTCAAACAGATTTTCTTCCCCCAAATCTCCACCCATATTCCCTTGGCCCCCAGCCCAATTGATCACATCTCTTTCTCTTTCAGTTTGCTGGGGCCAAAACCCTTAAGAGTCATTTACGCTTCTTCTCTGTTTTCATACCCCACATCTAATATGTCAAGAAGTCCTTGACTCAACTTTCAAATTATATCCAGAATGTGACTTGTTTTTGCTACTTCTGCTATCACTCTGTTCTGAGCACCATCAACCTTTGCTTGGATGACTACAAGCACTTCCTAATGCTTCTTGCTGCTCTGGTCTTGCCCCACAGCAACCAGAATGTGCCTTCCAAAATGTATGCCAAATCACATCCCTTTTTTTCTCCAAGCCCCTCCAATGGCTCCCATCTCTGAGCAAAAGCCAGAGTCCTTTTACTAGCCTGTAGTGTCACACGTGATCTAGAACCCCACATTACCTCTTTGGCCTCGTCCTTTGTCCCCTTTGGTCACTCCACATCAGCCCCTCCTTGCTCTCCCCCAAATATGCCAGGCAGCCTGGGGTCTTCTGCCAGCACGTTTACAGCAGCTCTTCCCTCTGCCTGGAATGTTCGTCCCTTGGGAATCTGAATTATTCGCTCACTTCTTCAAGTCTTTGGTCAAATGTTACTTTTTCCATGAAACCTACCCTGACCCCCTTATTTAATACCATTGATACTTTTTCCCATAGCATTATCTTCTACTTTTGTTTATTGTCTGTCTCCTCCTGCTAGAAGGTGGGCTCTACTAGATCGAGGACTTTTGTCCACTTTGTTCCTAGATGTACTTCAAGCACATAGAACAGTATTTGTCATACAATTAGTGCTTAGTGAATATCTGCTGAATGAATACATTCCTGAGGCCAAACATCATAAAATGTGAATGGCAGAAAGTGTCAGCCTGGGTGGACAATAAATATTTTGCTAGATGTTGGGGGTAGGAATAAGGGATAAAGGGGATAGTGAGGGATTTGAGAAAGCATTCAAAGCAACTGCCTACCAGTTAGCCTTTGGCCCTGGATGCAATTCAGCTTTCAGAAAATCAAAGTATCAGCCCAAACTGGCAACACAGCCTTGGGCAAGTTCCTGGCTCACTATGAGTCTCAGTCACCTTAGCTGTAAAATGAAAATAAAACCTGTATTACAGGATTGTTCTGACAAGTAAATAAGATAATGCATATAAAGTGCCTAACAGTGCCTGGTACACACTGGGTGCTTGAAAATGTAGCAATTATAATTTATCAAATCCCAATGTGCTCTTTATTTCCTGAATTTATGGGGACCTCAAACGATGTAGTTACTTCTCAAACTGCAATTCATCAAGAATTCCAAGACTTTGAATTTCATTACAAAAAGGAGTATCAGTAACTTCCACAGGATGGCACTGTGTCCCAGCCCTGTTTCCCTGCATCCAGGGAGTTTGGAATATTGTAAAATTGTGCGACTGATGCCCTCTGCTGGCTTTTCTTTGTCTTGACTTTGAGCCTTTGGCTTTTGTAGAGTGGCTCCAGGCTTCCTTGAATACGCTCAGCATGGATTCTTAAATCCACAATTGAAGCCAGCTGCTCAAAGGCTCGCTCAAAAGTTTATGCCATGGTAAAGAGGCATAACACTGACACCGAGTTGGTCGCCGCACAGACCCAACGTGCTGCTATCCTCAGGTCCCAGACAGCCTTCTAGCTCCCTGCCGATCCTCTCTAAGCCACATCATGCCCCAAAACGAAGCACACCCGCTGCTCCATAGCTCTGCCTTCCCCTGACCCTGTCTATCCCAACTACAACCCCTGGTGCCATTTTGGAGACACAGGCAAAGCCGCCTCCTCATTCCTCCCTCTTTGCTCTCACTTGCCACCACCACCCTCCATCCAGCCTTACCTACTGACAGGAAGCAGGGCTGGGAGAAAGGGGTGCGGAGAAGGGAGGGCTAACAGTTGCTTATGCAACCAAGTGTTTGGTTTGGGATTTTAATTCCAATGCTACGGTAACGCCTTCCCCTTTCCTTTCCCACACGCACCATAATATTCTCTGAAAAATCCAAGTCCTTAATATTCTGCTTGCACTCTTTCAGCATAGCTTAAATTTAAGAGACTGGCTGCATCACTGTCCTTTAGGGAGGAGTAGCTTTCCCAACAAGTGTCACACCAGGTCATACCCATCATCATCATCATCTGGGCCTGCATCCCTGTGTCAGTAGCAACAGGCAGCGTGCCCTAAGGGAGCCTCATCATCCCTCAGGGAGTACCACGTACGAGCTTGGGATTTCTTCACATTTTCTTACAAAGTGTTTATGGCTTATTTGTATTTTTTCCCAAACCTTTTTGGAATCCATTTATGTTCTTGGTCTGGGGAACTTCTTGGAGTTACAGGCACAAAGTGTATAAAATTATATTTTCATTTGTCTGAAACTTGTCCGGCTCCAATTTCCAAGGGTGTCCTCTCCCACTCATGACTTGGTAAACAAATCAACATTCACTTTGGCCCTTTTCAGTGTTATAGGTGATGACTCTGTATCTCTGTTGAGCCTTCCTTCCAGGGCGTGGTGTTCAATTCTCTAATCTGTTTTCATAGGGCATTCTTTCCCTTTGGTTATCATTTAGATTTTTTAATTCTCCTTCTGTGATCCATCTCTAATTCCACCATAGCCTGGTTATGAGGCAACCAATCCTATACAAAGAATTCCAAGTACAACAGCACTAGATTCTGTTTAGATTTCAATACCCTTCTAGAATATGCCCAGAATTTGGAGCCAATGTCCTCCAGATGCTACATTTGGAACACCTTAGCCTGAGTGTACCATCTCAGGCACCTCAAACTTAATGGGTCCCATTCTTATTTTCATATCTACTTCACCTCCAAACCCGTTCTCACTTCTGTTTTTTCATGGAATAGTGACTGGAACACAAATCCGCTCAAGACAGAGGCCCCAGTCATCCTCCAGTCCCTTCCATTTCTCAACACGAGTCTCCCAAGATCTTGGAGAATCTCTCTAATCAGACCCCTCATCCCCACGCCCACTGTTGTCCCCACCCTTCGTCCAGAGCTCACTCTTCACTATTGAGCCACAGAGCTCCCCAGCCTCGGCCTCTCTAGCCCAGCCTGAAAACTGAGCTATATCATATTTGCGCATAACACTGTGTTTGGTGGGAATCTTATATCCCTTTTCTAAACCTTAGTTTGTGTTGACTATAGGTTACGATAATTCAAAGGATTCAGCACTTTCAGACCTCAAGCCCTCTCCCCACGGCTTGTCTATTCTGTGCTTCTGTCCCCTGCCAGGATGAATCCGTTCCCTGCGCGCTTTGAACGTACTGTTCACTCCAGTTGGAATATCCTTTTTGCCACCTTTCTACCTGAATTGAGTCGGCTGCCCCACCCTATCCCCTCACATCCAACCCTCAACTCCCCATCCGCCCGGCCACCTCCACACTGAACTACAACCATCAACCTGAAGAGGATCAGGCCGTGGGGGGCTCCGCATACTACATACAGTGTGATGGAGAACGGTTGAAAATGACAGCACAGGCCCATTAATTCATCCCATTGAAACTACTCTTGAAAGTGGATCAAATTTGGAGAACTTACTGCTCATCGACATGGATGCAGCTGCTACGTGAGTTCCCTAAAGTTGATAATCAGAAACCCATTCAAATAAGGCAAATGTATTAGGATAGAAAGAAATAAAGCACAATTTTATACGGTTCTTTCCTAGCTTCAGCCATTGACACCTGGCCCTATTCCTGATGTGAACCATGCAGCAGCTAGGCACCAGTTCTGGCTGCTCTCGAGGCACGGGAAGACCACAGCCAGCACAGGCAGCGGACGGGCGCTTTGAGCTCAAGTCAGTTTCCAAGACCGTCTCTTCCCTTGAGCCAGTGTCCTTGGGGCTGCGAAAAAAATCCAACGTGCCTTAGGGAAAACCACCCATTCTAACCAAACACTATACTCATCAGTCCAAATTCAAATCAGAAAAAGAAGGATGTGATGTGACAGTACTGAGGACACTAGTTCAAGACACTGAGAAATCTATGTTCGGAGAAAAAACAGCAGAACTCCTTTGGAAGACGACTACCTCTGATGAAATTTCTGACTTGAGGCTAGTCTCTAGTGAGATGGTTCAGGGACTTGCCCCAAATGAGTTATTTCACGAGATACCAACTACTCTGGGAGGCACCAGATGCATTTTGTACTTTGTCCTCTTCCAGTCTTCCTACAGATAAACTTTGTGACAGTAACCGCTGACATGAATGTAGTGCTACATGTCTAGGGTTCTTCGGAGCTTTCTGCACAGATCTCAGTTATCACAACTCCCGTGGTAATACTTCCATTCCCACTTTACAGATGAAAAACAGGACACCGAGCAGTTGCATAATCAGCCCATTATCTAATCATTTACTCCCTGCTTAGATAAGCTGGATTGCTCCCAATGACCCGCAGTATAAAGCCCAAATTCCTGTCACTCAAAACTCCCATTCCAACTTTTCCTCCAATCCCCATAACCCTGAACCCCCATGAAACACTTCCTCACCTCTGTGCTCGCCCGAACAACAGATGTGGCACAACGGCAGGCTCGGTGCATCCAAGTGTGGTTTCTGTCCAGATTTAAATGTGACAGAATTTACCAGTCAGATTTCACATGAAAAATCACATTTGCAGTACTGAGATTTCATTTTGGATTTTACTCAGAACTTTCTCCAGATCTGCAGCCAGGCCTACGTTCTGCCTAGAAACCCTCAGCTGGAGCGGTGGCTGCCCTCGCTGGCCAGGGCACGCTCCATCCAGCTTTCAGCTGCCATTCGTCACACAAAGTCTACTGGCTTCACTTGTTCGTATTACTGACCTGGTTCCTAAAGGCCTTTGCCACCTTGCCCTAAAACCATCTTTTACCTAAATCCCGCCTAACCTCCAAGACCAAGCTCAAATGCCACCTCCTCTAGCAAATAGTTCCTAACTACTTCAGCTTCTCTGAATGCCCTGGCATTCTGATTATGTATTACGAACATCACACTCTCCCTTGTAGTGTGTCCATGCTTCACTGCGAACGAAGGAGAAACTCGGGAGTCAAGGTGAAGTGACCAATTCTGTGATCTTAGCCAATGAGAGAGCACAGCATCCAGGATTCTCCCATTTGAGCTCTAGATAAATAAAGGTAGAGCGAAGTGACTTTACACATAAACACACATATTTTCATTCTCTCTTCACTCTTCACGTCCCTTCTGTCAGCCTTCTGCTTATAGAAAACTCGTGAGACAACTTAATGGATGTGTTATTTTTTTTAATAAACAGAAACCACATCACTTTGTTACAGTGGATGACAGGCAAGAATTCAAGAGGGCCCCAGGAAGCTTTTTCATCCACAAAGTAACAGAAAGGGCAAGCACCTTCACCACCCACGCCTTTGGTTAGTTTTTTCTTTTGATCTCTGTTACCCGACCCACATTGGTACGTTGCTTCCAGAATGGGATTCTTGTAAGATTCAAATCTTATACTAGTTAGGAGTATAGTCTATCAGCTTGCCTTAATAACAGAATGGAAGTCTCTAACTTAGCTGAGAAACCTGGACAAGTCTTCTTTGATTTCGGCCTCATCCCAAGGCCCATGAATGTTTTCTTTAAAAAGCTGCAGGCGAATGAGGTAGAAAGGGCAGAGACAAGAGATGGAAACCAGCAGAAGGGCAAAAAGAACGGCTCCCACGGCACTGATGGACAGCAGGCCTCCCAAGGCTGAAAATGCAAAAAGCAGTGTGACTCCCACGTAGCTGCGGGGAGTACACGCCTTCAGTTTCTTCTGTAACATAGGCCACAGGGCAAACATCTGGATGGCAAACGTCACCATGATGAAGGCATGCAGGGACCGGGGCAGGCGTGACGCGAGGCAGACAGAAGCAAAGATGGCCATGTTCAAGGACAGCGTGCTGGATACAATGGCAGCATTGGCGCCATAGTCAAAGAAAATGAGGTGGCCTAAGAGCATAAAGACCGACATGGCATAGATGGTATCGGTGCTGACAGACTCCGTCAGGGTCTTCAGCACTGGCGAAAAACCGTATGTAAAAGTAATGAAAACGAGGGCGCTCTTCAGGTCAGCCCACCGGGTCCTCCCACTCTTCTTCCGTCCTTCACCTCCGTCAATGAGATCGAACAAAACATAACCAATCAGTGAAGAAGCCAGGCCAGTCCCAAAAAGCCATTGGGGGGCCAGAAGACCCTCGTCCATATACCACCAGATAACGACAAAAACACAGACACTGCACAGCTGCTGTACCACCACGCTGGACTCAAATACCACAGCCCAGTACTGGTATTTCCGGGCATAGATGTTTTTCCGGAGCTCTTCCAGGAAACGCCGGTCCACATAGTTATCAGGAAAGGGCTGTCGTTCATACAAGACCTTCTGCCACTTGGCCTCCTTCGTGTCAGTTCCAGGTTGGGCACACATGATCCTCTCCCTCAAATGCAGGCCGGTTCAACTTCCCTTGCACAAGTCCATGTGGTTCTCATTCTTTATAAAGTTTTGAAATAAGATCTCTCTAGAAATTCCGTGCTGTGTTGTGGTTGGTATTGTTCCGAGTTTCAAAGGCAGCAACCCAGGCCAGGCCTGCAGTAGATGAGTTTGCTCTCTGAGGCAGGACAATACAGCCAAGTTCCTAGAAAAAGAGAGACTATGAACATATGAAAGCTGTGAAAGGTCAACGGAAGGACCGAGTTAAAATCAAACCAACTCAGTTTATTAAAAGTTGGAGCAAAAGGCGCCTGGGTGGCTCAATCGTTAAGCATCTGCCTTCAGCTCAGGTCATGATCCCGGGGTCCCGGGATCGAGCACCACATCGGGCTCCCTGCTCAGTGGGAAGCCTGCTTCTCCCTGTCCTGCTCCCCCTGCTTGTGTTCCCCCTCTCTCTCGCTGTGTCTCTCTCCGTCAAATAAATAAATAAAATCTTTAAAAAAAAAAAAGTTGGAGCAAAATATATGTGGTGGCCATTTTATAATTAGGAACATTAACATTTCATTTCAGACTTTAAGTTATAATCCCACGGATAATAAAAGACATCTGTTAGCTATTACTGAGTACCTACTACGTGCTGAGTGCACAGTTTCTTTCATTTAATCTCCACCTTTCAAGTTAACATTAGCTCCACTTTAATTAGTAAAAAAACAAAAACAAAAACAAAAAAACCTGAGATTCAAATTGCTTAGGTAACTTTAGCCCAAATTAACAGCGGTAAACAATGGCGCCAAATTCAAACCAAAGCCTGACCCCAAAGCCTGGGCCTCACATCATGTCTACCTCTAAACCAGTTAACTCAGGGGTTCACATATCCCTGAGGTCTGTGGATGGGCTTCAGAGCATCCAAAAACCCTCCCTGTCACTGTATCCTTGTAGCTGCAATTAGTGCAAATTTCTAGGGATAGCATCCAGAGCCTTTATTTATTGAGATCTCAAAGGCATCTATTATTTTAAAAAAAGGTACCAGTCTAAAGACCACAGTAAACTGTACAATACAAAAAGGTATGAGCTCTACGGTTTACTCGGCCAAAACCAAGGACTCAGAAAAACTCAAGATTCTTAATCCGTTAACTGAGCTTAACATCATTTAAAGGGTTATCATTCTACTTCTACATGGGAAACTCTCACGAGCTTTTCTCCTTTTTCACAATGAAAACTTAAAGAGTCAAAAATACCGGGGTCATCCAGCAAGACTGCGAAGAAAATTCTTACTGCCCGACCTTATTTCTTCCATGGAGACCACGATAGCTTTTGCTGGACAAGCGAGACCCTCTGGGAGACCCCTCACTGCAGCAGGGACCCCAACCCAGGGAGCTCCCGGCCGCCGCCCGGGCTGGAGGGTCCGCGGAGCCGAAGAGCGCAACGCCGCTCCGTGGGGTCCGGCAGGTGTCCCCGGGGGCGCCCTACTCACCCTCCCGGGCCTCCCCCGCCCGCCGCCGCCCCTCACCGCCCCTCACCGCCCCTCACCAGCCTTGGGCCTGCGGGAGATGGCCGAGAAGAAAGAGGCCCGGAAACACCGTCTCCCGCTCGGAACCCACCTGCCCGCAGTTCCTTAGGCTGCGCAGCTGGGGGAGAGCGGTCGCCCGCCTCCTTCCCCATCCGGGGCGCCGGGGTCGCGGCGGCGGCCGAGCACTTCCGGGTCCGCCCCCTTCTCCGCGTCAGGAGCGCCCTTCCCCCGCCGGCGGGACTGCGAGGTCGCTGCTGCCCCCTCCCGGCGGCTCGGAGGCCCTCGCGGCTCCTCTAGGGAGGGCGCAGGCTCAGAGCCTAGGAAAAAGCAAATGCCCGACAGAAAGACGGGATTTGGCATCCGAACGCCAGGGATAGAGGCTGGGCTGTTAAAGAGAGATTATAAAGCCTACTTTATTGAGCTTCTGTTATTAAGTCGGGCGCTCAACTGGGGACTTCCCCTGCATCCGTGAGTTCACTGGACACCAATTCAGGGAGTACCTGCAAATACTGTTTTAGGGGCTCCTGGTACCATAGTGACTGGAACAGACAAAAATCCCTGCTCTCCTGGAGCCTTCTGTCTTGTACATTGACCTGTAAAATGATGATATCTTCATAGAGGACAGAACTGAAGCTCAGAGAGGTTGTGAGTCATCCAAAGCCACCAGCTGGAAAGTGGATCAACGGAGATAAACATCCAGTTGTCTGTAGGTTCAAAGTGTGGTTCTTTCCTCTTTGCTGCCTAGAAGGAATTGGGGTGGAGGGCCCTATGACCGAAAACAGACTGAGACCGAATAGGAGGTTGCTAATATTCAGCTGACTTCATAGATGCATAAACAGATGGAAGTAATAAAGAAGCAAAGGGATAGATACAGTAGAACGCAAGATACAGTGGGCACAAAAGTCAGAAAACCTGAATCAACTTATTGCTGTGTGACTTGGCAAATCACAATGTCTGAGCTTCGATTTCTTCATCTGTTAAGTGGAGAGAACTCTATTTGCTCTTGGGTACTTTACGGGGGACTCAAAGGCTCAAATCATAAAAATGTTTTGTAAAGTGCTGGCTTTTATATAGCTGCCATTAGCTTACTTTGGTCATTGTTTTGATGGCAGTTCTCAAATGCAATAAATTCTGCAAAATGATCTCTTTCCATTTTTCTCCAGGTTTCTGTTCCAACATTTGGCAAGATTCCTTGGCTTAGTGAGGCCAGCCTCATAAACAAGCCATTAGTGCTCAGCATCCCCAAAAGGTAACAGCTCAGCCACTGAGGGCAAAGGTTGCAAGAAAGACATCACAGAAGATGATTTCTGGGGGCAATTATCAGGGGCAAATCTGGTCAGTTGAGAAACCCAAGATGAGTGTTCAAAAACCAGAAATGGCTCGGGTTTCTCAGACAAAAGTGGGCACTGAGTATAGGCTTGGCAGGGGGATGAGATCTCAATTAACCTCCCTCTCTACAATCACCACTCAACAAAACAAAAGAATTTTGTCCCTGGATGCTGCCTATCCAATTTGAAACTTACTAATTTTAACCATCAAAAGTCTAGAACCATAAATTCCTGTCTTTAGAGAGTAGTGACTGCCCATATGTCCCTTTGAGACAATCTCCTCCAATCTCACCAGTCCCGCTACTTCCAGACAAACTGCTATGGAACATGATTCTGTGTTTCAAAACTGGAGGTGTTTGTGTGTTAGTAGCATTTTAGTGCTGACACTCGAAATAACTGGGCTTCCTCATTCCTCCTCTACTTTTGGTCCCCGGCTGTGGTGATATAGCCTGCTTTGGGGAGGGGAAATGGAAAGAAGGGGGAATGTGAGGTAATGTGGGGGCAAATGGGAGAAATCAGAGGGGGAATAGGGAGACACATACCCTCCTGCCCATAGATAAGTGAGTGTCCGTGAGGGACGCTCTCCCCAGGTCCCCTCTCCAGTAACATAGATGTTTGCTTTATCAGCTGCTCCTTTTAAAAGCCACATTCTCCGTAAACAGCTAGACAGATTTGTATATTTTCAGAGCACCTGTGAAGTGCTTGTTGCTCGTTTCTGCTATTTTTACTTAACTTTGTATCTAAACTCTAGCTCACGGTCTAGCTAATGTGAAATGGTTAGTGTTTGACGTCTAAGTAGAGTAACAGCTCGCTATCCCATCTTAGCCCTGTTCCCATTAGACCTGCCCCTGCAGCCGAGAGTAAAGCGTCACTGGGCATGGTGCTCTTGTTCCCTGACTGTACAGTTTTGGGGTCGGGGGTAGGGAGGGGGAACAGGACGGGGGCTTGAAGAAGGCAGACCTAGAATACAACTGGGCAGCCCCAGAACACAGCCAGGTCCTGGAGTATCAGAAAGGACAGACTATTGACAGTCAGAAGGGAAGGGGTAGTTTTCCCTCTCGCCAGCTAACCTTGAGCTAGTCGTAAGGAGAAATTACCTCAGTGGTCAGTGGAGCTCTACTCATTTCTAAACAGAGTATCTGGGCAGCAATCTCAACCGTTGTGAAGAGAAACCGCACTTCTCTACCTCAAAAGACACTGGACACGCACCAAGGTGGTGCCTGGAGCTTGCAGGGAGACAACATAGGAATGCAAAGTCTTTTGAAAGGATGGTTTCTTTAAGTATCGACAATTCTTAATGACTAGAAACTCTTCATCTGGCTTAAACCCTGGGTTCCAAGCTCTTTGTTTTGGCAAAACCTTTTTCTCAAACCTCAGTAAGAAAGTTATAAATGTGCTTTAAGTATTACCTGGTTTTGGACAAGTAGTTCTAACACAGAACAGTCTAAAAAACAAAAAGAAACATTTAGTGAAATGTACTCAGAGCACCCCCAACTACAAGCCCCTGTACAAATGTACAGGGCTAGATGAGCGGGGCCCACCTCTGAACACTGGGGCCTCCACAGACCTCCTTCCTTCAAAGAAGACTGCCCTGCTACATGGAAGACACACTCATCATCAGTCTTAAAAGCCCGCAGGTCACACTGAGGCCCTGTTTGAGATTATTGAGTGCTGAAGCAGCTTGAGAGTGGCCTCTGGTCTCCTAGGTCAGCATTTGGGTGTCAAGTCCAAGGCAGGCTGTTCACAAATCAAAGATAAAGGCAGTGAAGGGGCTGGGTCAGACCCACTGACCCTGTTCCACCAGGGCCCAAGGAAATGGTGAGGAGAAATGAAACTGTAAATGCCTCAGGAATACCAAACTCCTTTCACATGCCTGAGTTATAAATGAACAATGAACAATGAAATCTTTCCTCATTAGAGAGGAGAGGTGTTCCTGGCATGCCAAGTTTCCATTTCTGGAATGCCGGGGGCATGCAGAGTGTTGCACACACAAGCAGTTCATGATGACCAGGCCCCCTGAATGCCTTGGCCCCTTATATTGTAATAAAATGAACCACAACAGCTGTGAGGCAGGTCACACCCTGTGAGGAGAACTGATATTGTCCTGACTAGAAAGAAAGAATGTTCCAGAGTGGTTGGAGGAAGAATATGTTCCATGGGAAGAAATGAGTGGATTCAGTGTCCAAGGACACAGACTCCCAAGAAAGCAGACCAGGCATGAAAAAAACCTGCACTTATTAAATATGAATAACTTCTACACAGGTCTTTTCAAGGAGATCTGGTTGCATTTCACCCATTACACATTTATGAACAACTTTTTTCCTGCCTTAATTTGTACAGTGTCTCCCAACAATTCACAACTGGCATTGGTTAGTTCAAAACAAAAGGACAGAGAAGCCAGAATCACTTAAGAGGGCAAAGCCATCCTTTGGAAGCTGCCAAATGGTCTGTGCCCTTCAGGACTGGGGTGGGAAACAACTCTTCGGAGTGTCCCCTGGTTATCTCTCTTGGAAAGGAAAAAATTTTTCTCTGCCCTTCAGGTTTCTTCTGGCTGGTCTAAGAAACAAATTGACATGAGACACATTACTAAGAGAAAATCAAATTTAATTTTGTACATACAAGAACCCACATGAGATTCCAAAGACAGTCATGCCAAATGTCACATCTATGTCATCCTGAACTAAGTAAGGAGAAGGGGGCAGGGGTTGGCGACTTCAAAGGGAAGGAAAACAATTCACAGGAAGAATGGAAAGAGTTAATATTTGGTAAACAAATGTTTGCTGGGCCATCCAGAAACAATGGGACACAGAGATGAATTTCAACAGACTTTGCGGAAGTTCCTCCCAATCTACCTTACCTAGTTGATATTGTATTACATATAATCTATGGGATAGCTCTCCTACTGGAGCAGGTCCTCTATCTAAATTCTTTTAGGCAGTTAAGGGGAAGGTCAAAGTTTCTTCCTGAGTCTTTTGGGCCATGGTTGTTTTCAGCTCAAAATAATCTGCAGGCCAGAGTGGTACATCTTGGGCCTGTTCATTTTGACCCCTACATCTCTGAAACAACCAAGGGCTTGGCTCTTCAAACCAGAGACTGTGGTTCTAACTTGCTTTGCTTTGATTACTTCAGATATCCTCATGCCTCTGCCACTTTTCTGATTTCATCCAAGAAGGATAGGAATTTGCCTATTTTGTTTCAAGTTCCAGATGTCTTATCTAAGGTACACAATTTTATTTTTTAATTGAAAAGAAACCCATAGTGGTCCCAGGATGACACTGAATGTAAATGTAACGGTGTTTCCTATCTCTTAGCAGAGCTGTGGGCCTGGAACATCATCATTGTTCCATAGATAGTTGTTGAATGAAAAGAATGAGCATCGCAGGCTCACCCAAGCTCACGTGCACTAGCACTAAGAATAAAGGTTACAATCATCAAAAAGTGAAAACAAACAAACACAGTCCTCTTGAGAAACAGGCCCTGAGGCCTTCAGGGACAGCTGTTCAGCCTGTGTCCTGAGCCAGTCCTAGCTTCTGGAGCCTCTGACCCTGTCCCATCACCAACCCTGGATCCCTTATGTCTCCCACGTACAAGATCCTACACCTGTGGAATTTCCTATTGTCCTCCTATCCCCTCCACCTCCCAGAAATCCACCGTGACTGGTTCCTGGGTGACTCTCCTTACACCGCAGCGCCCAGAGGGTTCCCGATCTTAGAGGTGCCGGGGAAGTCAGCAGTGCGGGAGACAGAGGGAGGGAACTCCCGGGCGGACGTGCAGTTCCTTAACTGAGAAGTACACAGGGCGGCTGCTGGTGGGCCTGGGCGGCGTTCCTAAACACTGTCACAGCGCCGCGCTCCCCGCTCGTGGGGACGCCCCATTGTGGGGACAGCTCCGCTTTGCGAGACACCAGGGGGCCGGCCGTCGTGACAGGAGGTAGACTCCTGCTTAGGGAGGCCTTCCGTGGTTTAGCGTCGATAGGGAGAGGGGCGAGTCCGACGCACCTCCACGAACAGGTGCGCGGACCGCACAGCTGCACAGCGGTCAGGCGAGGCGGTGGGCGGGACAGGAGGGATGAGCAGGGAGCACCAGGGAACCGGTCCAGAGGAAGCGGCTCCCGCATGTGATCTGGAAGGTATTTCCACAGCGGAGGGAAGCAGCAGGGGAGCAAAGACGCGGAGCCTGAGCGTGCAGGAGGGCTTGAAAACAAGGAATCAGGCCGCAGCTGCGGGCTGACGGGGAACGGGACCGCGCGGGTGGGTGGGCCTAGCCCGAGCGCAGAGGGCCCCGGGGGCCGGGAGCAGCGGGGAGAGATGTTCCAGGTTTTCAGCGCAGGACAGTTAGGGGCAGGGCTGTGCTTGAGTCACGGCACTAATCCCCCAACCCCCGGGACAGGCTTGTAGGTGCGAGTGCCCCCGTAACGTGCACCGAGGGGGCTGAGCCCGGACAGGATCCGCCGGGCAATTGCTGCAGAACCAGCTGGAAGCCTTCCGGTCACTGTCTCTTTGAGCTTCCGATTTAGACAGGCTCTCCCATGCCACCGAGCACCTCCTCATCCCAGGTGAGCTCTGAGTCTCAGTGCATCGTGCCTTCCGAGGCATTAAGACTCTAGGCCCCAGACCCGCTGGGCAGGAGGCGGCGGGAGAAGAAAGCATTTATTTAATAACGGCCAGGGCGAGTTCGAGAGGCCCATCTTCCGCAGGGCTTAGAGTTTCATGGCTGCAATACTCTGGGTGACCATTAGAGAGCAGCCAAGAGCAAGAGCTTCCCGGGGCTTGGCCGGTAGGCAGAGCCAAGGAGGCCAGTCTCTGGGCAGGCCCAGGAATCCGCCCATCGTTACTCCTGCAAGGGAAGGAGAGCTCCGGGACCTCGCCCTCACCCTCAGCGCGCTGGGGCCTGATCCTCCACCTCTCTCTCCCCCTCTCTGCGCCTGTGTGTGAAAAACAGTTGCCCCTGCAGATAGGAAAGGCAAGCAGGTGAAGAGAAGGCAAGAGTTTACCTTTGCCATCTTAGGGTGTTTGGCCGCACCAGAGAATTAATTGATGTAAGACAGATTAACGGCAGAAAAGCATACACGTGTATTTAATGTAAGTTTTACGTGACACAGGAGCCCTCAAAAGGAAATGAAGACCCAGAGAAGTGGCAAGACCTGAATGTTTTTTATGCTAGGCTGAACAAAGAGAGGCAATGGTGGGAAAGTCCCTAAAATAGACGGAGTGGCTAAAGGAAGAGAAACATTATTTTAACAAGGTCTGGGTGTGCAGATTTGCACAGAGTTGGCTGTGACCACGAAGGCCTGCTCATGGACCCGGTGAGGTAAACACGGACTCAGCAGGCACCTGCTCCTTTCTGGAAAGAAACTGTGCTGTATCTGGTGGGAGTGGAGTGCACTGTGGACACCCTATCTCTTCCTTTATCCTCTAAATCAGGGACCCGCCAAAAGGCTGCCTCTGAGCACAGGTGCGAAGGTCCCGCCACCTGGCTCCCTTGCCCTTCCCAGTCACAGGTCAGAGGGCAGGACTTTGAGCACTCACATTCCAAGTGGCCTTCCTGCCCTGCCCAGGCGCCGTCCTGTGGTAGAGGCAGGTGTCTGGGTGTCTGCAGCACTGTTCACCCATGGACAGAGAGACAGAAAGGAAACTGAGGCTCGGAGACTGAAAGACGGGGCGAGGAAGACAAACAGCCACAAAGGCAGAAGCTGAGAGAGACACAGAGAGGTAGGTGGGGGCACAGAATACAAAAAAAAAGGAAACAAGAGGAAAGGCAGAGCTGACAAAGAGGAAAAATAGAAAATGAACACAAAGAAATGGAGCCTCGACACTGCGCTGTTTAGACATCTGCCCTGCGGAGCGGCTCCTTCGTCAGGAAGGACGTTCACCGGCCAGTGACAGGCATGGACTCCTCCAGATGTCGCGAAACAGCCCCGGGCACTACCAGGTGGCACAAGGGAGGCCCCGCGGTGACAGGCTCGCAGCTCCCCAGCAAGGCGGCGCCGACGGGGGCCACGTGGGGCCTGCAGTTGGAGACGCTGGGACCCCTTGGCCTACTTGCCGGGTTGGGTGTCGCTGAGCAAGAGCTACTCAGGAACTAATGGAGTCAAAAACGCTGCCGCATTCCCTCGGCTCCTGCCCGCACCGCTTCTCTCCTCTCTTTGATCTGGGTTTGTTGTTCCAGTCTCAGGAGTCAGAGTCTGGAGGAGAGCAGGACTTACCTCGCTCTCAGCGGACCTGTGACAAAGAGCTTTGCCTAAAGACGCTGCAGGGGCCCAGACATGGCTGGGAAAAAGCACAGGAGGGCAACCCCCCATTGTCTCACCACCAAGAGCTTGTTTCCTTATTTCTCTCTCACTGGCTCTGCTTTTGACAGCCCATGACCACCACAGAAACTACCCTGCCTACTCCCCAGTCCTTTTCCTCTATCTATTGACTAGACCCATGTAACTGCAGATACGATTTTAAAAGGGAGGTAATAATGACCACCACTGATCTGACGGTAATAAAACCCAAGTTTAATAAGTCTGGACAGTAAATGCATGGCTGTTGATAACACTTTGTGCAGGTTTGAAATGTTTCTGAGTCAACCATATGAGTATTTAAAAAAAAAAAAACTATATTCAGCTTTATTCTTTAATGGAGATGGCTGGTATTTTCAGATCGCAGGAAGATGTGTAATTTTCAGAGGGTTCTTTTTTGGAATATTGAAAATAGCTCTCTGATCACCACTTTTTTTTCTAAGGGATATAGGAATCATTATGCCCTCATATGGATCCTAAGAATCCACTTTCTCCCTGAGGAAAGGTAATCTTCTTTTGACCCTTTATCCAAGGAAGTTTCTGGCTCACTGAAACGAAATGTATGTTTGGACAAATCTCTTAACCCTTCTGGGTCACAATTTGTTGTGTTCACTGAAAGGATTGAACTAGAGGTGACCCACGAGGTGTCTCTCACTGAAGGCAGGAGTGGAAAGGAGGAAAGGAACAGAGGTGTCAAAGGGCAGGGAGGATGGAGGCAAATTTGTCAGTGCTCCTCAGCATGCTCATGAGGGCTATTTTTAAAATCACCATCTGGTGCTTTTACATTTTCAGTTTTTGTTATGTGGAGAGGTATATGTGTGTGTGTGTGTGTGAGACAGAGAGAGAGGTGAAGAGAGGGAGAAGGAGAGAAACATGTTTCTCTGTTTCTTTATCAAAGATTCAAGAAGGCCAAGGACTTGGGCCATGAGCCAGACCTTACGAACCTCAGCAGGTATTAACCTCAAGTATTAAGACGTCTCCCATCGTGACATGTGAAGAGCAGACTGGCTTCTGGCCCAGCTGAATTGTGCGTCGTACCTTGGCCGGCCTACAAAAGGTTGCTCTCACTTTCTCGTCACAGCTGCCATCTGCCATCCTGGGGACAGCTGCTTGGAAAATGAGAACCCCCCTACCATGTCAGCGTTGCTTTTCTTGGTGGCTCTGACTCTGCAAGTGATACCACCAGGGGCCTGTGCTCTGAAGCCCCAGCCAGTTCACTTGCCATCCCTGCTACTGCTGCTGAGCCGGCCTTGGGGAAACCAAGAGTGAGCAGCAAGTGCTGCAGGAGGGGAAGACCTTTGGTTCCAGGGCTGGGAAAGAAAGCAAGGCAGTGGGTGGGGGGACGCGGGGGAAGCGGAGGTCTACAGAACATGGAATCCCAAATTGTTTGCTTTGATTTCCTTGTACACACATAAGTATATGTTACGTGTGATAGTTTAAAATGCTTACAACGGGGGCAGCTGGGTGGCTCAGTCGGTTAAGTGTCTGCCTTCGGCTCAGGTCATGATCCCGGGGTCCTAGGATTGAGCTGCACGTCGGGCTCCTTGGTCAGTGGGGAGTCTGCTTCTCCCTCTCCCTCTGCCCCTCCCCCTCAGCTCGAATGCCTACTGTGTGCTAGAGTCTTGATGGGCTCTAGGGATGCAAAGATGTTTGAGATGTGTTTTTGCTTTTCAAGAACTCCCAGCCTGGTGGAGGAAATAAACACATTTAAAAAAGAAAGAAAGAGAGGAAGGGAGGGAGGGAGGGAGGAAGGAAGGAAGGAAGAAAGAGAAAGAAAGAAAGAAAAGAAAGAAAGAAAGAAAAGAAAGAAAGAAAGAAAATGAAGAAGAAAGAAAGAAGAAAGAATAACAGGACAAAATACAACAAAACGCTATGCCAAGTCTGTGATGGAATCAGAATGGCAAGCACCCAAATCAGGTTCGGGGTGTGCAAAATGATAAGAGGGCCAGGAAAAAGACTTTCTGAGAAAGTAATAGCAAAGTTATGTCTTAACAGATGAGGAGTTAACAGAGTTGGCCAGGACGATATATAAAACATTTTGTCTTCAGGTCCCACAGGATGGCAGTCGTCATGGTTATGCAACTTGGGAGTCACATCTGCAGCCATCATTAACCTGGCAAGATCTGCATGCACCCTAAAGGCCTCGCAGATATGTCTGTTGCTTGATTTGCAATGAACTCTTATTCTTATGTAGAAACCAGAAATCTGGAAAAGGAGAAGGAATCCACTACAGGAAAAATAAGAATCTGCTGGTAACTCCACCAAAACCAAATCTGCCCAAAGATCCTCCCACTGCCACCTCCACCTGTCTATGCCTTCTGCATCCTTTCAGACTCAGTGTAAATGCCACTTCTCGAAGCTTCTCCTAATCCTGCAATGGGACGTAGTCTCTCTTTTCTGGAGGCCCAGAAATATCGGTGCTGCTTCTGTGATATCTAGTGCATCCAGCCTTGGATGACAGTTTCAGAGATCTATCTTAGTCTCAGAACTCACAGAGGTGAGGGATGGGAGGAGGAGCCAAACCCCAGGAGATACCACCCCCAGGAGATCAGAGAAGATCTGGCAGAAGGTAGAATCTTCCAAAGGCCCAGCAGTCTCTGCCTCTCTGACCTCTCTGCCCACTCCCCACACCAGGCAGCTAACCTCGGTTACCTGATGCCAATGCGCTAGGTCATTCTTCCGCGGTGCCACAGTGTTTCCCAGGGGTTGGAATGTCCTCACCCCACCAACACCTACCCAAGCATTGCCGGCTCCAGTAGCCCTTCTCAGACCCTTCCGTCTATGCCCCACCCCCCCACCCCCCCACCCCAGGTGAGCTCTTTGGCTTTTTTCCGTTTCACAGTGGCCTCAACATACTTCTGTCATAGTACCTTCCACACCATTGTGCTTCCTTGTACGCAGTCTGCCGGGTGGTGCGCAGCTTGAGGTCAGATCAGGGACCCCAGTATCTAACGAATGGGCAGATGAGTGAATTTGTGTCTTTCCCTGGCCTGCCTTAGGGCCAGAAAATGTCTTATTCATCTCTGTGGCCCCAGCCCAGCACCCCCCACAGGGTGGCCTCACAATAAATGTCCATTGTTGAATGAATGAATCAAGCTGTTCACACTCATGCTTTAACATACCAACCCACAACGTTGTAATACGCAGTTGATTCTCTTTAAATGGCCTATAAAAATGAAATGTATTTTAAATATTTGTCAAAAGAATCCAACTTTGTCTCCAGTTTTCAGTCTTCGTCCCTTCAATAATAGTGCCTCACCCAAACACTCTTATGTCTCTCAGAGGATGAAGCTACTCGCAGACCAGTCCCCTGAAGGTCACCCTGGGAGCACACCCCAGGCCCTCCCCCTGCTGCAGAGACATATTCCTCCTCTCCCGGTTCCCCACCCCTCGCAGGGCAGCAGCAACGGGTCAGGCCACAGGGGTACACACATGTAGTAAGAGGTCAGCAGACCATCGAGTGGCAGGGGCGGGGGGCTTTAACTCATAGTTATTGTCTGTCCCTCCGACCCTCTTCTCCCCTATATTATGCTCTTCCTATGAACATACCTCATGGCTCTGATGTCAGTGTGAGCAAAGAAGGGTAAGTTGCACCTGTATCACTATATTAGACACCGATTAGTCTGTGGATCACCCCCTCCTGCCTAAACTCTTTCTGAACCTCCCACTGGCAGCCACGCCTGGACTCAGCATCCACCTAGGATGGGGCTGAGACCAGAGACTCCCTCTGTTTTATGGAAGGAATAACTGTTACCTCTCTCACTCCTCCAGCCCTGTCCCCTTTCTTTGCTGCCCCGAGTACCCCCACTGTTTCCTCACCTCCCTCTGTTTCTCTCTCCCCTCAGGCCAGGAGGATCCAGAGTAACCCCATGCTCATCAGAAACAAGCAGCTGTGCTCCACATGTCAAGAAATAAAAATGGTAGGTCAGCGGGATGGCAGAGATGAGCATGGGCCTCCCAGGGCACAGCACTACCCCTCCCCCACCAGAGCCCAGTGGAGAGACAACACTTTTTGCAGGGAAGGCTGCAAATAAGGACCTGTTGGCCCTGGGAGCACCATTATCTGACACAATGCAATAAACCCTCTCCATTTTCAAGAAACCAAAAGATGAATTAAGGTAGGTGAGTCAGAGGGGTAGAGATGAGACGAGCCACTTTACTTTGAGATCCTAAAGTAACTACACTGCTGTAGAGGTTCAGGAGGTTGTGGAACTTCTCCCCACCTTAACATTTCCCCAATACAATGCAACACAACGCACACCCATACAACACAACCTGCTTCTACCATTACAGTCATGAAACAAGCAGCTTAATCTTTGGGTATATCAATTCAATCAGCACCTCAGAATAAAAGCTAAGGAGAGATCCTATAGTGCTTTCCAGCCAGTGGGGGGTGTCTGTAACTGGTGGTGCAGAATGGTGGGGGATGAAGGATGACAAGGGGATATGGAGGAAACAAGGACAAAGCTCTGCCATCTGTCAGAATTGCTGCCGAAAGAGGCCTGCGTCTGGAGGAACGCTGTACAGGTCAGCGTTAGGACTTGGGTCAGGTTAAGGATTAGGGTTAGGGTCAGTCAGGCTTGGGTTGAAGTTTAATTTAGTTAAACGGTTAGGTTTAGGGTAGGAGTTGAGTAAGGGTTTTTACAATTCTGATATCCTATGATTCTCCTTTGACTCTGGGCTTATGTGCAATAAGAGGAAGGGCAGGAGTAGAAGAAAATCAGGAGACGTGAGAGAGCCTCTGGTGCGTTAATGGCGAAAGTGCTTTGACTAATAGGATATGAAAGAGACCAGCAGTTTTATGAAATTTTTCTGTGGGATTTGGAAATTTAACTGAAGCTATAGACAAAGATGTATCTGAATGTTACAATCTGTGTTCACATTCTACTTAATTAAGATCACAGCGTTCAATATTAGCATTGACTGGAATCTGGGAAACTGGGATTGGGATTTCTCCTGGTCTTATTCCTGGAATCACTGTATCCACATTTAGAATGCACTGACCCTGGGCCCAAGCTGACTTTTGCCAGATGGCTCACTTGGGACTTCAGCAGCTGCTCTCTTTCTCAAGACCTCTTCTCTGAACTTTGCCCTTGCCCAGGCCTGACTGGAGTAGAACCACACACTGTGGTTTTACCATTCATTGCAGATCCCCAAAAGGAAGACCTCAAACATGAAAGTTAGAACCAGTGCATATGCCTGTAGGAAACTATAAAAAGTTAGAAAATGAGCATGAAATAAATACACTTGCTTCACTATGTGCAACAATGCTTCATATTCCTCCTGGGTTTGGGGTACTGCATTTCTGCTGTAGTCACCGAGACCCCTCATTTCTCAGCAGGGGGCTGAAGGCAGATGCTGGGGAAGATATAAAAAGGCTCCTAGGGGCACCTGGGTGGCTCTGTCGTTAGGAGTCTGCCTTCGGCTCAGGTCATGATCCCAGGGTCCTGGGATCGAGCCCCACATCGGGCTCCCTGCTCAGCGGGAAGCCTGTTTCTCCCTCTGCCACTCCCCCTGCTTGTGTTCCCTCTCTAGCTGTCTCTCTCTCTGTCAAATAAAATAAAATCTCTAAAAAAAAAAAAATAATAAAAAAAAAGGCTCCTAAAATAGAAGGAACTTCCTCAACCCAATAAAGCATATCTATGAAAAACCAACAGCTAACATCATACTCAATGAAGAAAGACTGGATATTTTCCCCTTAGATCAGAAACAAGACCAGGATGTCCAGTCTTGCTGCTTCTGCTTAACATCGTACTATGTGTTTTAGGTGGGGCAGTTAAGACAAGAGAAAGAAATAAAAGGCTACCAGATTGGAAAGGAAGATATAAAGCTGTATTTTCAGATGGCATAATCTTACATCTAGAAAGTCCTAAGGGACCCACAAAACACAATTAAAGCTAATAAATGAGTAGAGCAGAGTTACAGGATACAAGGTCAATATACAAAAATCAATTCTATTTCTATATACCAGCAATAAACAATCCAAAAATGAAATTAAGAAAACAGTTCCATTTGCAATAACATCAAAAAATTAAAAAACTTAGAAATAAATTTAACAAAATAAATGCACAACTTGTATATCAAAAGCTATAAAACATCATGTAAAGAAATTTAAAAAGACCTAAATAAATGCAAAAAAAACATGTTTACGGATTTTAAGATAGCAATACTCCCAAATTGATCTACATGTTCTGTATGATTCCTCTCAAAATCTCATGTGATATTTTTGGAGAAATTGACAAGCAGATCTTAAAATTCATATAGAAATGTAAGAAATGCACTATAGCTAAAACAATCCTGGAAATGAAAACAAAGTTGGAGGACTCACACTTCCTGATTTCAAAACCTACTATAAAGCTACAATAATCAGGACTTTGTGGTACTGACATAAGGATAAAGATACAGATCAGTGGAAAAAAAAATTGAGAGTCCAGAAATAAAACCTTACATCTGTGAACAACTAAAAAAAATTTTTAACAGGAGAAAATCAAATTTAATTACATACTACGGGATCTCCATAAGAATAAGAGGTCCTGAACAGATGATTTTTGACAAAGGTGTCAAGACAATTTCATGAGGAAAAAACAGTCTTTTCAGTAAATGGTACTGAGACAATTGTATATCCATATGCAAAAGAATGAAGTTATGTCCCTCCCTCACGCCATATACAAAAAATAGCTACAAATAGATCAAAGACCTAATTGTGAGAGCTAGAACACAAACACCTAGAGGAAAACATAGGTGTAAATATTCATGACCTTGAATAACATAATGGTTTCTTAGATGTGACACCAAAAGCACAAACAACAACAAAAACTACCTAAATTCACCTTCATCAAAATTAAAAATTTTTTTGCTGCAAAGAACACCATCAAGAACATGAAAAGACAACCCACAGAATGGGAGAAAATGTTTGCAAATCATATATCTGAAAAGGAACTAGAATCCAAAATATATTTTTAAAAAGTTTACAACTCAACAATAAAAACACAGACACATTTCAAAATGGACAAAAAATTTAAATAAACATTTCTCCAAAGAAGATATTCAAATGGCCAATAAACACATGAAAAGATGCTCAACATCATTAACCATTAAGGAAATGAGACTGAAACCATAATGAGACATTATTTGACACCCACTAGAATGCCCATAATAAAAAAGTGGACAATAACAAGTGTTGGCGAGGATATGGAGAAACTGGAATCCCCATCCATTGCTGGTAGGAATGCAAAACAATGCAACTGCTCTAGGAAACAGCAATTGGCAATTCCTCAAAAACTTAAACATAGAGTCACCATATGACCCAGCATTTCCATCCTAGATATATACCCAAGAGAACTGAAAACATATGTCCATACACAAACTTGTACAAGAATGTTCATAGCAACATTAATTCATAATAGCCAAAAACTGAAAATACTTCAAAGGTCCATCAACTGATGAATGCGTAAACAAAATGTGACCCATACAATGGAATATTATTCAGCCATGAAAAGAAGGTACTTATATATGCTACAACCTGGATAAACTTTGAAAACATTTTGTTACGTAAAAGAAACCAGTAAAGGCCACGTGTTATATTGATTTCATTTATATGAAATGTCCAGAATAGGCAAATCTGTAGAAACAGAAAATAGATAGTGGTTGCCAAGGACTTGGGGAACGAATGAATGAAAATGAGTGCTAATGAGGACAGAGCTTCTTTCTTGGCTGTTGAAAATCTTCTGGAAGTAGATAGTGGTGATTGTTGTGCAACTTTGTGATGCTACTAAAAACCACTGAGTTGTACATTGAGATGGTGAATCTTAGGTGTCTGAATTAAAAAAAAAAAAAGATTAGCACTAGAAAAATATTTTTAAAAATAAAAGCATAAGTGGGGTGCTTGGGTGTCTCAGTCAGTTAAGCGTCTGCCTTCAGCTCAGGTCATGATCCCAGGGTCCTGGGTTGGAGCCCCGCATCAGGCTCCCTGCTCTGTGGGGAGCCTGCTTCTCCCTCTCAACCCCCTCCCCCACTCATGCTCTCTCTGGCTATCTCTGTCTCTCAAATAAATAAATAAATAAATCTTAAAAAAATAAAAGCATAAAGTGGATGAGTATCAAAAAAGAAAAATCCTAGTAGGACCTGTTTTGTATGACTACTCATACTCCTGGGTATGAGTACTCTGGGCCAGGAGCTCAATTATTTAGTGTGGAAGAAATTACCTACTGAAAGTTATGGCTGTGAGTCACCAGGGGTAGCCACCTTAGTTTTATGTAAATTGTCTCTTATTACGTGTCTACTCCAAACAGCTCATCTTCCCCTTAAAACATCTATTTTGTAGTCCTTCTGTTATGTGCATTGCTCTCTAATACACACTTTCAAGCCCCTTCAAAGTAGGATGTCAAGCTGGAAATACTGTAGGGAGCCATTCTCTAACATATGTATGTTCATTGGTCTCAAAAGTCTATTTACGTAATTCAGTTCATTTTTTTTTTTTAAAGATTTTATTTATTTATTTGAGAGAGAGAGAACACCTGAGAGGGGATAGGGTCAGAGGACGAAGCAGACTCCCTGCCGAGCAGGAAGCCCGATGCGGGACTCGATCCAGGAACTCCAGGATCATGACCTGAGCCCAAGGCAGTCACTCAACCAACTGAGCCACCCAGGCGCCCTAATTCAGTTCATTTCAATAGGTATTTATTGACTGCCTACCATAGGCCAGGTACTTAGGTAATAGCTCAGCTACAAAGGAAAAAAAAATAAATAAAAGAATAAGACATAAGCCCTACCTTTAAGGAGCCAATGGGTAAACAAATAATGATAATAAAATGATGAATAGAAATAGCAATAGACCTGGTAGATGTGAACAGGCATGGAAAGTAGATATCAGAGAAGTCTTCCCAGAAGAAGACGATGCATAGTTTTCAAGACTGAATAGGAGTTGCCCACAGGACACACTTCTTCTCAGGGACAAAACTGCTATCTTTGGTAGCTTTGTTCTGGGGTAGCCCCCGATAGCCCATTCATGCATACAATAGCATTAGCTGGATTTAGGGGCTTTTGAAAAGGGGCGTATAATCAGGAGAAGGTAGAGAGTTTCCTCCATCTTTCTTTGCAACAGAGCCAATTTCAGAAGAAATTTTAAAAAGGCAGTGTGTCTCCTTCATTCTCATCCCTTTTATGTATCTAGAAGCCTCTTACCAGGTTCTCATCAAAGCCTTTGCTGCCCTCACTACTCCCATATGCTACTGTTATCAGATCATTTCTTTCCTCCTCCTAGATGCTTCCCCTCAGCTAATGAGTTACAACAATCTGATTAAATACCGTTAAGTGATTGGCATTTCTATAGACCTAATGTTCAGATTCTTCTCTCTTTTCAAGCACCTCTGAAGGCCCTTAACACATAGTAATTTGCAGCTTCATTGTGTCATACATTTAAATCACAGGTCACTCAATGAATAGCCCAACTGAACACCTGCACCCACATCTTGTGATTATCTTTTCATTGTCACGGCTATGATATCTTTTGAGAAATGTTGGGGGAAAAAGTGATTCTTAGTGAAAGCCTGAGCTCCTAAAGAAAACCAATATCTAGTGTGAGTAACAAATCTGGAAAAGTTCAAGAAAATATTGTCTTAATCAGGAATAGTATAACTGTGTAATTTATTATAGTCCTCTAGGAAGGGCACACTTAAAACTTTCAAGTGTGCTTCAAAGTGGGTTCATTCATTCACTAATTTGATCAACAAATATTTTTTGAACAGGTACTGTGTTAGAACCTGGAAATACAAAAATAAGGACATGGTCTCTGCCCCCATGAAGCTGAAAGTCTATGAGGGAAACCAGACATCAAGCAAGTAAATACAATAAAAACCTTAGGAGTATGTTGGTAGAGGAAGCCTAGGGAACAGTGAGAACGTAAGGCAGAGGACTACCTAACAGTGGTCCAGAAGTCAGTGGTGTCCGCGAGAGGCTGACAGGTGATCTGAGACCTGAAGAATTTTGGGGGGTGAGCTAAACAAAGAGAATTGGAGGCTTTACCAAACTTTAGGTTTCTAACTTCAAAATCTGATAACCAGGGAAGAACATAGACCCTATGACTTATGGGCAGGTGATCCCCTCTTGTTCATTCATATCACAGAAGAATATATGAATGATTCTAATATTAAATACAACTTGAGTTTGCTAAGGTGGTGCATTATTTATTTAAACTGGAATACAGTTTGGGGCAATGTTCTAAATGAGATTTTCTTTCTCAGGTACAACCAAGAACTATGATAATCCCTCATAATCTGAAACTATCCTTTGAGAATTTTATGAATCATAGGTAAGCCTAAGATTTAAATCAGGACATTATTTTAATTCTGTTTATATCAGTTTGGGGGCACAGAACAGTGGATTAAGAAACATAATAAGTTCAGGGAATGCTTAGAGAATGGGCTTCTTGAGTGGTTTCATTTCCTGGTTAAACGAGAGAGTTAGACAAAAAAAAAGTTGTTTTCACCTTTTTGCTTGAACAGCTATTGAAATTACAGTAGAAAGCATAATCTGCCTTTCCACCTTCCCAAGAACAGTACAAAGAGGAGGATACGAGATTCCTTTGGTAACTCAGGCAGAACCGAGTACGCATTCTCCATGTAGATGACTTATGTAATTCAGAAGGTATGGGACATCACACACAATCTGTTCTCAGCCCAGGACATCCTCTGCTACTTTTCAGTAACCAAAATTCCTGTCATCAGTTTGTTTGGTTGTCGTTTGCAGCTTTCTTATCAAGATCAAGTATATAAAAAAATAAAATCCAGTCAGAATTTTGATTAGTTGGATTTCAGGGATCTCCCCCCACCCCCGTATTTAACTACTATCAGAAAGGGAAAAAGGACTTTAAAGAAGCTTTTACTTCATTAAAAACACTTGAAATACAGACTCACCCTGGCTAAAGCACCAGTGTAGGTAGACTTGCCTTAACCATAGATGGTTGGAATGTAGGCAAACAGTCATGGTCAGATTTGATGTGACTAATCAAAAAAGTTATATGTGATCCAATGGCAATCTTCAACTTTTTTTCCTCATAGAGAAAGCAAAATATTAAAAAACAGATAGGTCTTTTTGTAACCTTATGTTGGACAGCAGTAGATGTTAGGATTCCTTTTATGAAATTTGCTCCAACCTGCAGTGTAGACTCAGATGTATGGAACCCATGTGCTGGGTGGCTGGTCCAGAGAGACAGGGTCAGGGAGGAGTGGGTAGTGTATTTGAGCACAACACGCTCCAGCATTAATAACGTTTACCTGCAACTTTTTCTTTTTTTTTTTTTTTTTTTTTAAAGATTTTATTTATTTATTTGAGACAGAGAGAATGAGAGACAGAGAGCATCAGAGGGAGGAGGGTCAGAGGGAGAAGCAGACTCCCTGCCGAGCAGGGAGCCCGATGCGGGACTCGATCCCGGGACTCCAGGATCATGACCTGAGCCGAAGGCAGTCGCTTAACCAACTGAGCCACCCAGGCGCC
>NC_138374.1:90048720-90063139 GCF_054177405.1 Leptonychotes weddellii
TACCTGCAACTTTTTCAAAGCTCCTATCAGATCATAATAAAAGTAATTCAAATAAATATTCTGTATAGACTTTAAATAGAAAACGGAACTATCTAAAGTCTGGGATTTCCGAGCAAAAGTTTCACTCCTCTGTGACAGAAACTTTTGAAATTTGTTGCCCCAGTTCATTTATCTTGCAAGTTTGGTATTTTAAATAAAGTCCCAAATTCCAGAATCATTAGCTGATTTTAAACAAATAACTCTTATTCCTTGAGGTAGACTAAGGGTTGAACCAATCCTAAAATCACGTCTACACCAACCTGAAGTATCACTAGATGGGTCATTTTTTTCAATGTAATGAAGGAAAACAAACCACTTCTGTTTGAGATTTAGCTTGTGTGACTATAAAGTAAGGTCCTGGTTCTGTTTGTAGCTTATAAAATCTGTCCTCATGGTTTTTGAGTCTCTCTCTATATATAGGCAGGTAGAATTGTCCTTACCAAAATAAGAGTTTTTAAAAAGTGACTTTAATTGTAACCATTGTAGAAATTAAGTGAAGTTTGTTGAATGGAAGGAATGAAGGAAAGAAGGAAGGGAGGGAAGGAGAAAAAGAGAGAGAAAAGATGAGTGGAGAGATACATATTTGTTGAATTATAGTACAAACAAATCTTAATTACTCAGTCTTAGAAATACCACCTTCCTGTTTGTTCAACATGGGTAATAGGAGGAATTTTTCTTTTCCTTAGTCCCACTGATTCCTCCAATGGCAATTGAGTAAGATAAACTGGCCAGATGCGCCATATTTTTGGTGACAAAGTAAAAATAATCTTGGAAAATCTTTGTAGAAATGGAAACAATGAGGGGCGCCTGGTTGGCTCAGTTGTTAAGCGTCGGCCTTCGGCTCGGGTCATGATCCCAGGGTTCTGGGATCGAGCCCCGCATCGGGCTCCCTGCTCCGCGGGAAGCCTGCTTCTCCATCTCCCACTCCCCCTGCTTGTGTTCCCTCTCTCACTGTGTCTCTCTCTGTCAAATAAATAAATAAAATCTTAAAAAAAAAAAAGAAATGGGAACATTGAAATGAGTGCAGATCCCATCAAAGTTTACAGATTTGTCAGTCTTTAGAAATTAAGCAATTTAATGTAGAAATGGTTTGGACTCATATCATTTTGGTCAAGGGTCACTTCCATAGCCTTAGCCACCAGGAGAAATAGGAGATGTAGTCAAGACATTTTCTCTAAAATTGGAAGGTGAAATAGGTGATGGGGATTAAGGAGTAGACTTGTGATGAGCACTGGATGATTAAAATAAAAACTAAAAAAAAAATTAATAAATAAAAATAATCTTTATAAAAGTTGATTTAGGGTTACCTGGTGGCTCAGTTGGAAAAGCATGCTACTTTTGATCTCAGGGTCGTGAGTTTAAGCCCCACGTCGGGTGTAGAGATTACTTAAATAAATAAAGATTTTTAAAAATTTCTTTAATCAAAGTTGGATTGACAACAAAGTATTTCTAAATGGTTTCTGTCTTGCTTTAATAACATTCAACAGTAGACAAACTAGTCTTGCAGAATAATACTGATGGGAATAAAAGAAGAGATTTTAAGGCAAAAAAATAAAAATAAAGTAAGAAGGTTCTAACCAAAATACTCTGTTTTGCACTTGGCAGGGTAGATTACTGATCTGGAAGAGTTGTTCATTTTTTTTTTTTTCCTGGAAACTGGAGGATTCTTGATTCCTTCTATTTAGACCACACATGTTCTGACAATGAATAAAATATTTTTTTCAGGAAGTTTTTATCAAAATTCATAAAAGTGAGAGAGCTTGAGGTATAGTGGTCTCTGGCCCCATCATCTTAGACTGTGGCAAAGTGGTCTGAGCACCAGGTTAACAGGTGCTGGTTTCAAAAGAGCACCTGTGTTTTAAAATGTATAAAGGCACATTCCTTTCCACTGGGCCTTAGCCACATAACTGATGTGTTTTCTTGCTTCTTCCAAACAGAACGATGAGTCTTCCTCCACCAAAAGCCCAGACTGTATCCAAATGTTCCCATAATGACATCTCAACAGGTTTGTGTTTGGAGTACTTGTAGTGGGGGACATACTACCTCTAGAGTAGTAGGACGAAAAGTTTAATCCCTAAGATAGTTTCTACATTTTCCGAACAAGTTCCCTCTGTCTGCCCCTTTCTCTTTTCACATACTGCTTATGGCCTGTTTTGATTGCCCCCCAGCCCTCCCTTCAGGCCAGCCCCACCTGGCCCCTCTCCAGGCCTCACTGACCTTCATCTGTGCCAAGCTCCTTCCCAGGTCTTCTCCATGCCACAGGGATCTGCCCCATTCTTTCTAAAGAGCCTCATACCTACTTGCTGAAGAATTTTCACGGAAATGGGGCACAAAGTAGGTAATTCCCTTTCAGGCAGTTAAGGTGGGAAAGGAACTGCATCCCCACACCCTTGGAATGGCCTCTCCAAATCCCTGAACCTCCCATCCCACAGGCTTCCTAAACCACCTGACTTCTGGCAGCTGCCCAGTGCTATTCTTATGTCCACTTGCTATTAATAGACAAAAGAATAGCGGCTTCAGCTCCAGCTTCGTCATTGACCTATGTCTCATCTTTTAGAGACATCACCACTGAGCTGGTGAAGGTGGGTGCAGGTTAGTCTTTGGGGGGATACAGCTCAAGGGGTTGGTGCAGTAGAGGCTGTTATGTTAGTAAGTTTATCCATTTTCTCATTTGCTCCCATATTAACTGAGGCCACCTCCGGCTTTTCTCTCATTTAATATACACAAGAAGGAAAATCGAGATCCCTTTCCTTGCTTTATACAAATGGGAGAGTCTAATCTCCATCGGCAGGGGAGCTAGATCCAGAATTGCTGAGAAGGCATCCAGAGAGGAAATGTGAAGATAGAAGGGATATCTGGAAGGGATGCTAAAAGGGGGGACCACAGACTTGGGTAAACAGCTGAGGCATGCAGATATTCACATTAGTGGAGTGGAGGGAAAAGACCGCCAGTCCCAGTGAATCCCTTCTTAGGTATCCAGAAATATTGGCCTACCTCCTGACTCTCATTTAGCCAAAGTGAAACAAAAGAGCCAAGAACTAGGAACATCCATCCAAGAAAAGCTCCCCCTCCGCTGTTCACTGGTGTGTGAGCACCTCATTCTCCGGAAGCCAAGAGAATCTTGGGTGACATGCATGTGCTCTTGGTTTCAGTGTTCTCATTTCCAGTCACACGCTCATTCTGAGTTTTCCTTGAACCTGGATTTTTTCAGGCCTGCCTCACAAAGGAGTAGAGCACATGCGCACACACACACACGCACACACACGCAACACTTACATGCCCTTCCCCTCAGCAAGAATGTTTATTTTGTGATTCTACAGGGCAATGTGATAAGATGCCTTTCATCAATTTATTAGCCACGGGAGTGTATTTCAGTCACCAGTATAAGAACTAGACTGTGTACATAAGGTCAGCACGTTATGTTCTTGGACATCTTATGACTCTTGCCCATAGAGTCCATCCAAGAGAGCAATCTTAGAGGTAGGACTTTGGGGAGAGTGCTTATGGAGCTGACTAGGAGCTGAAGTTTGGCAGATCTACTATCAATTCCAGCTGTGACATTTCTGAGCCGAGCTTTGCCCCTGCAGGTGCCCTCTGAGGTGAGGTAAAAGCACTAACCTAGAAGCAAGGAGACCTGGGTTCAGATCCTAGTCTTGCTCTACAGGACTGGCCAAATAGTTTAAACTGTCTGGGCCTCTGGGTTCCCACCCATAAAGCCAGAGAAACGTTCTGCCGCCCCGCCTACCCCCCTCCCCCCAGCGCTCCTCCTCTCCCACCCCGCCCCTGAGAGCCAGACGCTCAGTATGAGAAGCCTTCACCTTTGATCAACCCAGAAAAACTGCTGACATTGCCCTGGCCCCACGGGTTTCCGCAGCTTAGACGTGTCCCTGCTACGGCACTTGCTTATTGCTAAAGCAGCCACCCACCCATGCTGCCTTCCCTGTGGACACCCTAGAAATACCACATGACTGACTCATCCCAATGAACATAACCGCCAGTCATTGTCTAACTCCTCTCCTGGATCACAACAGTGACTTCTAGTATGTTTCTGGATTCAGCTAACCCTTATATATTATCAGTAATTATTAGTGAGAACTAAGTAAACAGAAAGAGCCTATCTCCATAAGTTATGGGGATTTCTTCCGGATTCATTTATCTTGACTCTGGCTTCGAGTCCAGAGTTCCATGACATGTACAGGCTCCTGTTGTCAATAAACATCGGTGCCTGTGACCCTGGACCTCTGTTTCCTCTTCATTACAGTGATGAGACCGAACCAGATCCTAGGTCTGTGGTCTTGTGACATCTCTTCACTCTCATCCAGCTGGAGTGAGGAGCTTTTCCAGAGAATTCAGGACTCCAGTTCCCTTCCATTCAGTGACTTCCAATAGAAAGACGTTATCCATCAAGCAATGTGTCTTCTGGAAAAGCTGAATATTAACCAACATTTTTGTAAATAAAATCACATTTGAAGAAGAGGTCAGGATGATGAGGATTTTAAAGAACCCTAATTTATTTCATAAAATTAAGGTTCCTTTTGAAATACAAGTACTATTGTAGACTTTTCGTAAGATCATGTTTGTTTTCTGAAGATAGAACCATATATGTGTCCCTGAAAAGCTTTCTTTTTTAAATATTTTTTAAAATTTTAATTCAATTAATTAGCACATAAAGTATTGTTGGTTTCAGAGGTACAGGTCTGTGATTCATCAGTCTTTTTTTTTTTTTATTAAAGATTTTATTTATTTATTCATGAGAGACAGAGGGAGAGAGAGAGAGAGAGAGGCAGAGGGAGAAGCAGGCTCCCAAGGAGCAGGGAGCCCGATGTGGGACTCGATCCCAGGACCCCGGGATCATGACCTGAGCCGAAGGCAGACGCTCAACCATCTGAGCCACCCAGGCGCCCTGTGATTCATCAGTCTTATATAATACCCAGTGCTCATTACATCACATGCCTTCCTTAATGTCCATTACCCAGTTACGTCATCCTGAGAATTGAATCTTCTTTTCCCTTCAACTCACCTTATAACTCCAGCCACATTTTATATTCACTTTTTATTTAATTGGCAATGACTCCTAATACTTGAGTTTTGTTTCTAGGTACTCTTTCCTGACCTCTTTGACAAGATTTATAGGAGCTTAAATCTTGTGCAGGATAAAATGGTTCTATTAAAAGGAATTCTTAGGTGAATTTTGAATCTGTTTTATAAGGCCAAAAAAGAGTCTTTGGTGACCTTTCGAAATTTTGAACTTCTTTAAAAATAGATTCTAAGAAACCCTTGTTTTTCCTTCTTGCACTGTCCTCCAGAGAGTATTCACTACAGACTGCCCATTCTGGGCCCCAGGACAGCTGTCTTCCACGGACTGTTGGCAGATACCTACGCAACTCTGCAGGACACACAACTCTCTTCCTTGCCCAGAAAGGAGCCAAAGGGCAAGAAATGAGGCAGTGAGTGGTCAGAGCTCACTGTGGAGCTTCACCTTCCAGACTCACAGAGAGAAAACAAGTTAACCAAGCCAGTTTCAGGCATATTAGCCTAATTCCCTCCTGTCACCAAAAAGGTGACTCACTTTTGCCTTCTTGTAAATTGCTCGAATTCTAGCTTTTGCCATTGTCTTCTCACTCATTTTCCTAAAGACAAGTGGTTTAATTTCCATGATTATAAAGATTTACTGATTAAAATGGAACATTTTGGGTGTCATTAATTTTATTATTTTCTTAAGATTTTTAACTGTGTTATAGTAGACAACATCCTTCTGTTTCAAAGACTTGAATTATCTTTCAGCTCTTCTTCAGGGCAGGGGGCTAGAGATGGCTCCTGGAGGTCTCTCATGAATTCAACCTATTATGAATACAGGAGAGAAATGGAGGTCGCCCTCCTGTCCTTATCTCTGTCAGTTTAACTGGTAGATGACAGGATACTGTGATACAATGGGAAAATGGCAAGTGCTTAGTGATTGCAACTCTCGAGGACAGGAAACATGCCTTGTCTTGTCCCCCTTGTTTAGTGTCCTGTGTATTATCAGATATTCATCTGATCTTTGCTCATTCATATCTAAATCACATGCTTGTATTTTGTTCTTTGGTTACTCTGGTTTGAGAATGTCTACCTCCAACTCTGTCTTGGTCCATGTGTCAGCAATGTGAAGGAGACAGAGGAAAACTCTAGGCTTGCAAATATTATATTTATAGGCACAAATGCTCCATACTCAGCTTCAGGAGGGCTCCTATAAAAGAAGGTTCCTTCCATTCTTTAGGATGCAATGGCCTTGCGGAATCCCAGGATCCTGGCTAAATGGACACTGGACCCACATGTGAGAACCAACCTCTGTGCTGACTGTATTTGAAGAATGGGCTTCAGGAATCTTTAACAAATGGCCTGGTACCTAAATTGACCTCATTTCTTATACACACACACACACACATTTAAAAACAACCCCCCAAAAACTAGGAAAACTCACTCGATTGCCCTATATTTATGGTAGGTTATGATTCTTGGTTTCAGTTCAGTTAGAGTTCAATAACTCCAAAAATAGTATGTACTTCCTCTCAGGGCATGCATGTATTATGATCCCACTTCAGATCATTGCTGAAGGACAGACAAATCATAGATAAAAATGTTTCTTTCTTCTTTTTTGTTTTGCAAATTAATGTATCCAGTAAAAGGATTTGGGGTACCTATACCCCTGAATTAGGGAGAGATACATGTCCCAAGCACAATTATGTGGAGCTTTTGAGGTAATTTGAATATTATATACCTAGTCAGATAGAATGCTTCCTAAATCTCAAAAAGTCCCCGCCTGGAGTACAAGGGTATTTCTAAAATTTCATCAAAAAGAATAACATCCTGGTGTTTGCCAATGTTCTAGTGTGCTGACTGAGAATGATGGTCTGTATCAGTGGTTCTTAAATTTTTTCATCTTAGGAACCTTTTACACTCTTAAACTCTTAAAGACTGAGAGCCCTAAAGACGTTTTTAATTTATTTTAAATTTTTAAAAAAAATTTTTAAGTTTTTAAATTTTTTGAGAGAGAGAGAGAGAGCGAGAGCGCTGGCAGGGAAGGGGACAGTGAGAGGTAGAGGGGAGGTAGAGAGAATCTTAAGCAGGCTCCATGCTCAGTGTGGAGCCCCGATGCATGGCTCAATTTCATGACCCTGAGATCATGACCTGAGCCAAAATCAAGAGTCAGAAGCTTAACTGACTGAGCCATCCAGGTGCCCCCTAAAGATCTTTTTAAAAATGTGGGTTATATCTACTGATATTTATCACATTAGAAATTAAAATGGAGAAAGTTATAAACACAGTAATACACAAGCACACCTTCCAGTAGTGTCAAAGTGATGACATTATCACATGTCATATAACCTCTGGAAGACTCCACTGCCGCCTTGGGAGAGAAGAAAAGTAACAAGGCAAATAACATGTTAGTATTATTATGAAAATAATTTTGACCTCACAGACACCCCAAAAGAATATCAGAGACCCGCAGGGGTCTCCAGACTATACTTTGAGAACTTCTTGTGCGCATGATATACGCTTCCATCCCTGGCCTTGCAGGGAAAGGGATGCCAGGATGCTTTAACTCACCCACCCAAGCACTCTGGTCTCTTGGCAGAGGTCTTCAAGAGAGGGCAGCAGCAGGTTTTCCAAGTGTGGTTATATTAACTTTTGGCATCCCTTGCCTCCCTTTGCTCACATTGTTTACTTAACAACCTTAATTTGGTTTCTCAAATAGTGTCCTGGTGAGACTAGAGTGAGTTGACTGGTTGGCACAAGAACTCTCATTCCCTCTGAAGTCTCCATTTCTCTCTCTGGATGCTTGTTAGTTTATTTGTTTTGGTTAGTATGAACTCATTTCCCAGAATCTGAGAGGTAAACCTGGACCCATTGTGACCTTGGCATACTAGTGATGTCCCATCAGCAGCTTTGTTGAACAGTCAGCCAGCTGGCGAACTTCCTTTTTACTTTACTCTTGCAGCCACATCCTGGAGAATAGTGGCACTGAGGGTGAAGGATGGGAAGTCCAGCTCTTGATAGCTTTCTCCACATGGCCAACCCAATGCCACCATTTCAATTTAAACTTGCAAAGAGATCTATGTGGATGCTGCCTGATTTTTTCACCATTAGTAATGTTTATAAGAAATCATCTTAAGCACAGCAAACTTCGTTTCTTTTTGTACTATGGGGGTCAAATGGTTGACTCTGCCATCATCTTGATGCAATCTTTTCTATGCTGAGTTGGATCCTTGGAGGTAATAAAGTGGACTTGTCACTTACTACTTTACCTACTGCATGTTCCTAAGCTTCATCCAAAAACCCTTCATGAATGGGCCCAGACAGTCTCTTCAGTCATCATGTTATTCCTGGTTCAAAGTCATATAGAGTTCAGATTAATTTTTTTAATGGATAATCTTGGGTAGATTTTTTTTTAAATTCAAAGCTAATGCTTGGTTTTGCTGTTTTAAAAATAAATGACTCTTGTTATAATAAAAATTCATAGACAACTCTTCCATCCTCCTTCGTCCTAACAGGGAACTTAAAAACCAAACAATCAGCACAATTCCTTTCCCTCCAGAATGGAGAGAAATGCTGTGTTGAGGAAAATCCATGCTGGATCTTTAAAAAAGAAATCAGGCATATATCACAAGGCCATTGTCACTTCCAGTCCCCAGTTTAACCTTAGGAAGTCCTGTAGGCCTTTATTGCCATGTGCTCTGCTCAGGGGCACCCATCTCTTTCCTGGCGCCTGACTGTCAAAGCTCATGGTTTTACACATCAGAGCCACCCAGCTTCCTGCCTATGTCCAGGAACCAAGACTTCCAGATAATAAGAGTAGAACAGAGTTGGCAGAACTGCCTTGTCCCCTCCTAAGGAAAGCCCCATTTGGAATGTCCTGTTTGGGTGTAGTTACTCAGGTTGAAGGTCTTAGGGATGAGGAGGGTACTGTCCAATAGAATCTAGAAGATTTCCAAGAAAAGGAAGAAGCACAGAATTTGTTTCTAATATTAACAAACCTATAAACTAAAGCCTTAAGAATCAAGATAATTAGAATATTTAGAAATGGTTTTAATTTAACCTCTAGAGAAAACAGGGATGATCAATCTTTTTTCAACCACATTCTCCTCAAGCCCACCTTAATTTAGCACTTTGTTAAGTACAGTCCCTGTTTAATACATGTAATTCTTATCTCTCTAAAAACATGTCTAACTTAATGAGGATGAGAATGATATCTCATGCTGACAGCATATCTCCACAGGAGCTACCAAGAGGCGTACTTGAAAGATACTTAGAAGAAAAGTCCATTCCTAGGTTGTCAAGCAATGTGAGAAAACAGGAGCTGAGTTCCCGGTGTTGGGGGCAGTGAGGGTACAAAGGATTTAGGTATTAGGAACTTATTTCAACTGGAGAAATAACACACATACACATAAATGAAAAGCATGTGGACAGGCCAATATGTAAATAAGCATGAGTTACTCTCCGCTATAAATCCCCAGTGATATCAGCAATAAGGTTTTCTGTAGCACCAACCGCCGAGCTCTCTGGACAGGAACAAAGATGCAATTGTGTGACCTTGTCAGTAAAGTTGGCCGGAGGAGAAATAGCCGTATTTACCCTCATAGAATGTTATCTCCCCCCTCGCAAAGTCTTTGGCGAGGCATTTCGCTGCCTGGCCAGTGAAGTGCTGAATAGTGAAATTAGGCATTGGCAGATGTTTGCTGTTTCGAGGAATACTTGTTCCTAAACCCCTTGGGGTTGGATTCCACTCTATTCTTGTGTAAAGGAGAGCATCCTATGGGTCACATAGCCAGAGAGTCAGGAAACCCTTGCTTCCTAGACTCTCACATTGAGAAAATTGGGTAAAGAGTAAGGTGTGCATGAAACAAGATATTGGTTAACATTAGTTGGCTCTGAGGAGTGGAACTGAATGGCTGGAGGACAGAAATTGGCAGAGGGAGGGGATATTTCATAGTATTTCTTTATCTATTCTTTGAATGTTAAACCACATGAATGTTTCACTGACTCAGAAACAAAAGAAGACCAAACAAATAAGTAAATAAAAACTTTAAAAAGCCAACAGGAGGCTATCTAGCTTTGGGATTGTAAACCTGATAAACTGTCAACATAATTATTTGTCTTTGTGAACACGGACAACACGGTCCTTGAATACGGTGAAGTTTAGGCAAGCATCCAGCGCAAAGATAAATTTTATCTCTGGCCCTTGGAAATTTTGCTCTTGAAATGTTACCGGCAAATAGAAACACATGCTTCAGCTTAGGAAGCGTTTTAAACTTTTCAAGGCAGTTTTACTTGTTTTTCCTCTCTCTTTGTCTCAAATTTACCATTGTTCTCTTACCAGGGAAACAGGAGCGATTAATGGTGCACACAGTGCTCTCCATTTAACAAACGCAGTCCTTCCCTGGCATCTTTACAAAAATTCATTTTATTGTAACAAGTGTATCTGGTTCTTTTTTATGAAGCTGCCTACACAGGGCTAGTCCATCTTGCGCAAAACCCTTGAAGTATTTGATGGCATCTCTCACGTTCCTCTTAGTCTTTTTTAAACTTATGATCCCCAGGCTCTTTGGCCAATATGGCAGTGCCCAGTCACCCTCTCTAGACCCACCCCCAGTGCCACTCAAAACAAGGCACCTAGAGTGGAATCGGAAACTCCACTCCCGCCTTCTGGATTACCTGCTTCCAGAAATGTAGACTAACAGGAAATTTGTTTTCCTGGCAGCTGTGTCACCTCATTCTCTCACCTTGACTTGCCACCAACTAAAGCTTTTTTGTCCTTTTGGTGAGAATTGCTGTTCTAACAGCTTTCCTTAGGCTATTAATTTTTTAAAACCTGTACGCATGACTCTATCTTCTTCCTTATTAAGGTTCCTCTAGCCAGATTCCAGCCAGTGACCATCTTTCCGAATCTATGTTCCAGCAGTCATTAGTCCTCCCAAATTTGATTATCTGGTCTTCTTGTCTTCCTCTCAGTCTTTGTAAGTAACAGGGCCAGGGACCAAGCCCCATGGCATAGCTCGAGAGTCCTCCCTTTAGGTCAGGGATTCCCAAGGGCCTCTTCCTTCATCTATAATTGATTATGAAAACATTCAAATAGACAGACAAACAGAAATACTACTGCAAAGAACACCTATGATACATAGACCTAGAGTCTGCAATTGCCAATATTTTGCCACATATCCTCTACCTATAAATCGTTTGGCTGAAACATTTTAAAATAAAGACATTATGAAATTTTACCACTAAAGGGTTCAGCATGAAGCTTCAAAAAAAAAAAAATTCTCCTTCAAAGGATAATTCTATTATCACACATAACAAAAAATTAATAATAATTCCTTATTTTTATCTCCATCCATATTCAAGTTCCCCAATTTGTCCGCAACATGTCTGCTATGGCTGGTTTTCTCAAAGCCAAATAAAATCAAGGATGACGCTTTGCATTTTTGCCTCTCTTAATCTAAACACGCTATACACCAACTTTCTTTTTCATGATATTGACCTGTTGCAGAGACCAAGATAATTGTTTTATAGAATGCCAAAACCTCTCTAAATACCACCCCTCTTCACATCATTCGCTTCAACTGCTGCTATCAAGGAAGGGCCACTTGCTGAGTAATTATTTTTCTTTTTTGTTCATCAAATTTATATGTAATTAGCTATTAGAGCTTCTGATAAGCATGAGATAACAATCCTACTGTATTGGGCTGTTGTAATTGCAGAGATAAACCCAGAATTGTGATGTTTTGTAATTGTGTCATTTTGGTCAAGTTACTTAACCTCTGTGAGTCTGGGTTTCCTGTGCTGTATAATGAGGATAATCGTATCTGTCTCAGTAAGAGCAGAACATGTACTAAAATTGGAAGGATGGAGATTAGCCTGGCCCCCGCATGAGAATGACATGCAAATTCGTGAAGTGTTCCGTATTTGTTAAGCTAAGCTCATATGTATATTTATTAGAAATTGCAAAATGTCCCTGCATAAGAGTTTTCTAATTTATATTACTACTACAAATGTATGCAAGTGCCTGTTACCCTCAGCCTCAACAATGACTGTAATGATTTTCACTTCTAAACTAATTTTGAGATGAAAAATATCTCTGTACAATTGAAATTTGTATTTCTCTAATTACGAGATTGCACTTGTTTTCATATGTTTAAGGGTTATTCATATATATATCTGTAATTGTTTAGCTTTTAAACCTATTTTGCTATCTTGACCCATTAATTTTTAAAGAACAAGATATTTAATTATCCAAATGGAAAAAAAAATCTTACGAGAAATGATACAACTGCACTCAAGGTTTCCACCTAGTCTCTGGCCATAGGAACAAAGACATGTTTTCATTTAACATTTGGAAACCTGATAAACTAAGATTTATCAAACCCATACGGGATGCTGGTAGAGAGGGTGATTGGATGAGCTTTTACTGTGCTCCTACCACATGCTCAACCCCACAGTTAGTGAGGTCACATTTCATCTTTACAATAACCCTTCAAAATGGGTAGGGTTGTTATCTCCAAATATGAGTGAGGAAAGTGGATCTCACAAAGGCTAAATAACTTGCCTAGGTTCATACCTTGGAACTAGAACTTGGGTCTTTCTGAGCACATAGCTGAAGCTCCTTCCACTCTCCTACTTTCCCTCTGATTATGGAACAGTGTCCCTTTCTTGGTCAACATAATGTCTAAGATTTCCTATCAACCAATCACCTCAACCTTGTTAAAGGTTATGTTCAAAATAGCAATTCTCTCCATGGAGTCCTCTGCCATCTGAGGGATAAAACTGGCTGCAAACCAAACAAAGCCAAGCCTCACCTTGTTGGGTTTTCCCAGGATGGGAAATGACACGCCCTGGCTCCAGGCAGAGGCCTCTCTTCTCTCAGCCTGGTAGACATTCTAGGTTATTGGGATGTGTCAGATCTTTGGAATGATAGTGTGGGGAGGAGCCAGAGGAGGCAGGTCCTGACATGAAGCTTGCCCACCAGTTTAGACAAGGCTTAAAAGGTGGGTGGTAGAGGGTAGGAAGGCAGACTAGACCCAAGAGTGGGGCAAAGTCAGTGAACAAGTCTTACATCTGTCAGCCCTAGAATTTTGGTCAGCAATTGGAGCCCTAACAACGTGGATGAGTGCAGCAGTAGAGAGGAAGGTAAAGATATATGTGTGGAGAGGGAAGGAGGTACCTGGAAATGTCAAGGGCAGGAATTCACCATCTTGGAAGTCTGAAACAAACAGTCACTGGAAAGATGCAAGGGGATCCCTGGGGAAGCGAGTCTGGACAGAGCAAAACTGGGAAACCCAGGGATTCTCAGTGCAGCCATATCACAATCTAGGGGGTAGAGTTAGAAATTGCATTCAATATTGAAATGTTTTGCATATACACATATGCATTTAAAACAAGATATGCTTGTGTTTATAATAGAAAATAATGAAAATAAATCTGAACAAAGTCTTTTTAGCTGGTGAGGATGTATAGATACTGGACTCTAGTTAAAAACTATTAGTTATCTTTTGCATAGTAAAGATACTATGGGGGGCTGTGAAATTTTTATGTTAAACAAAGAGGGCATCAGTTTCAATATTGAGAAATTCTTGGAAAGCAGAAGAAAAACAGGAGTCCAACACTGGGAGCAGGCGTCTTTGCCCCCTAGCGCCATCAGTTAGCTTAGAGCTTCTCTCCATTTGGTTTACTTTAATTCAATAAATATTTGTAGAAAACTTACTAAGCAAGAAGCATCATACTGGGTGCTGTGGATATGACAATGAATATAATCATTTTCTGTCCTTGAGAAGTTTGGGCAGTAGAGGTAGGCTGACAGATAACCACAGTGAGATGTTAGAAGTGCTATGATAGAGGTATGTACAGGGTAGTAGGAGGGGTCTCTAGCCTGGCCTAGAGGGTTTCCTAGAAGAGCTGTCCATAAGCTAATTTTAAAGAGCAGTTGGTACTGGATCTAGTGCAAATGGGTAGCCTCAAAGGGGTGATGGATCATGGAGGTTACAAGCTTGGTCTCTGTACTTATGTTGGCTGAGTTCCCTTAAGATGGCACTTCCATCTTAGTACATGATGGTACAAAGGTACAAGGATGTACAACTTCTAGCTGAATATACGGTCGGACGCTAGAAGAGAGACCTGGACTGGAGGTTCATTTCTGAGTCAACAGTCTGAAGGTGGTATTTGAAGCTATAGATATCAATGAGATAAGTCAAGGAGATGGTGTTGTACTGTAGTGTGTAAAGGGAGGGATCCAAGGGGGCAGGCCTGGAGAATGTCAACAGGGGATAAGAAAGAGAAGGTTTCAAATTAAACTGAGAATAAACCAGAAGAAAGTGTCCCAGAAACCAAGGGCAGAGTTTTAGGAAATAGG
>NC_138374.1:90063639-90082804 GCF_054177405.1 Leptonychotes weddellii
TTCTTGTGAGTTTAAATTATAAAGACAATATTTTGTATATTGTGACCACTTCAAAATTACAGATAGAGGCGCGCCTAGGTGGCTCAGTCGGTTAAACATCTGACTCTTGATTTTAGCTCAGGTCATGATCTCAGGGTCATGAGATCAAGCCCTGGGTTGGGCTCCGCAGTCAGTGTGGAGTCTGCCTGTCCCTCTCCCTCCACCTCTGCCCCAACCCTGCTCGCACTCTCTCTCTTAAATAAATAAAATAAATCTTTAAAAAATTATAGATGGAGAAATTAGGGGTGCTTGGGTGACTCAGTTGGTTAAGCGTCTGCCTTCGGCTCAGGTCATGATCTCGGGGTCCTGGGATCAAGCCCCTCATCAGGCCCTGTGCCCAGCGGGGAGTCTGCTTCTCCCTCTCCCTCTGCTCTGCCCCCTGCTTGTGCTCTCTCTCTCTCTCAAATAAATAAATAAAATCTTTATAGATGGAGAAATTAGGGTTTATACAGCACATTAACCATGGCACTGGGATGCTGTTTAATGCTCCACAAAATCATTTTTTTTACCCTGAAAAATCAGAACCTGTGTCTGGCATCTTGGGCTCTTTCTGAAATGAGGGAGGGCTACATGGTATTATGCTGGCATCTACAGGTATGAGTATAAGCTGCTGGGGCCAGGAGTCTGAATTTTTGACAAAACCTTGCTAGAGACTAATTCTGGGCTCTACAACTAGAAGTTATGGATGCTGGCAAAAGTTTTGAGAGAAAGCGTAAAAGCTGTTGTAAAACAGAAACTAGGCAGAAAGGGTAAAATTCTAAGTTTTCCTGCTAGAGGGAACCCCAGAATCCATCTAGTCTAGTTCTTTGGGCCATCTGGCAGGGCTGCTATCTCATTAGGTCTTTGCATGGTTCAACCTTTTGTGTAATTCACGTCTCTGTTTAAATGCCACCTCCTCAGGGAAGACCTCCTTGACTATCTCATCTGTAATAGCCTGCCTACAAGCCAGGGTTTTTAACCCTTTATTCTGCTTCTTTTAGTCATAACAATTATCGCTATCCAATACCAACTGAAATAATTTGTTAATTGTGAACTTGCTTTTTTTCTTTCTTCTCCCATTAGAATGTAGGGACATTGTTCATTCCATAAACCCAGAGCCCGAATAGTACCCAGCCCAAAATAGAAACTCAAAAATATTTGTTGAATGACTGAACAGTGAATGAATCAATGAAAAAAATGAGGACAATGACTGTAATTATTTAAATCTCAGACAAATGAAATTCTATATCAGGTTTAGACTAAACTTTAATTTATTTCACGAAGGATCTAGTTGTAATATTTCTGTATCCCAGTCTTTAGCATAGTACCTGTCTTATACAAGGCTCTCAGTAAATGTCTGCTGAATGAAAGAATGTATATCATATGCCCCTTAATGATGAGCGGCTTTGGGCGCCTGGGTGGCTCAGTCGGTTAGGCGACTGCCTTCGGCTCAGGTCATGATCCTGGAGTCCCTGGATCGAGTCCCGCGTCGGGCTCCCTGCTCGGCAGGGAGTCTGCTCCATCCTCTGACCCTATCCCCTCTCGTGTGTTCTCTCTCTCTCAAATAAATAAATAAAATCTTAAAAAAAAAACAATGATGAGCGGCTTTAATTCTCTGGAAAGGAGTTCTCTCTTATCATCAAGGAACAATGATATATGTGACACTATTAACAAAACAAAACAAAAAAAGGTTGGGAAATACAAATAGACTTTAGATGATATGAAAACTTGAAAGAGATAAAAGAATTAAAGATTTAAAATAATAGTTTAAAAATGAGAAGTGGAAGATCATGAAGACTGAGAATGGAATGCAGGAGGACTTTTAAGGAAAAAGGAGAGGATCAAGATGTTATGATTGTTCATGCTCTTCTGATCTCCTTTGTTAAAATCTTCTTCCCAGGGCTTTACAACTAAGAGCACTTTCTCCTTGGTTGGAGTGTCTGTGATTGGCCTCCCAGAATGAGGGATAAACCAAATGGCCTTTCCAACATCTTCAAGCCTTATGGTATTCTGAATTTGGATGCTCAAAAACTGCCCATTCATCATTCAGCAAACATTTACATAAAGTGCCTGCTAAATTCCAGGGAATAGTCAAGATCCTTTTGATGGCAAATGACAAAACCTAAATTTATACCTTAAGAAAAAATGGGAGCATACTTGAAGGATCCTGGGTTTTCTCCCAGAGCAACCAAGCCACAAGAAGGGCAGGGATGCAGCAGACCTCAGGAACCATTAAAGCCAGGGACCTAATATGGTGTGAATTCTCTCTCCATCTCTTTCTTCCTGGGGATTGTCTGTTGCCTTTTCCTATCACAGACCATCTATTTCCATGTGGTAGAAAACCTGACTACGAACATCTTCCAATATTTACTTTTATAGCTTTTAGCCACTGTAGTTCCAAGCTTCAAAATCCACGATAAGACACCTAGCCCAACTTGGAAAGGAATCTTATCATCAAGCAATCAGTTAGGACCATTGGGATGACATTAAATAAGAACGCCATAAAGATGAAGTGGTGGGGAAAGAGAGACACAATTTTCAAGGGTAGTGGGTGGGGCCAAGCAGGCAACACCATACACTCTCATTATGTCCTGGCACTGTGTTAAACGCGGGTTAGCTACTGGTGAGAGAAAGATGACTAAACATTAATACCTGTAAGATCTGGTGTCATCAACTACTGCATGACGCAAAAATGTTGTCTGGGGTCTCCTCAGAGAGTCTGAATGAAGTGCTGTGTCTGGGAGCAGCTGAAACCGGCATGTCTTCGAGAAGGCTGCCCCATTTTCTTTGTAAAAGGCACAAGCTGGGGCGCCTGGGTGGCTCAGTCGGTTAAGCGTCTGCCTTTGGCGAGCCCCATGTCGGGCTCCCTGCTAATGGGAGACTGCTTCTCTCTCTGCCTGCCACTCTCCCTGCTTGTGCTCTCTCTCTCACTTTCTAAAAATAAATAAATAAATAAATAAATAAATAAATAAATAAATAAAAAAAAAATAAAAGGCACATGCTGTCTTTAGAGTTCAGAAGGTTGACCTGTCACTTACAGTTAGTGATGACGGGGAGCTGAAGGGGATAGCTGAGGAACTGGTTTGTCAACTCTTAGGAGTCTGTAAAAGAGGTCAGTAAGACAGTACTGGGGATGACCGGGATGAAGTAGGAAATAAGCAGAGTAGATGGACAGAAGGAGAGAAAGAAAAGAAAGAAAGGAAACAGGAGAAGAGTGTTGTTAGTGAAGTTAATGAAAAATTAATGTAAACTGAATTTGAAAGCTCACTTCCTCACAGCTCTCCATGTCTTCCTCCATTCGGGAATGAGAACGACAGGCTCTCCCGAAAAATTCTGAGAGGGTAAAGCTTTTTGATCTGGGACTCTCTGATCACAGACTGTCCCTTCTGCTCGGAGGCTGTGTCTGCCCAGCATTTCCCCCAGAGCAGTACCTGGTGGGAAAGGAGGTATGAGACTGAATGAGCTCTTCATGTCTGAGCTTTGTTTCCATGACAACTGATCCTAAGGCATTGCATTTTGACCCTTATAACTTACACTTTCCCAAGAAGAAATCTGTACATTTGGAAAAGGGATGGAGTTGGCTTATGGTCACATAGCTGGGCTTTTCAGAGATTTTCCAAAGGGCTGACATTTCTTTTAGAGATATTTCTGTGTTTAATGCTTAAAGTGATAGTGATTCTTTCCCGATGACTTGAAATCAAAACTCTTCACTTTTCCCTTTAGAAAATAGTCATAGCCTGGGGTGCCTGGCTGACTCAGTCCAAAGAGCATGTGACTCTTTTTTTTTTTTTTAAGATTTTATTTATTTATTTTTGCAAGGGAGGTGAGAGGATGTGCACGAGAAGGGGGGGAGGCAGAGGGACGGGGCTGAGGGAGAAGCAGACTCCCCACTGATCAGGGAGCCCTATGCAGGACTCCATCCCAGGACCCTGGGATCATGACCTGAGCCTAAGGCAGGCGCTCAACCAACTGAGCCGCCGAGGCACCTGAGCATGTGACTCTTGATCTCAGGGTTATGGGTTCAAGCCCCATGTTGAGTGTAGAGATTATTAAAAATAATAAATAAATAAATACATAAATAAATAAAATTTAACTAAATAAGAAAAAAAGAAAAAGAAAAACAAAATGGTCACAGCCCAAAAACTCCCAAATAGGCCTATAACAACATCGCAGGCTAGAGTGTGCCTAGTCACTTATTAGTCAAGTGGGAAAGTTAAGTAATGAATTGGTGAGAACTGGTTCAGCCAGATGACCCATGTCAGGAGCCATCTCTCATCTCCCTGGACTAGAGTGGCTGTCTCGAACTAGACCATTTCAGGGAAAGGAGTGTCTTAGGATTTCCTACAAGTCAAAAGATGCATGTGGCAAGAGTCACGGAGGAGATGGAGGTGTTCAGGGAGATGAAGATGATAAACACCCACATTGTAAGAGTATCAGTGACTGACTGAGCAACTCCATTAGGCGTGAAGGAGGAAACCATCACCTAACCATCTCTCCGTAGCTAACTGGCATGGTGCCTGGCACATAGCAGGTGCTGGTAAGTTTGGATTGGTAACAGAATAAAAGTGACATTCGATTATTTGCAAGGATTATATCTCAGGAGCTATGCATAATCTGGTGCTTCCTAAAGGTATAAGATTGGCCTTCTAGGAATGAAAGACACCCCACTTTTTACTTTTTAAACTATCCCTCATTTAACTTTGATTTGAATTTTCTTAATTGTGCTCCTTGTTAACTGGGAATTCGGTTCCAAAAAAACTAGCTCCAAGTGACATAAATAGAGACAAGGAGGAGTAACTCGTTCTGGGATCTAGAAACTGAGCATAGGATAGGGATTCCTGGGGATTCCCAGCCACACTCAGAATTGAAACAAAGGGAAATGTCTTGCAGAGTTATCTTCCTTGAGGAGCTGCTTGATCATTGAAGAAAGGCCAAAACAGTCTAGTCAACATGAACTTCTCTGTGCATTCCTTCCAATCTGTAAACTCCCTAGACCTTATATAATCGAAATCTGGGGTTTTCAAAAAGTGAGACCTCTTGTGTGTGCCTGGGAATTGCTGGGGTAAACTGGCTTAAAATTGAAAAACAACCAGAAAAAGATAAGCAATGAGAATTACATTACATTTGTGATTGAGAAACAACAACATAAGATGTGTCTGTAGCTTAGTGGTTGAGAACGGAGTCTCTGGTGGTGGCCTGGCTGGATTTGCATCCTGACACTATACCTTACCGTTGCTGCATGGCTTTGGGCAAGGCTGTTGTGAGACTGACATGCATTATATCAAGAAAAATGCCCCAAATTTGTCTGGCACATTGTAAATGGTCAACAACTATTGACTAATCTTACTATTCTTACTTAAAAATGCTTTCTAATTCACAGTTCTAATAAGGCCATCCTCCTGCCTAAAATACTTCAATGGCTACTTGTTATTCCCCTAGCTAAACTGCAAGTTCTTTAGCATGACCTACATTCCAGAACATTCCAGAGCTGGCCTCCAATTAGTCATCTCCTGCCACTGTTCCCTGATCAAATCTTAAGCTCCAGGTCTACTTAGAGCTTCTTGAAGTATCTTGTTCTCTTATGTCTCCATACGTGTTCTCTTTCTTCTGCTTGAAATACTGTTTCCTCACTCACTTGCCTGGATGATGTCTATTTGTCTCTAAATTAGCCCAGATATCACCTCTTCCAGAAGCTCCCCGTAATATGACTAGGGTGGCTTAGGAACCCCTTCCATAAGCTCTTAAATACCTGTGCTTTAATGCATCCTGTTTCCTAACACACTCTGCTGGCATTCTTTTCTTCTCTTTCTCCCCCATGGACTGTGTGCTCCTTGAGGGGAAGAAATGGCATCTTCTTCCTCAATGTATGTATCTCCAGCATGTATCACACAGAAGGTATTCCAAAAATTGCTTGCTGTCTTTAGAATAGAGGAGCCTTAAAAATGAAATACTCTAGAAAGATCAGCAAAGATAAAGAACTGAAGCCACGAAAGTTGGAAATAGAGGGGAAAAAATCTGTAATTCCCTTACCTCTCACCCCATTTCTGTACCCTCGCACTTGAGGCCCTGGGATTCTCCTTTATTATTTTCCATTCTCAAGTTCCCCTTAAGAGAATGTCAGGGGTCACATTCTCTGGTGACCCAGGTCTTTGAGGCTGTTACCTGATCCTGCTTCATTTCCTGTGAACAACCACAGCACCAGCTCTGATCTTCAACAGGAAATTCTGAGCAGTCACAATTTCAGGTCTTTTTAAGCTGATTATGGTTCTTAGAGGTAAGGGATCCAAGGCTTTCCATAATCTAGACAATGCAGGCCCTGTCTTTTAAACTAGTCAGTACTGGATAAGTAGTAACTAATTGCCTTTACGTTTTCTAAGAATGCTACGGGGCCACAGTTAATCCTTTAAATGTTCCTGTGGTTAGAAATGCCATCCTGTTGTACACTGATCAGGAAAGTGATAGCTCAAGGTCATTCAGCAGAACCAGGAGGTCAGACCAGCTCCAGCCACAGGTGAACGACGCTCACATAACTCAAGTCAGTCTATTTTTCCCTTTGGCATTTTTCATTCTGGACATAACCATGAGCAGGGGGCAAGCTAATGATGAGAAAATCATGTATTTGAACAAGTTTTAAAAATAAACAAAAGATAAGTAGCATTTATGAAATCCCTTTGAATCTGTTCCAGCAATCTGAAAGGCTCTAGCAAAAGCAAATGCCCTGAGTTACCCAAGGGAATTTCCATACTATGTTCTTTTCTTTGGCATGAAACCCCCTAAGGATCCAGGGTAAAATTTAGGAAAAGAGATAGAGGAAGAAAAATATTTCTAATGAGTCAGGGGCTTGATTTTTTCTGCCATTTAGTAAAGATTTCATTTTGAGATGAACTGCTTACAAGCTTCTGAAATACTTTTCTTAGGATATTCGATCATGACAAGTGGGAGAGACGTCAGACTATTTCAATCTCAAGTGCAAATAGACTCAAGTTTTCACCTGTCTTAGCAATAAGCAGAAGAATGGTCAGGGAGTGGCTCAAAGTTAATGAGGTCTCTCTGCTCCAGAAATCATGTATCACCTATCATTAGAGCTCTAATACCTGCTACAAGATCTATCATTTAGTAGACGCTCATCAAGTTTGGCTGAAAAAATTGTGAATGCATGGCGTGTCCAGTGAAGGAATCATGGTCTCTTGTTTTTAGTTCTCAAAGGAAAAAAACAAAACAAAACCCTGATTTATAGCATTTGCCAATTGCTGTGGTGTAAATACTCCAAGGATGGCCATTTTAAAGCTTAACAACAAGCTCATCGATTTTCTAAAAATCTGATGATCAGCCCTTGTGACCAGTAGGAGTTGACTCCAGCACACGTGGGACAATACATTCTTGGCTCTCTTTGTACACACAAGCAGCATGGTACTGAGTGTTTTCGATATATTTAGCTCTCTGAGGGTAAAAGGGGGTCATGGGTAAAGTTGGAGGTAGCTTGGAAACAGATACTCTGCAATATGATGAGGCCCTTGCAGAGAAAAGCACATCAGTGGTGTCCTTTGGAAACTGCCAAGGGCCAAAATAGTTTTATGTCTCTAGCCTACCATGAAGAATTGAAGAAGTGCTTATAGACCCCTCCTCTGAATGCTGCATGCCTCTTGCTCTAAGCAAAGGGTAAAGAAACCCCTTCAACAAGGCTAAGGCTCGTGTGAACAGGTAAGAAACCTTAATCCAGGTATGCGTGTGCTCAAATCGGAGTTACCAACTTAAGATATCTTTGTAATGTGGAGATCAGACTAAAGAAGGTTATTTCTTGTTACCCAAACACTGTATCAATACCAGGAATACCTTTTTGTGTATTTGGTAATAAGCATTCTTTGTTAAGACAAATAGTTCACTGTTTCCATTCTCCCACAATTTACATCACTCATGTAGTTTTTGTTAAAAGTTTCTCCATTCCTCATGTTGCTAAATTAATAGGGTTTCTTGCTCATGAGAGCTTAGGATGAGTGTTCTGTGATATGTATTTGGTAGAGACACACATATTCAGCCAATGTGACTCCTTTCAGCCAATACATCCTCTCCACCATCCACTGGATGGATCTGGAGCTTGACACAGGGGTTTTGGTTATGGAGTGCAGAAATGCACCTGGGCTCAGGTTCTACCTGAAGCACATGTACTTCCTCCCCAGTTCTGTCCTGTCTGGGAGGTGGGAGCCTTGGATGGGGTGGGGAAAGGTGAGAGCCAAGCCAGCAGGACTCTCTTAAGGCACACACCTTCCCTACCACACAAACAGGCATCATGTAGAAGACAGGTCTCATGTCAACTATACTTCAACTCAAAAAAACAAAGCGCAAAAACAGGTCTCAGACTTTTCTATTTCTAGATTTACTTCTACATCACTCATCTCAATCTACTTTTTGCATGTCACTTGATCCCTGGAGATCTGCTCTTGGTTTTCCTAGCTTTCACGTTGCTAATTGTTCTTTTCCTTTTTTCCTAAGATCACTCTTTGAAATTACCCTGCCATGTTTGTGTTGGTGCCTCTCAGTTCAGCATAAGAGATAACAGAAGAATCTGAGAAGTCAAGTGGTCTGGGTTTGCCCCTTGACCCTTTCACTTGCTGGCTGTGTGACCTTGGGAAAGTGATTTGACCTCTCTAAGCCTCCAAACAAGGTTACCATGAGTCCCTTTCTTACAAGTGTTGTGAAGCAAAAATGAGAACATACATGCCAAATTCCTAGCAAATATCTCTGTGGTAGACAGTTAAACACATTAGCTCTCCTTGACATTACTTCTATCAGTGATATTATTGTTCTCATTAGTAGAAGTGGAGTTTTCATGGCACAACATTGCCTTGAGTGTTTTGGCTGATGCCCACACTCCAGCTCCAGTCTGACTCCACCTCCAGAGATTCCCATGGCCCAGGTCCCTGGGCTCGTGGAACTGAGGCCAAACATACCTCCAAACACAAAATTGTGTGATAATCCATCCCTTGAGATGTCCTGCGAGTTTATTTTGGATAAGAAGATCCTTAAAGATTCTTTTATTTTGTTTGCCATGTGCTCTGTTATTGCTGATATGAAAGTATGTCTAGAAAATATACGCCTTTTCTTCAATTTACATTTGATAAACACTTACTGCTTAGCCTTTAAAATGAATGATGGCCATCATAACAATGACAATAATGAAATGGTTTTATCATTTGCTTCCCTTCTAAGAAGCTGAACCAGGGATAGGCAAGGTGGCCTCTTGTACTTCTTATAATTAAAGGAGTCTGGAGTCCTGCTTGAAAGCCCGACTTTTTTTTTTTTTTTTACTTTCCTCCATTCGTTCTGGGGAAATAGCCAAGCTCCTGAAATAGGACAGATGCTGCCTGGATTTGTCAGGTCTGGATGCCCTTGAGTGCTGCAGCCGGACTCATCTGTCAGGATCAGACGTTTGAGCTTAACTTCAAGATCAAAAATGCCTTTGAATTTTCCAAGTACATGAAAAGAGATTCCATGCATGCAGTCATGTGCAGCCCGTGTGTCAGCTGACGAAACCGTATTTTCTAGGGGCTCTGACAATAGACTGCTGAGGCATTTGAGAAACTGGAGAAGGTAGGAGACAGCCAGGAAGAAAGGCCAAGAGAGTACTTGTGGTTTTCCAGTGACAGGAGAGGCCACTGCCCAGGTCTCCAGTAGTCCCTGATGACATCATGACCCTTCCATTCCCCTCTATCCACAGCCTGTCTTCTTCCTGCCCCATCCCCAGCCCCTTCCTCTAAATCTCGCCCCTTCCCCAATCTCCCTATAGTTTTGTTTTCTTCAGTTTCAAATGGGGGAAGGACTACATTTGGCAAAGGAGTTCGCACAAACCTGGCATAGGGTCTGTGGTCCATTTCCCTCTGATACTTCTTTTGTCACATGTTGGAATCTGTCTGTTGCTATAAGGGCTGTTCAGAACTGGTCCAGTATCCCCACTGTCAGCTCCTAAATCCTCCACCCGGTTCTTGAGCAGTGAATGTGTATTTTACAGATTCAAACTCAATTTTGTGATACAACTTTAAGGATCATGAGCTGGAAACAAAAAGGGGGAGATCCAAGAGATGGAAGATTCTCAGAGGTCATCTTGCTCAATGCCAGAAACCATGGCCCATTTACTGTATTCCCCACAGAGAGTTGTCTGGCCTTTGGTCAAATACCAGGTAAGAGAGATTGCCTCTTCAGAAGAAAAGGAATGTCTGGGAAACAGGGGTAAGAAGGAGACTAACTCTCATAATATATAGGTTTGAATTCCATCCTGTTTGCATTTATTACCTGTTCAAAAAAAAGTAAATTAAATATTTCAAAAATGCCTTCAGTGTGCAGAAACTCATTACCCAATAAAGCAGACCATTCCATTTTAGATGGCTGGAATTGGTAGAGCATTGTCCCTTCTGCTGAGCTGAAATCAGTCTCCATGTGGCTTCTGCTCTTCTAACCGTCCCTCACAGTAAGTAGGACAGAACCAGTCCACCCCTCTCCAGTATCAATTTTTTTTTCCCAGATATTGGAAGACAACCATTTTCCTTTCCTTCAGTCATTTCTTCTTGAATGCCAGAAAGGTCATTTGCTATGTCAGGTCTCTCAGCTTGAAGAGCTAGAGGAAAAGAAAACTAATTTTAGTGTTTGTGTAAAAAAGGAACTGGTCCCAGGGATGAGTTGCCCTTGTGCTAGCTTGCTGAATCTGGCCTTCACTGCTCCATAAAGTGTGATGATTGGTAGAGCCAGATTTCACTCCAAAATAAAGAAGTAGTCCTGGCCTCTGTTAACTTTGTAGCGTGAGGGGAGGGAAAGGGGGGCTCCCCTTGACAGTGGACACATGAGCTCCCTAGCAGCCTCAGAAAAGCTTTACAGCTTTCTTAATAGATTGCACCACATTTTTTGCTGGGGACTATTTCCATATTACAGAAGTTTCTCACAGACTTTTACCTAAGGGCACTGCTTTTGGATTGGAAATACAAGGGATAAGCCTGGAGCTTTGTGCCCAATGCCTTTCTTGATTTTTATTAAATTTCAGTAAGTATTGCCTCCCCTCCTCCTTCTCTCCCCAGGCCCCAGAACTGTACTAAAATACAAAGGAAGCACTAGAATATGTACCTGCCCTCCATGGGCATGTATTCATCCTAATGAAGTAAGAATACAAAACTTATAAGACTGTGGCAGAGAGCAACTGGTCACCAGGGACAGCACGAAGGACCATGGAGTCCTTCCGTAGCAAGTGCACACATGGGGACCCTCCACAGACTCTCTGCCTTCCCAAAAGAGGAACCTGTTGACCTATTAGGAGATAACCTTAGAGGTATCTGTCCATGGTATTTGTCCAGCCACCGAAATACCTTTTTATCTTGACTCCCCTTATGACCAAGTTTTCATATTTGGGATCAATTGACTGGAGTAGGAAAGAAAGTCTGAAACATAAGGGGTGGGGAGGGGTCTGAGGAGTGGGCCCAGAGAGATCTGTCTGCCAGAGCTATGTTTCAACCAGAATAATGCTCAGCCCTACAAGATGGCAAGTCCAAAAAGTCTTGCTTTGCCAGCCTGTGGCGCTCCTAACCCCTTGGTCATGGTGAAGGCTCTCTGGAAGGCTCGTCTTATCAGACTTGCAACCACAGGAGGAACTAGGTATCTAGAAAGGCATCAAACTGGACAGTGAAGCCTGCTGTGTGAGCTCACGTTCTTTTGTCTCAGCTCAGGCATGTTCTCATTCATCTGTCCACTTAGGACCAGCTCACACAGTGAGCGGGCACCTTTTGTTTGCTCAACTCAACCAATTCTCCCTTGGTTTAAGCTGGTGCAGGTCAAACATGTTTTCACCTCATTGTTTACCGCTAAGCAAACTGGATTAGTCAGTGAGCGTTTCCTGCCTTTCATTGTTCTCTCAGAGTGTAGGAATCAAGCCTTCCCTTTGCATTTAGCATGGCAAGGAGAGGGTGGGCATGAACAAAAGTATTTAAATATTTAAATAAGCCATACTTAATGGTTATCTATTCCAGCTTGGTGCTGTGCTTGGCACTGGAAAATCAAAGTGAATAAGATGCTCGTGTCTTCATGTTGAGGGAGGGAGGCAGACAAGTCAGGGAGTCATAGGGCAACAATGGGATAAGAGAGGGGTTGGAGGCTGTGACAGAACTGAGGGTGAGCACCTCATCCAGCCTGGCCCAGGGTGTGGCTGGGAAAGGGAATCAGGAACCATCCAGTGGAGGTGACATCCCAAGGGTTGAGCAGACATGAGCTGACCCAGAGACAGGGCAGGGTGTGAGGACAGAGAGAGGAGGCTCAGTAGCCAGTGTAACTGCTGAGAGGTGATAGAGCATGGGTTAGAACTAAACGATGAGTCCTTGTATCTCAGAATATTTTCTTACAGCTGGGAAGTGCTGAAGGTTTAATCATCAGCTTTCACTTCATTTAATGATGGTGATTAATACCAATTAGTATTCATATTCAGCCTAGGTTTAATGAAAACTCTCTGTCCAGATCTGTGAAAAGAAAGCTTAAAATGTGTTGAGGTCAGGAAAAGCATAGGCCCAGTCTCTATCCCCTCCCCTCTAGCTCTGGTACAAAAACAAAGGCCACTAGCAAGTGTCAACCATGCTGGAATGTGCTGGTGCAGCTCAGGAGCTTGGGGCATTCCCTCTCTTCTCTCTTTCTCTCCTCTTTTGGTCTGGTGAGCTTGCAAACCGTCTGCATTCTCGAGAGCCGTCCCTGTCAGGTCTCATACGGGCCTCCCTGCTCAACCAGGCGCACACACACCATCACTCTCATGCAGACTTCCTCCTCACCTCTGCCAGTCCCACTTCTCTACCCACGCATGCCCTGGGGCCCTTGGAGCTGTGACAGCTCTCAGGAGACAGAAAGTCTGCAAGAGGGGAGCATGATCTCTTGTGGGAGGACCCAAATGTGGGATAGGTGGTGGGATGTGATTTGTAGATCTTTTCCCTAGGACCCGGAAGAAAGAGGGATGGTTCATGGTCTTGGGCAAATCTTTAAAAATCTCAAAAGAAGAGAACGGAACTTCAGATCCTTGGTTCCATAATAAAAGTAACTAACATTCTTAGATGTTCAAATGACAGTTTGACATGGATTATCTCTTTGAATCCAAACAATAATCTTATGTTGAGGCATTTATTATTATTATTTCTCTCTCTGCCTTAATTTACTCATCTGTAAAGAGGGGATAATATTAACACTCACCCCATAGTCTTGAAAGGATTTAAATAAATAGTAAATACACTAGGACTGTGCCTGGCACATAGCAAGCTCTCAGAAGATGTTAGTAGTTGACCCTTGAACAACACAGATTTGAACTGCATGGGTCCATCTATACATGGATTTTTTACAATACCACACTGTGAATGTATTTTCTCTTCCTTATGGTTTTCTTAATAACATTTTCTTTTCCCTAGCTTCTTTTATTGTAAGGTTACAGTCTATAATACATATAACACACAAATTATGTGTTACTTGTTTATGTTATCAGTAAGGCTTCCCGTTAACAGAAGGCTTAATAGTTAAGTTTGGGGAGTTATACATGGATTTTCAACTGTGTGGAGGGTCAGCAGCCCTAAACCCTGCATTGTTCAAGGATCAACGGTATTTATTATTGTGAGGAATCTGGTGTACAGAGGTTAAGTCATTTGACCAGGATTACATAACTGATAAATGGAGGCCAAGATTCAAACCCAGGCAGCCTGACTTCCTAATGACAGCACTATCCAGCTAGCTCGTCTGCTCTGCAGAAGAATTAAGTAGAAAAGGAACAGTGACTTTGGGTTGCTAGAGAGAAGCTAGAGAAACCCTTCGGTTTGGATAAACCAGGGGTTCCTGGAGCAGCATCCTCGGCATTTCCCAGGAACCTATTAGAAAGGCATATTCTCAGGCCCCATTCCAGTTCTCCTGAACACTGGGATGAGACCCAGCATACTGTTTTCGGGAGCCCTCTGGGTGATTCTTAAGTGCACTAAAATCCCAGGAGCATGGACCTAGCCTCTCAGCTCTCGTTATTTCTTAGCTCCCATGTGTTAGGCTCCAGAGATAAATATGACTTGCAAGTTGTTTCCAACACATAATGATGTTCTTCAACCCCTCTCTCGCCCAACTTGCAGAGGGAGGTTTAGAAAAGGCCTTGGGGTGGGCCTCATAGCAGGCCCTCAACCTTTTTTCTGGGAGAAGATGGCGATAGGACTTTCTGGGGTCTCACCTTCTTCAACATTCCCTCCAGTAGTTAAAGAAACAATCCTCTGAAGAAACAGACATCTAAAAATGGAATTGATTAGGCCTCACAGCCACCTCATTTGGAGGCCTCAGTGTTTGCAAACACTAGGTCACAGGTGGAGAAAATAGATTTGGTACCTGGGTTTCAGTGGTGGTTATTGGATGCCCCCCCACCCAAATCAACTGAAAGTAGAGTTGAAGGGCCAGAAAAGCTGAAAAGCAATCAAATGAATTTTGCCCCTTGGAGCGTGTATCTGTGAGGTGTGGAGATGGGCAGACGTCCATCTCAGGCCACTATAGCCTTAAAAGTGGGTAAGGTAGGAGATCTATAGTGTCAGAGAACAATTCTGAGGTTTCATACAGGCAGTTACATAAGTCACACAATTTTCCCAAGGATCAGGGGAGGGAAAAGGATGGCCCCTGGGTAGGAATGGGGAACGGGGCTACATAACGTACTTCAGCAATTTCATGTTCGTTAATGCCTTCTACCTGGCTCAGTCCAAGACAAACAGCTACCCAGTGGTGGAGCCGGGGTGGGAACCCTGGCTTTGTTGGAATCGAGCAGGCTTCATGATGCAATTCTGCCTCTTTGTCAGGGGTCATGTCCACGGCATGAAAGAAAAGAGGCAGAACAGGGAGAATGTTTTCAGAAACACAAGACCCTCAGCTGATTCTGGAGCCAGATTCACTCAGCCAAACTCTGCCATATCAGTCTCCTGGGCTGGAGGGTGACACCCACAGCCCGTTTATCAGAGCCGAGCAGCAATGACACATGTAGTCCTCTGTCAGGGAGCATCCTGATGGATGTATCAAAGCCCAGCCCTCCGGCACAGTGGTGCACAGACCCGCAGAGACCAGAGCTCCAGAGGGCACCAGCAGAGCTTCCCTGGCCATGAGGAGTTGGGCTCAGGCCCTGCCTACCTCTCTGCTCCGTAGGACATGAGCTCTGAGAGCAGGCACCCTGGCCTGAAGGAGGGATGTGTTGGTCCACGGTATTTCTTTCAGCTGAGGAGGCCGAGTTGACAGGTGTAACCGGGCTTTCCCCCATGCCCACCCTTTCCTAGCAGGCAAGCAGAAGTTTCTCACTCTGAGTCTTCCCTCCTGGGCATTTTCATAGGGAGAGAAGACTGCCTTGCAGATTTCTCTGGGGGAAGGAAGAGAAAAGCCAACATGTCTCTCACCCTGGGAGATTGGGAGCATGTGCCAGGGTTCCCAGGAAATTGCCAGCTCACCCTGCCTGGCAAATAACCTTCCCTGACAAGTGGCCAATTGACTTTCAGAACAGCAGTGCCACTGACTAAAAGTAAATTGCCTCTTCTTGTTTGTTTGTTTGTATTTTTCTAACACATCTGTTTATTTTTTAAAATTTTTTATTTAAATTCAATAAGCCAACATATAGTTCATCATTCGTTTCAGATGTAGAGTTTAATAATTTATTAGTTGCATATAACACCCAGTGCTCATCACATCATGTGCCCTCCTCAAGGCCCATCACAGTTACCCCTTCCCCCACCCATCTCCCCTCCTGCAACTCTCAGTTTGTTTCCTAGAGTGAAGAGTCTCTCATGCTTTGTCTCCCTCTCTGATGACTTCCCCCTCAGTTTTCCCTTCCTTCCCCTGTGATCCTCTGCTCTGTTTCTTATATTCCACACATAAGTGAAACCATATGATAATGGTCTTTCTCTGATTGACTTATTTTGCTCAGCATAAAACCCTCCAGTTCCATCCACATTGATGTAAATGGTAAATATTTCTCCTTTCTGATGTAAATCACCTCTTTTTAAGGAGCACAAGGTTACTTCCTAGGTGGGATCAGATCTCCTCCCCTCTGCAGAAGCAGGAATATGGAGAGCAAGTGAGGGCTCTCATTCCCATTTGACAGGAGAGTTGGGTCACCCCTTCACAGTGGGGCTGACTCACTTACACGGCTGTGCTAATACCCGAGGGAATGCACAGCTTGAAGTGGGCACAGGACCTGTGGTTACTGTTGATGCTTCTGCACATGGGAAGACCTACCACAGGTCAACTCCATTATTGGACAGGGCTCAGACTTGTAACTCCCGGCCTCTGAACAGTGTGTGTTTTGTTGCCTTGTTTAAAGCCAACTTTAAACTTAAATGTGTGTCGGTGGGGGGGCGGGGGTAATCATGTTTTTCCCTATTGGACAGTCTTAAAAACCTGGCATGGATACAAAGAACCCTTGTTGCCTGGACCAGGATCTGAGGAAAGACGCCATACCCAGAAAAGAACTCTGGAATACACTGTCCCTTTTATTGGGGCTGACACAGCCCCCACTGAGAACTACAGGAACAGATTAATAAAAGCCGAGGGCTCCCCACAACCTGTGGGGCCTCCCAACATTGTCAAGTCCTACCAGGGGCTTCATCCTTCCACCTAACCCATTCTAGATCAGTTAGCCTAAAATCCATCCATTCTTAAACCCCCTTTCCCACCTCCTCAAGGAAGACATTTTCCTCAGTCCTCAGTTCCTGGAAGTTTCTGCCTTTAATTTTTGTGAGCTGGCTTTTCACCTGGATGTTGAAGAACACCCATTTGAGAAGCAGGCTGTCACCTTTTTCTTCACAGTCAGGCTGTGAGTCCAGATCCCGAGCTCACACTTGAAAGGACCCTCAGTTAACCCTGAAACTGCATGATTTAGGCCCTGGAAATAAACTAGTGAACCAGACAATAATCCCTGCTCTCAGAGAGCCTTCCTATATTCTAATAAATATAAATAAATAAAATACAAATTTTAAATATGGCATTTTAGGAAGTGATAATTACTTTGGAAAAGAGTAAAACAGGGGTAGGAGATAACCAAGAAGGCTGATAGAGACATGAGGACCCAAAGGGACCTAAATCAGGACACAGGTTCCTGGGTAGGGTTGTCTTCTGACAAGAACGCCATTGCTCCCCTCACGCCCAGCCCCTACACTGTGACCAAGAGCTCCTTCTATGTCTGCCTCTCTTCTTTTGATCTTTCTGTTCCTCTCGCTCCTTCCACCACCAAGAACTTTGCCTCTTTCTCTATTCTTCCGATTCTCCTGATTTTTGAGGTCCAGCTCAAGCCTAGACTTTTCGTGCCTCCTCTAAGGTATACAGAGCACTCTCTTCTCTGGGTGCCATAGAAACAATAAGCCATACAAGTGCTAACTGATCTCGTCTTCTGTAGCATTCTCAACAAATTGAGAGCTGTGACAGAGGAGGCTGACAGCATGTGGCCTTGAATCTAGGACGCCTGTATTCAAACTAGGCAATCAGACCAGGAAGCGTCAGTGCAATTCGGCGAGAGCTGACTCCTGGTTCTAGGAAGTTCCAGGAAGCTGCAACTTTTTCTTCTTGAGCCATGAGCCACTACCCCTCATTCTCTCAGTAGAAACATTATGAGGGTCCCTCTGAAATGAATTTGCTCAGTTTTCTCTCTCATCCTTTCTCTCTCATTCCAATGTCTATTTTCCCCATCTCCCTCCTATTTAAGAAGAATTTGTGCCAATTCTTGTCCAATACACTTGCTCATCATGGCCACTCATATGCTTTGGGATCCTGTTTATTTCATTATCCAGAAATTCTTGTTTATTCTTTTAAAGTATTGGCTTCCTTTTCTTAGCACCCAATCAAGTTGAAGTCTTCCCATTAAAAATAGGAAAAGATCTTGATAATTTTTCCTTAAGTTACCACCAAACCATTCCAGATGGGGAAAAAAATGAGTTAGAATAAAGACTTTTCAACCAGTTTGCCTACAGTTTATTTTTTTTTAAGTCAAGGATTCCTCCTTTATTACTCTTATTTATTTACTTTAAAAATTTTTTTTAAAGATTTTAATTGTTAAGTAATCTCCCCACCCAGCATGGGTCTTGAACTTTTAAATCAAGAGTCTCATGCTCAATTGATGAGCCAGCCAGGTGCCCCAGATTGCCTATAGTTTAAATATCAGTTCTGTTGTTGCTAACTGTGGCTTCAGACAACTTATTTAGCCACTCTGTGCCTCAGTTTCCTCATCTGTAAAAATAGAAATAATAATGACTATGTCATCATGTACAGTTGAGGATTAAATCAATTCATTTTTGTGAACCACTTAGGACAGTGCCAACACGTTACAAATGCCACGGAAGTGTCTGTTCATTAAAAGAAATTATATTAAAAATTAGCTATTATTATTTCTTCCATTTCCTTGGTCCTATTCTTTCTTAGAACTAACATCCAATCTGTCCATTGTCTTTCATTATCAAACTTCTCAAAAGAGTGGTTCACACTGCAGACTCTCCATTAATTGCCTCTGCTTCCTCATGTCTCTTTCGTTCCTCAACCTACTACTGAAACCACCCTCTTTAAATTTGCCATGGTCCTATTAAACTGCCAACACAAAGTCTCTTTTCATTCATTTGACTTCGGGTATCTGTCTTGGAATTTCCTCACCTCTTTGGTTTTCCTGCCAATCCTGCTTCTCTGCAGCCATCTCCTCTCCATGTACTCCACATAGACCTTCCCGAGGGTTCTTCTTGGCCTCTTCTCATGCTGTAACCTCTCCCTGGTGGTGTAATCCATGCTCCTGTCTTCAATTATTGTCTACATGCCATTGACTTGTACACTTATTAGGCCTGACATTTTCCCTGAGCACCAGCCCAAAAGTCTGACTGGCCTGACAGGTATCCTACCAGATAGTCCAATTACAACATGTAAATCTTCCCTCTCTCATGTTTCGCTTCAAGTCTCTGTTTTGGCACTCAGTTACAAAAGCTAGAAACTTTAGTCTTTGTTGTTCAATACCTGGATCTGCCTTTGAATTTGACAAATCAGTTGTTACATCCCTTAGTTGATCTGCTCCTTACAATGAGCCGGAGAGCATTATTTGATAAGTGATTCAGTAAGTCTTTATTTGGATGAGTCTTATTTTCCCACATTGACAAAATATGCCAATCCTTTT
>NC_138374.1:90083304-90202663 GCF_054177405.1 Leptonychotes weddellii
TATGCCAATCCTTTTAAGAAAAGGTGATATAACTCCTTTTTACAAAGGGAAAAAAAATGAGGCTCATGGAGATTAAGTAACTTGTCCAAGGTATTAGAAGGGTCAAATGAGATAGTGTGTGTTATGGAAGCTTCAGAGACCATAAAAGATCATGTAAATGCAAGGTTTTTATAATTACTAATAAATTATTAAATTACTGGTGATACAACAAATTTGGTAAATTTCATAAAAGAAGTATGGAGTATACAGAAATACAGAGGAGAGGGAAATCAATTTAGCTAGGGAGGATAAAGATCTTGGGAGAAGAACAGGATTTTAAAAGATGGACCACCTTCTCCATCTCTCACTCTTGTCCCACATCTTTGCATTTGTCTTGTGAATTTGAATGATCCTTTCTCAGCACTTCCATGTAATGGCTGGAGGTTTCCTCCAAATGTGTCAGACAGATGTAAAGCACCTTTCATAATGACATTTGGGTACAAAGTCAAAAGGTCATCTTCTTCAGGGGCAATAAGAAACTATCCAAAACTGCAACAATAGCTCACACTACACCGCCTGCCATGTGGGCAGCAAACAACAGGGGAGTGTAGGCCAATGAACTGCAGAAGCCTCAATGGCCTTTGGGCAAAGCCAAAGTAAGTGTTTCCAAATCATGAAACCGGAACCAACAATAAATTCCCCAATGGATGGTATGATGATAATTAGCTCAGGCTCAGGTCTCTGAAGGATGCACTTTGGGAATCATCTTGTGTGCTGCAGCCTATGTGATGTAGAATGGGTCTTATAGAAATCTTGGGATATGTTTTTAGGAAGTCCATGGCCATTAAACTGGCCATCTTTGAGAAAAGAAGGAATGGAATAGAGCCTTTTAGTCCACTGATATCAAATCACTTTATTTCCCATAAGTCCAAGTTGAGATTTAGTTGGATTGGGCTGAAACAGGTCCTTGCAGACTTCCTGGGATACAATAAGCCAGGATATTGTCCAACTTCAGGAAGAAGAAGGTAGCTCAGATGACTTCTCTACTCTGCAGCAGCCATTATCTACATCTAAAAAGATCAGCCTTTCTTCTGAAGCTCGGTGTCCCCAAAGCCACCCTGTTACTACCACAATAGTGCCCACGGTGTACGCAGTTTCAATTCTGACTCTTTGATGGAGGTAGCAAGACAGAGGGCTTAGTTGTCTATCAAAATTAAGGGAAGAATGTATGGATTAGATTTCGGTTTGATGGTCTTCTAAATGACCAGAGGCAAAGTCTAGCAGTTGCCAAGTTGATTGGGCCTGGAGGGGATGCACTCACAGACTCAGTCTCTGCCTCCCATTCCCCAAGTGCCGCACCGTCACTAACCGTGCCTGACCATTATTCGACTGATTGAGTCAGTCTTAATTTGCAAGTCTCCTTTCCCCAGATGGGCAAAATGGACTTACCGCCAATTCTTTTATAGAACTGTTGTGAGGGTTAACGAGATTTTCCTTGTACAGGGCTTGAGTCCTGCTAAGTAGAATGCTGAGCAAACAGAATACAGTCATTACTTAACCCAGCTGACATTTCCTTTCATAGTTAACTCACGAGTAGTGATATCATGAGAACTAGGCCTGAAATTGGAACAGCTATGAGCTATCCAGCCATAAAAGTCAGTGAGTCCTCCTTTACCTAAAAATGTGGGCACAGACGTAGATCTTGCCAGTCTGCTCTGACAGTTATGAATAAGCTATATTACATTTAAGTTCAGATCACTAAGATGACCTGTTCCTAGTGGGCAGGGGAGAGGACATCAGATGGTGTCCAGGCAGTGGCCTAACCTGGGAAGCTCTGTCTCAAGACAGTAGAAAAGACTAGAAGGAATAGAGCTGATCCCACCTCCCCAGGAACTTCACAGTCTGTTGAAGATATAAGAAAGTTTTATTGCACAAATTGCAGTGTTTCAGTTAAAATGTGTGGAGAGACCTCTTCAAGGTCCCTAAATCTGCCATGTGAGTTACAGTAGATGTAAGGGACAGGGAGTGGAGAGAGAGAGAACTGAGTCACTAATTGGGGATAATTCATTTGAGTCTCTGGGTTTGGGGCTTTAAAAATCCAGCCTCTTTGTGTAGGACCCACTGGTGTCAGCAGTCTTTCTCAGGTTTCCCCCGTTACCTGCTTCTTTGAGCCCCAACTCCCTTTCCCTACCTTACCTCTAAGGAACACTGACCTGGAACAACAGGGTTGGGGAAAAAACTCCTAAAACTTCTCCTATGGCAGGGCAGCTAGAGAGGGGCATGGCCAGGTAGAGACGGCCTCATCTCTACAGCCAAAAGGGTCTGGGAGGGAGGAACCCACAACAAAGTACAGATAGAAAATGACAGATACTTATCTAAAACTTTTTTATCATTTGCTTCCAGTTGAAAGGAAAACTTAGCCCATGATATCAAAACTACCATCACTCATGGGGCCCCTGGGTGGCTCAGTTAAACGCCTGCCTTTGGCTCAGGTCATGATCTCAGGGTCTCAGGGTCCTGAGATCTAGCCCTACATTGGGCTCCCTATTTGGTAGGGAGCCTGCTTCTCCCTCTCCCTCAGTCCCCCCCCTCCCTGCTCATGCTCTGTCTCTCGCTCTCTCTCAAATAAATAAATAAAAATCCTAAAAAAAAAAAGAACTATCATCACTCATAACTGTAGGGAGCAAAACTGACCAACAACCCCAGCTGCTGACCCTCCTGATTCCCCACACATTCACACTGAGGCCTGTAGCTGCTGGTAGCCACTGAGGAACCACAGGAGTATTGAGACAGGCCCATTCCTGCAACATTTGGGACTCTTCCAATAGGTGACTCTGGCTCAAGGACACCCCATCAGCTTAGCCAAACCTTTCTTGGAACTGTGCTTTAGTCCAGTTGTCAGGCCTGAGAGCTCTCCTGAAAAGCTCTCCTGCACCTCCCCCTTTATCCTTCATAGGCATTGACCCCAATAAATTTCTTACACCTGTAATTCGTTCTTGGATCTGCTTCTAAGAGGACCTGAGCTAGCACAATCATTAATAACAGCAATATACTCTTCTCGTTAACAAGAAAAATCTATTGCATTCCCTGTGGAGGGTACTATACCAAGGTTGAGAGAAAGAAGAAGCATACAAAGATATATAGGCCACAGTCCCTACTGGAATAGGTAACATGAGTCCCATAGATCCAGTGGTGAACAATAAAAAGAAGTATATGCTTCTAACACAATACCTTCATCATTTATTTATATGACTGTTTCCCTGTCTATATCTCAGTGGGACCAGTGTTACTTAAACTGTGAGTCGAGACTCATTAGGAAGCTGTAAAGTCATAGCAGTGGGTCACAACCAGCATCACTTAAAACAAAATAGAAGATATTAGAAGGCAGCATACATAAATACTGCACTGTGAAATGTGTGTGTGTATACAGACACAAATATAAGATTGTGTGGTGGATTTTGATGTAAAATATATTTCTTACATCAAGAAATTTTGAAAGTGACTAAAGGAAACCATGAGCTTCCTGAGGACAGTGACAGTGTCCTTTTTTAGGGCTATATCCCCAGTGTGTAGAGCATTACCTAAGTATATGTAGGGACTCAACAAATGTTTGTTGACTATGTGTGCTTTTAATGGCTAATTTTATATGTCAGCTTGACTGGACTAAGGGATGCCAGATGGTTGGTAAAAACATTTCTGGGTATGTCTGTGAGGGTGTTTCCAAAAGTTTTTAGCATTTGAATCGGTAGACTGAGTAAAGATCTCTGTCACTAGAGTGGGTGGGCATCATCCAATCCATTAAAGGTTTGAATAAGCAGGAGGGGAAGAATGAAGGGGGGACATCGGAGGGGGAGATGAACCATGAGAGATGATGGACTCTGAGAAACAAACTGAGGGTTCTAGAGGGGAGGGGGGTGGGGGGATGGGTTAGCCTGGCGGTGGGTATTAAAGTGGGTACATATTGAATGGAGCACTGGGTGTTATACGCAAACAATGAACCATGGAACACTACATCAAAAACTAATGATGTAATGTATGGTGATTAACATAACAATAAAAAATTTTAAAAAAAGGTTTGAATAAAACTAAAGGGGTGGAGGGGTTGTGAATTTGGTCTCTGCTTGAGTTGGGACATCTATTTTCTCCTGCCCTCAGACATTGGCACCTTTGGTCCTCAGGCCTTCATACTCAGACCTGTACCTGCACCATCAGCTCCCTTGGTTCGCAGGCCTTTGGGTTTGGACTAGAACTACACTACTGGCATTCCAGCTTGTCGATGGCAGACTGTGGGCTTTCTCGGTCTCTGTAATCACATGAACCAGTCCCTCATAATAAATCTCTTTCTTTGTATTCATGTATATGCTACAGGTGCTATTTCTCTAGAGAAGCAGAATAAGAAAAAGAGAGAATCATTTAACAAAGGAGAGGAAACCCAAGTTAGACCTTGGGGAAAATGTTTAGAAAAATGGAGAGGAACAGAGAGAAAATGCAGGAGGTATGATGTGAGCAGAGAATCAAAGGTCAGGATGCTCATGATGTGTTAGGGAGGTTGAGTAGGCCAGTTAGATTGGCTTAATGTCCATTGGCATGGAAAGAAATTCAGGGAGGAATTGAGCTTGGCCATAAATTGATGTCGAATGGCCAACACACTTCTCTAAGAATGATTTTCTGCAATGATAAGGTAATAATGATAATGACAAAATCATAGCCAGCACTTACAAAAGGTGTCTTTGAAAGGTCTCAAATCATGTTAATATGCTGCATTATTCATCTTCTTGATAATTCTATGAGGCAGGTTGGGGAAGCTATCATCTCCATTATATAGGTAGGGAAACCAAAATGGAGTAAGAGTGTCTTAATTCCATATCCCTGTGGTGAACCAGCTGGAGTCCTAGGTCCAAAATGCAGTACTCCATCTCAGCTATCTTTTCTACAGCCAATCCTTGTGTGTCCCAATTCCCATTCTGTGTAAGTCTGTAGATGTAGATCACTTCCAGGAAACTAACTGGATTTCAAACTATTTTACCTTTTTCCTTGGTAAGATGGACCAGTTATATCTTCTCTTTTAGTGTTAACACAAGTATTTCTCACTGATACTGGAAATGAAATCTTTGTGTCTAAAGGTAACAGAGCCAAATGACACATGGGTCTTAAAGTAAATTTCTAGTCTAATGCAGGTTCCCTACCGTAGCAGACTGATCTCCTGCCCAAGAGCTCTCTAGAGACCATTTTACTTACCCTGAGGGCAGATGCAGGGGTCAGTTGTGGTTTCTCCTGATTTGCCCAGACCTCAGTTGATTAGCAGCCTATACTTTGACTACTTCAAGGTCACCTGAGCGCCAAGAACCCTGGTCATATTGCACCTCTTCCTGCTTTGCAAGGCCGATCAGTATTCCTCCCATTGATTGGATATAGACCTCTATAGTGTCAGGCTCATTCAGGTTCAAATGTGCAATACCATGATTGGCCATGGCTTGTACTTTATTTCCTAGCTCTCCCTGAGCTAGACTGGCTGTGCTTAATGCCAAAAGACCAGCATAATGTATCAGAAACAGGATGGACTGTGGAGTACTACAGACCTGGGTTGCCAGGACTGCTATGCCTACTTGTTTGGGACCATGGACTTGGCCTTTAGGTAACCCCTTTGAGTCTCAGTACTCTGTTTTAGCCTTTGTCTACCGTGCTTAGCAGAGTCCTAGACGCAAAGTACATGCAAAATGAATGCCTGTTGACTTGATTTGACTGAACCTGCCCCTAGGACATTTTAGGAAAGTTAAAGCTCATCCTTCCAAGTGGTATCTAGGTCAAAGGCATCAACAAGAAAAAGACACCAGCTGTAGGAATGGTTTCTGCAGTAGCTGAACATTAGTTGATACTTCTTTTCTTCTTCCAGCTCTCCCAGATGTAAGGACTTCCTCCTACCTCTGGAGTTGAATGAACTTACAGGCTGCTCTGGTATTGGAAAGTGGGTCACACCTCTTAGGGAAACCTCTGAAGATTATATCAGAGCTCTGCTCTTCCCTTATGACACCTACATTGACTGGCATAGGAAGAAATGAAAAACTGAAAGAAACACCCATACCTCTAAAGCCTAAGCCCAAATAAGATGGTCCTTAGAACCATGGGACCATCTGGTATTTAGATGGGGAGCAGTGGTTGAATACCCACAGTGTAAGGCCCTCTGGCAACTGCAAGGGTGACAGCATGGACCTTCCCTTCCTCCCTCTTCTCCCACCATTTCTCTACATATACTCCAAGGTCCAGACACACAGAACAACTTGCAATTTTCTAAAGTGCCTGCTTTTTCTTTTCCTTTAGGCTTTTGTAATGCTAATATTCTATCTTCCTAGAATGCCTTCCCCTGCCTGACCTCCTGCTACTTATCCTCTGGGCTCAGTGAGGTATCAGTTCTTCTCTTCCTATGAATCTTTTTCCTCATTGCCATCCCAGATAATGTTTTTATAGTACCTTTTCCCTATCCTCAAACGTCACATGTGATATTGTAATTGTCAATTTTCTTGGCAGTCCCCAGGATGGTGATGACAATGATAATATAGATACCATCTATTGAATTCTTACTATGTTCCACAGTCATACTTTATGTCATTAATTATCACACCAACCTTGTGATGTAGTGTTATTCCCATTTTATAGATGTGAAAATGAAGCTCAAAAAGGCTTTACCCAGATTTATGCAATTAATAAGAGGCAGGGTCAGGATTAGAACACAGGTGTGCTGACTCTAAGTCTGATTTTTCATCACTACACCATGATTTTCACCACTACGTGCAGTTCCCCGCTGGGCTGTACACAATTTGAAGGCGTGGGTCACACCTTTCATCTCTGTATCCTGTGTTTAGCACAGTGCCTGGAATAAAGTAATTCCTTGTTGATGCTGTTAAACAACAAAAATTCAACTGAGTTATTTTATTTTATTTTGTTTTATTTTTCAACTGAGTAATTTTAAAGATCAAATTGGCTTTTTTCAATGATTCATGAATCAGGAAGAATCCCTGGCAATAGGAAGAAGTTCAACAAAGCTGTAGAAAAGAAAAGGTTTTTAAAGGCAGAAAGTGGGTGGGAAAAGGAAAATATTAGCAAACAGTGCATTGTTTCAGGCAAAGTTGCTTTCCTACAGGAACAGAAGGGGTCCATTGGGCGGATTATCTCACTGGTGCTGACCAGGTTGTTCCATGTTGACTGATTAAAGGTTACATTTGAGGATGGGGGAGGTGGGTTGAAACTGCAATTGGGTTAGGTACTGAGTCTTGGTTTGCAAACATGAGATTTAGCACAAGTGACTTCATTTTGGACGTGTTGTCTCCTTTGTAGCAGTGCTCAATAATGTGTTTGATAAATCAATGAATGATTGGCAATGAATTGTCACTTTAGTCAGCCTTAACTCAGTCCTGATAATCTCAATATGTATTTCCTGGCCTTAGATAATCATTTGGGGGGATCAGTTAAGTTTGAAGTAAAAAGATACTTCAAGGACAGGAGCAAGAGAATATTTTGTAACACGGCTATGACTATATTAGACATAATTGGACTGGGCTGAGTTACTGGGATAGATAGTTATAAAAAGGAGGTCAAGCATGCAGTGATGAAATGGATACAGATAAATTGTATTTACCTCCAAAACTTCCACAAAGGGCTCAACAGAGTTTAACATTCTGCTGAGGCAGGACCTTGGGCTAATACCTTGGCCTTATTTGCACAATAAACAAGTGGTCCCCAGTACAAGCTAACCTCAGCCAGGCAGGCTACTTAGAAAGTAGTTTGGGGCTCAGAACAAGTTTGAATCAGTTTCTCTGTTGGAGAAGGAGGAAAGAATAGGTCACTTTCTTCAAAGAACCTGGAAAGAGGCCTAGAAAGGCTTTGTGCACATTTATACAGTTATTAAGAGTCAGAGTCAGGATTAGAACACAAGTCTGATTCTCTCCACTACGTCATGCAGCCACCCCTGGTAAACCATCCCTGGCCACCAGAAGATTGGTGGCAGTATCTAAACTAGAATCTACCAGCTCCACCAAGTTCTTCTCACCTTCTACACAATGGCTCTTCTCTGTAGAGAGCAGAGCTCAAGGAACACGATCCCTGAGCTTCTTTTTTGAGCAGTCAAATAAGAGATTGTTTCTTCTTGTTCCTTGGGGAAATTCCTCCTATATGAGAGAAATATACCTTTGTTGATTCTTCACAGAATTTGAATTTCCCATCCTGGCTGGGTCCCAAACCTCCTTTTAGCACTGACTTTCATCAAAATTAAGCACAAATAGGTACTGACAAAATTCACAAAAATGCAATTTTTCCCACTTGGGCAAAATAAGAGGTTATGTACTAACTAAAACTGCCCAATTCTTCTTGAGCAGAAAATACACACCAATCTCAGAGCATACCAGTTGCTATGGTGCTTGTCCTCTCTTTCCAATCTTCTCTGTAGGCAGGATACTTCCCTTGGTGCTTTTTGGCTTTAGATAAATAACATGTTTTCTAGTCATAGCTGAGCCTGTGTATTTGTGACCATGGTCTTTGTTAGAGATGAAATCTTTCTTGGTGTTCTAATATATTGCCCCCTAAATTTGCCATTATGTCTCTCTTAGATTTTCCTTACTGAATTGTAATAATCTTACATATGGGCTCCAAGATTACAGACAATTATGAAACCCCAAGCTTGGAAATTACTTAGGTAGTTAACTGGTGAATCTGGGAGTGAACTTTTATAGAACATAACTAAAATTATTCATCCATTTATTCAACATTTATTGAATATATAGTATTGCGGGGCAGAATACTAGGGGGTTGAGGATATAGATAAATAAAACATTTCTCTGCTCTGAAGGGGTTATAGCCTACTGGAGACTTTAGTGGAATTTCTACTTTAAAAGTTATTTGGTGGTGACCAGGGGCTGGGGAGTGGGGGAATCGGGGAGATGTTGTTTAAGGGTATAAACCTGCAACTAGTAAATAAGTCCTGGAGATCTATTGCACAGCATAGAGATTATAGACAACAGTGCTGTATTTTAAACTTCAAAGTTGCTAAGAGTCTAGATCCTAATTGTTCCCACCTAAAAAAGAAATAATCATGTGACATGATAGAGGTGTTAGCTAATCTAAGGTTGTAATCATATTGCAATATATAAATGCAGCAAATCAATACATTGTGTATTTTAAACTTACACAATGTTATATATCAATTATATTTCAATTTTAAAAAGTCATTTGATTCCATTTCAAATCAAAATATATCCAGCCACTGAGGTTGCCTACTTGGAGGTTCAAATTCCTGCTGTGAGGTTTGGATACAAATACATTTATTTTAATAAAAGAAGTTCACCTAAAATTTTAGGGAAATTATAAAGCAATTACTGAGATACAGAATGAATACATCAGGTAAGCATGTCTACTTACTAGAAAGAACTGGTACTGTTGGTGGCATAGAATCTTGATGGCTTATTTCTGTATTGACAGTAGATAATATTTATGAAAGTATCTTTACATTTGTAAAGGGAAAACATAACTGTTGTTGTTACACACTCACATCTAAAGATCTACGACAGTGGGAATTTCATGTGATTAGATACAAGTCTGGAGGCCTGAGCTTATAGCCACTAAAAGTAATGTAGTGGAATTTTCTTGACCTTCTTAAGTTCTGGACTCTTTTGCTTATGAAATGAGGTTATATCTAATCTACCTACTTCACCAAGTGGTAGAGATGACCAAATGAGATTGAGAGTTGACAATGTAGATACTGTCTTTTCCCCTTACCTGGTAATCAGTGTCCCCACCTCCTGTTCAGAGGGAGAGAAGACTGCTTTATTCTGGTGACTCCCTGTGAAGAGAGAGGAAGAAGAGGTAGGTAAGGTGGTTTCACTGGCTCACTGTCCCGCTAAGTACAAGTCTCAGTGGTTCATTTGCTTTTGTTACAACAGAAGCAGGTTTTTAAGAAACCCTGTAGCATATTTCCCTGTTTCTGCCTAGAACATCAAACATCAAACATGTATTAAATGTCTATCTCATGAAAGACATTGGGCTTCATAGATGAAAAAGGTATAGTTCCTACTCTCAAGGAAAATTGCAGAGGGGAAGTGACTCCTACCAGAGGCTTCAAGGAGAAATAGTTCACAAGACAGACAATGGAGGAAGGAAGATCTTTATTAGTTCATTGTATCAGGATGAAGATTAATTCAGAAACTTCAGAAGACATGTTTAAACAAAGGCTGAATAATTATTCCCATCACTTGACAAGATGCATGAGGCCTCATTTCTTATAGAATGAAACAATAGATCACCCAGAATAATGGAGCTCCTTGCCCACTTAGGAGATGCCTTGGATTTCATTCCCAAACTTTTTCGGATGTGAGGTTCTAAGAATAATCAAGGTTGAAGTAAGACATAGAAAAGAAATAAAAAATATAGAGAGAACACTGGAAAATAACAGAAATGGATGGGTAACTTCAGGAGGATTTGTAACGGAAGAGAGATCATAGGTCAACAAATGAGGGATGGACTCAACAAATAAGCTAGGTATTCACTTTGCAGCAATTATGTTACTAATTAGGGTGAAGGTGATCTAAATAAAAGATGTAAAAAGCTAACTACTGGATGGATCTCAAGTTTTTGATCAGTGAGTTATTAAGTTTAAGTCTTCTTTTATAGTGTCTAGTTATAATTTGGTCAAGACTAAGCCTGATGATATTGAATATTGAATGGATAAAGGCTTGTCTGTCACCTTCTTCTACAGCCCCTTTTAACCCTTTGCTCCAGTATATCTTTGGGCACCAAACAAAACTTGCCACCTTGGTGAAAAACCTGTGTCCATAAACCTCTCCCTGCCTAACACACACCTTCAGCACTTGGGTTCTGGATCCAATTTCAACATGGCCCTGCTCTTCACTGAAGAAGAGAACCCATGAATCAACCACAGTAAAGCTTCCACTGAAGAAGAAAATGGAGCTGGTCAAGAGACAGAGAAGTTTTTAAGAGCTAAGAAGAGAGCTAAAGAAGGGAGCTGTGCAATTGGGTTAGGTACTGAGTCTTGGTTTGCAAACATGAGATTTAGCACAAGTGACTTCATTCAGATGTGCATTTAGAATTCCACTAAACAGTTGGCATGTCTTACCTCCTTGCACAGACCCTATTAAGTAGGTACTATTATTATCCCCATTTTACCCATAAGCAAATTGCGACACAGACTGGACAATAGTTTATGCACATTAATTTACTACATCCCATTACTGATAATCTGAAACTGATGAAGCTCAGTTTCAAACTTAGGTCTGTTCAGGTTATTGTGCCTCTTACTCTAGGTTTGTTTGCTTCAGAGGAAAGTAATAGTTTTATCTGAATTTCATGTGGAGAATGTGATTAGGGGGAATATTTATTAAAGCAGGGAAGATATAAGGATACGTGTGAGCAGATGGGAAAGGAACAATGGAGGTGGAGGCTGAAGATACAAACGATGAGTCTAGTGGATGGAAACTTGTAGCTGATGGGATAAAATTTCCCATGGAACAGAAAGGACTCTACAGACACAGCTGGACAAGTTAACTTGAAACAGAGAAGGAAGAAAATAGTCACTGGGTTCAATGATTAGGAAATAATTTGGTTTGAAATAGCTTAAAACTTGGATTTCACAGAGGAAGTCAGTTAACAAATATTCAGTTATTTCTTTTATGAGTTGTGCACCCTGTCAAGTAGACTCAACAACAGCATTGCTCATCATTTCTAATCTAATTTTGAGAAATGGATTATAATGCTGAAAAAAATTATCAGTACTCTATGATGTCAAATATTTTCATTGCTCCTTTCATCTGAGGAAGTATATTCTTCAGGTTGTTTCAGGATAGGTAGGGCATGTAAATTGAAATTCTTTTGATTTCAACGGTCAGAAACCCAACTTGAACTACTCAGGTAAGAGACGATTGCCTTGTCTCACACAGGAAGACCTTAGGAAAGAGAGGGATGTAACCACCTAGGGAAAACTGAAACCCCAAGCTGGACTCTCAGCAGGATTTTCCATCCCTTATTTCTGCTTCTGTCTGCTGCTGACTTCATTCGCTCCTACTCCAGGCTACAAGCAGCCCCTAGTCAGTCGCCATCATTTCTCTACCAGAAAAAACAAACCAAGAAAAGCCACTTCTCCCAAACTCCCAGGGAAAGGTTCAGAAAGTTCCAACCAGGTCATGTGCCCACACATGGGACTAACCACTCACCAGGAGGGTAAGGTCAGCTCCCACCTGGGGCAAGGTGCCAAGTGGGGGGCTTCAGACTCTCAGGAAGAAGGGAATGCTATTTCAGAAGAAAGAAGTCCTGATGGTCAGAAACAAATAATAAAAATCTACATAACTGGAGTCAGTTCTTTTACTGATGGGGAGTGAAGCACAGAGGCAAAATAGACTGTGTGTGAGTCAGAACTAATAGATACAGTTCTGTTACCGATCTTGGTACTAAATTATTCCAGTTACTGTGTTAAGAATTGGATTTGAGTTTTGTTGCGATTATTGCTGTTCTCCAATTTCATTTTTTGTAGACAAATAGTGTGCTAGACTAGAAGTTTTCTAGGTGCATCCGCGAGGGGCAGCTTCCCTTCCCCGCCTAAAGTGGTAGGGAAATACTCGTAACAAATTTACCCTGGAGCAGCAAGACTGTGCTTGCTTCAGGCCTGTCTTCACCTGGATTATTCATGGTGATCTCAGAGAGCCCTGCCTGCAGAGTCAGAGTGAGTGAGCTAAGAAACGGGAAACTTGAAACTTGCACTCCAGTTGATCAGCTGACACAGCCTCTGAGCTATCATTTCATCTTCCATGGTTCATTGAAAGTGAGGACTTGCTTCCTCCCTGGCCCAGAGAATATGGACATCTAGACACCCTAGAATATAGATATCATATGTCCAATTTGTATCTCTTGACTTTCACTATTTTAAGGGAATTCGCATATTTCACACAGCTTAAGGATATTTTTCTCATTAATGAAAGGAATTTGCAAAAGTAGTTATTGAATGCTTAGAAGTAAAGCAGAACATAAGGATGATCACACAGACAGAGTTCTTGGAAGTATGCATACATGCAGGAAGGCAACACAGACTTAAAGAATAATGCTTATGTCTGATTTATTGTGTACAGATCTTAGCCTGAATGCCAAAAAGATTCATGAGAAAAAAATCAACAATTCATTGATTTATTGTTGAGAAAATTGAAGGGACTTTACTAGTGACCTCCAGATTAGTAAGTACAACAAAGAAAATATGTTCCTCAACTAACAGAACTGCTTTTAGGACTAAAAATAGTCCTAATGGATGTTTTTGAAGTATTTTGTGTTCTCTTCCACCCACTGGTTCAGAATCAGATTCAACTAATGTTCATGAGTGACTGCCCTGTGTCCGGACACTTTGCCGGGTGCTTCTATTACTTCATTTGATTCCTGTTTCTCCTCCAGAGGAGTCTCACTGTTCTCATTTTACAGACACTTGAGAAATGAAGAGCCTTACCTAAGGCCTCATAAGTGTTGAGTGAGGGGCTAGGGTTCTGGCATTGTAGTCTGGGTTTTTTTTTTTCTGATACCATGACCTGTGTTCCTACTGTTGACACTTGTTTCCATTTTATCAGAATTAATGAGTCTTATCAACACTTAGATATTAAATAGCAATGAAGGAGGCACCTGGATGGCTCTGTCTGTTAAGCATCTGCCTTTGGCTCAGGTGGTGGTCCCAGGGTCCTGGGATTGAGCTCCTTATCGGGCTTTCTGCTCCCGGGGAGCCTGCTTCTCCCTCTCCTCCCCACTTATGCTCTCTCTCTCTCTCTCTCAAATAAATAAATAAAATTTTTTTAAAAAAATAAATAAATAGCAATGAGGGTTAGAAGAAAAATATTCTTCTTTCCTAATTTTAATTTTATAAACAAATAATAAGCAGCTGCATAGAAATAATAGAGAATAGAGCAACCCATAATTTGAGTGGTCATGAGTCATGGCATGATATAAAACCCATGTCTTTTATGTGTGTGAGTGTTCCCTTTTTGCAGTGTAAACAAGCTCACTGTGTGACAGAAAGGTGTGAAAGGTGAACACAGCAGATTAGAATTACAGAGAAAATAGGTGTGGGCTGTCCCCCAGCTCATGGAATTTCATCAAAAGCCCTATGTAGAATGTGTTCAAAGACAACTATGTCTTGGCAGAAGCAACATCACACTGGTGATATCAGAGGGTCATGCACCCATGTGGGACCTAAAGATAAGAAGTGCCCCTGCACAGCCTGTCCTAATCAGTACACTATTTGCCAGCTTCACATGAAATGTCTTTTTGGCAAATATAAAGGTTCTCTTAGGGAAACACAGGATGGACCCACGCTGTTATTTTTACCTGAAATTAAAATAATCAAGTGGATTATTAAAGAACAAAAATCAATTATCCCTAAATACGTCACCCTATTAACAAGGCTAATCTCACTTTTGTTTAGACCTTACCTGAGGACATCACTGTCTTTAGAATGCATCATTTTGGTTCCATTGGTCTCTTGATAAATGACAATTTACAAGAGTTGGACTACCTGAGCTCGCATTTTATTTTGTAAGACTATGGCCCTCAGGAGCATGATTGCATGGTGTTTGTTTGTCCTCTTATATACTCCCTGGTGGTGTCTTTGTGTTCAAACAAACATAGTAAGAACAAGTGTGCTAAGGAAGACAACTTCTCTGCAGGCCTGCCTCCCCCCCAGTTGTTTCTGGTACAAAAGGAAAAACCCATTTTTCCTGATTCCTGATTACACATTTTAAGTTTCTTAAGCAACTGCAACAGGAAGGCTGGGACTAGGCCTATTTCCTATGATGTGGTATGTTTATCAGCCCATTGCCCCTATCACAACTCAGCTTCTTGCTTTTACATTTTTAATAAATCCCTCTTTATACCAAAAACAGCACATTCATTGCTGCCATTAAAATCCACGAGGAAGGAGAAAGATATAGGATCTCTTCCACTGTTCTTTGGGCTTCCTTCACTATCAGTCAACCCTTCAAATATCGATTTTCTTGGAACATGAGGGAGGACAGAGAGGTGGCTTCATGGGGGTCAGCACGATGACTGCAAAGCAGCAGGACTTGTCATGTTCCTCATCATTCTCTCCCTTCCCCCAGCTCCTCCTTCTCTCCTCTTTCTCTCTCCTTGCACCTTGCTTATACTCCCCCGCCACCCCTATGTCCCTATGTCCTTTCATCTGGACAGGTTTTTAATGTTGTGAGGATATATTTTTTTTTAAAGATTTTATTTATTTATTTGACAGAGAGAGACACGGCGAGAGAGGGAACACAAGCAGAGGGAGTGGGAGTGTGAGAGGGAGAAGCAGGCTTCCCGCGGAGCGGGGAGCCCGATGCGGGGCTCGATCCCAGGACCCCGGGATCATGACCTGAGCCGAAGGCAGCTGCTTAACCGACTGAGCCACCCAGGCGCCCCTAATGTTGTGAGGATATTAAGATTAAAGAAATAATGTCTGAGTCTTCTGATGACCTCAGAGGAAGGTTCTTTGGATTTCCTAGTTCTCTGATTACTAATTTCTTCTCTGGGCAGAAACCATTCATCAGTCAGGCAAATAAGCTCTCCTCCAGCACAGTAACCATCTGCTGGTCTTTGAGAGGTAAGAGAGTCATGAGGTGCTTTTTTGCAAGATTTCTGCTGAGAATGTGTATTGGCTCCTCCCTAGAAGGAAATAGAAACAGCTCTTCCAAGGGCGCCGTCCCTGAACAAGGAGAGAGCAGGACTAGTATGAGGAGCTGATGGGGCAGTCAAGGACTTCTGTAATCTGCCCCAAACTGCCTTTTTAGCCTTGTCTTACAACCCCCTCAACCCCCTAACATGTGTGTAGCCTTCTCTCAAGGTAAATGGAGCTTCCTTTTCTCTTGGTAAATGATGCATGCTTCCAGACCTTAGCTTGTCTGCCCTTCCCACTGTCTAGAAGGCATCATCCTGCACCTGAACCATTGACAGGCATGACAGGCACTCACACAGCAGCTCAGCTGCCTCATGTGTCAAGAAACACATCTGTCCTTTAGAGGTCCAGGCCTAGGCCCATCCTTCCTTTGTTTCCCTTGAGGAGCTCAACTTGCTCCATCCCTCCCTTTCTCCTCTCAACACCTTCAAGAGTCGGGCAAGAGTTAATCGCCATCCTGAAAACACAGAGCTGAAACCAGATATGACGCTTTTGATAAATCGAGCAGGGCTTTGAAAAAGTGGGGTGTGTGTGTGTGTCTGTGTGTTAGTGAAGCTAAAGGCAGACAGCATGACTGAGAGGGTGGGAGCAGAGATGATGCATACAGAGAGAATAATAAAGTGAGGTGATGAAAATAAAATACCACCTTCTGGTCCTGATCATGTATCCTACAGAACCCATTTCCACTAGGCCTCTCACACGGTTGTGTTAATTTTCCATTCTTTCCATTTTGGCCTTCATCCTGCAACCGTCAGTCTTACAGAGGCTAGAAACTCACCAAGACTTCCCAAACTCCAGTTCAATATTTACAAAACATCTTCTCAGTTTGGAGAGAGCACCACACACACACACACACACACACACACACACACAAATACACACACTCTACACCCAAAATGTCAAAATGTCCCCTAAATTGCATTTAACCTCCTAAGTGCTGCTTTAGGCTCCTTCTGTATGTCCTTGACCAAAGCAAAAAGCTGAATGGTTTATAGTCTCCTCCCTTCCCTTCTCTAGCCTTTTCCTGAAAGTTCTAACTTGGCATCAGAACAGTTTCAGACAGTCTCCATCTCATCCTGCAGTTTGTTGTGTACATTGAAACCTTTGATACATCAAACAAAACCTCCAAGAGCCTTTATTGCCTCATCATGTACATACAGACCTTTAGAATGTTGCAATAATATGCTCTGTAGATAAAATGTGAGTGTTAAAAAGTGATTGTGAATACCTGAGCTTGTTTCTATGATATATAACAAATATATATCTGTGAAAGATAATGGAAAAATTATAAACCACCTTTTCCAGATAAAATCTGAAAGATATTCATATATATATTCATAGCCACACACATGTCAAATTTATGATGATTAACAACTTGTGTTGTTTTGAGATGAAAGAATTTTGAAATAAATATGGAAAGTATTAGAAGTAAAACCTTCCTTCTACTCTTCTTTTCTTTCAACAAATATTTAGTGTCTATTACATATATATTTAATGGTGTAGGGAATAGAAAGGTTAAAAAACTGGCCTCTGCCCTGAAGTCACTTTCAGTCTAGTTGGGGAGATAAGGTGTAATGGCAAAGATTATATGAATGATAGACATTAAAAGATAAATACATAAAATGTCATGAGGCACTATGTGATTATGTAGCAAGAAGTGCTATGATTTTGAGGTAGATGTCTCTGTGGGTTGGGTGGTCCTGGGAGTTGGGTGGTCCTGGAAGGCTTCCCAGAGGAGGAGGAGCTTCAGCTGGGCAGGAAAGAGAAGCACAGGACCCTTTTGAAGGAGGGAACTAAGCTAAGCAGTAGATGAAAAGACTGTATGTGTGATTAAAATGTATCAGTAATGGAATCTTGAAAATGCCTAAAACCAGATGCTTAGAGAAAGAAAAGAAATACAGAAAAACTTATTCATTGTGGTTGGCTTTGAAGTATTGTTTGAGTTACTGTTTTCTTGGTGTTTGTATTTTCCAAATTAAGTATCACTAGTATTTAAAAAATGATATCTAATAACACTTTAAAAATTAATGCATCAATTTCCTATGGGCATTCTGCTCACAAACCTTCTGGTGGGAAGCTGTACAGGATTACCTCTCCTAGTTTATGCTTACAAGAGACCAGTAGATTATAATTTTTGTTTTTCTCACAGAAATGTGGGGGCAAATTTCCATGATCAATACTTTGTTCAGTATGTTAGGTAGCCTTTGTACTGTTTCTTTTATCAAATTAGCCATTATTCCAGTTATCTTCTGTGTGATAAAATTATCCCAAAATTTTGTGGTGTAAAAACAATACTTTATTATGTGTATGGATTCTGTGGATCAGGTATAAAGAAGGGCACATGGGGATGATTTGTCTTTGCTCTATCATGTTTGAGCCCTCAGCTCGAAGATTAAATGGTCTGGGGTAACTTGACAGCCAGAGGCTGGAAATAGCTGAAGATTTATTGGTTGTTGACTGGAATATAAAATGAGGCTATCGGTCAGAATACCCCCTCTCCATGTCATCTGGGCTTCCTTATAATATGGAGGCTGTGTTCAAAGGGTGAGTGTCCAAGAACGAGAGAGATCCAAGCAGAGTCTGTATCTTTTATGACTAAGCCTTGGAAATCACACAGCCTTACTTTTGACACATTCTATTTGTCAAGGGAGTCACAAAGCCCAAGCTGCCCCCCTCTAGTTTCAAGGGGAGTAGAAATAGACTCTGTCTCTTGATGAGGGGGTGGTGGTGGTGACAAGGTTCCAGAAGAGGTTATGGGACTAGATAAGTTCTGGTGAGACTTTTTGGAAAACACAATATACCACAGCCATTGTTACACTTTCTCCTGCAACCAAGTCAGTTGCCCCCAGTTATTGCTGAAAAGGGCAGATGAGCCACAGATTTTTCAGGCCCAGAGCTATTTCAGATGGCAAGAGACTCTTTGTTTGAATGATACCAGGAGTTTGCTGCAAGTTGCTTTCCCACTAGAGAAAGTAAAGTCATTGAATGAATGACTTTATCATTGAAATGGTTTGGTTTATAGCCTGGGAACCACTGTTTATTTTATTAATATGCTGACCAAGGCAAGAAAGTTCTGCTGAGAAAGTCTCATTGAAGTTGACATTCTGTATTTCTAAATAAAGCTAGAAAGTCATTACTTGGGTGTGAGAGGACAAAACAGACTCAACATAGGGAATTTGGGGAAAAAAAGCAGGAGAGAAGGAATGCTAGTACATGAGGGAGAGAGGACTGGTGGCAGGAGCTTTTCTAGTATCTTCCATTCACCTTTGCCATGTAGGAAATCTTAGATGATAGTAGTTGGGTCTTGGTGGGCAGAAGATAGCAGAATAACCTCCAGGCAACAACAAAATGAATTAAGCCACCATAATTATCAGCAGCTTCCTGCTTTGTCACTAATATACAATCTGATTAATTTCAACTCAAGAAATATGTATTTTACACTTATTATGTGCCTACTTTAGGTCTGTGAGAAGTATAGGTGAGATGAAAACATAATACTCTGCTATCACAAAGAGTCCTTGTCGGGCGAGGGAGTCAAAGGAGAACCAAATATATAATATATTTCACTTTTTCACCCTAAAATGTGAATGTGAGTTGTCAATCAGAGCAGTGGTACAGCTTAAACACTGAATGAGATCAGAATAAATAATGTTTACCAAGTTTTCCTGGAGCCACACTTTTAGTACAGAACAATGGACATGTTTATCTAGTCTTGTGAAAATGTCTCAAGGAGCCCAGAGACGAATGTTTTATTTTTTTAAATTGATTTTATTTATTTATTTGAGAGAGAGCAAGAGAGAGAGCGAGCACGAGCAGGGAGAGGGTTCCCTGCTGAGCAGGGAGCCCGACATGGGGCTCAAACCCAGGACCCCGGGATCATGACCTAAGCCAAAGGCAGACGCTTAACCGACTGAGCCACCCAGGTGCCCCGAGAGGAATGTTTTAGAACAGTGTTTCCTCATTTATCTGACAATAAAAGTCATCTATTAAGTACAGATTTCCCAGTCCTGCTCCTAAACATTCTGATTCTGTTTATCTAGGGTAGGCTTAGGAAACTATACTTTCACAGAGGATTCTATTAAAAGGAAAATTTGGGAAATTGAGATTTAGGAGAAATTGCAATTGACCAAAGAGGAGTGAAAACCCAAAGAATTGTTCCAGCAGGTAAGAGAAAAACAGAAGCACAGCTAACTAGGTACTTTGTGCACCTTTCACAAGTTGAGTCTACACTGACAACATTGCACTGTAAAAAAGAAATTAATAAAATAAAATTAACAAAAAAGAAATTACTTCAAAATATTCTGTCCACCTATTAAGGTTTTTTTTTTTCAGCAAATGTGAGTCTCTGACTGAAAAGTAGATATAGCTTATTGTAATTGTGCAAATAAATGCATCTCATTAATTTTTTAGTCTATAACTAGGTTCTGAAAAAAAGGTAAGATTGAAAATATGTAATGTTTCAGGGTGCTTGGCTGGCTCAGTTGGTGGAACATCTGACTCTTGATCTTGGGGTTGTGAGTTCAAACCCCACATTGGGTGTAGGGATTACTTAAAAAAAATGAAAACATGTAATATTTAAAATTAACCAAAATTACCTTAAAGAATGTAAAATTTAAATTCTGGTTATAGTGATCACAAATCACTTTCTTCTTCATCCCTATTCTTCAAAATAAGCATTTTTCCTTTCAAAGTCCTTAATTTTTCTTTCCCATTGGGAAATGGGACTATACTGACAATCCTTCTAAAGTCCAATTAAGGCCGAATGTTTACAAACATTCAAAACAAGCCAGACTTTCATATCCCATCTCACACGTTATATAATGAGGATTATACTGCTCACCCCTAGACTTGGGGTTCTTTGGTCTGTTTTAGTGTTAAATGAAAGAATGCACACAAAAGCTCGACCTCTGTGTAGAAGATGCTCGAGACATTTAAATATCGCATTTCATGAATCTTCGCCATCACCGTCATGATCATCCTCACAGTTACACTTGATTGAATAGCTCCTTTGTGCCAAGAATAATGCCAAATGCTGTGGAGGACACAGAGATGAAATAAGATACACTTCCCGTCCCTCCAGGGAAGGACACGCTAACTGCGGTGCAAGTAAAAAGGTAATCATCCAAGCTTGGGAAGATCACAAAGCGGAGGGCTTGCAGAGGGTTGGACAATGGGAAAAGACTTCATGGAGATAGTGGCTTTGGAGCTCGCCTACAAAACGTTTCTATATTCCATATTCTCAACAGTTTCTCAGCCTCCCCTAGAAGCATCACTGTTACCCTTCCTTAATTATTTGGTGATGTGAAATGATTCATGTTTAATGCTTTCCTAGGGAACGGACTTTCCTAGTGAGCTCAACTAAGTTGTTTGAGTGAATTCAGTGTAAGGAACTGAGAGGTGCACACTGGAAGGAAACACGAAGGCTCTTGGATACCAGTTTACCTGAATGTCGGGTCATGTGGATTCTTTAATGATTTCCAGACCGACACACTTTAATATCACATGAGCTCCCTGTGCAATACAAAGAGAGAAGATTACTTGATCCATATAATGATTTTCACTATTCAGGCCTCAAAACAGGATAATGGCTGCATAACCAAGATAAAGTAAGTGTTCCTCAATTATCCATAATTGCTTCACTTTGTAGAACCATTAGAAATATGGTTTTAAAATAGATGCAGATAACAGAGAAGGAGAACATGTCAGGCAAGGAAAAGATTATAAACCTGACTAGATGGTTTTGAAGGCATCGGCAGCAAAGAGAGTTCTAGAAACACTTTTGGATTCTCAGAGACAAATAATCCTTAGCAAAGTGTCCATTCGCCCTACACCTTCTCATTTTATTATCTCCTTGCATTCTCTTCCGATTTTCAAGTCTAGTGACTGAACGGAACAATTGGAAAATGGACACATCCCAGTAGATTGTGTCCTTTGGGCCATATATTCAGTATAGATGAATGGAAAGGAAAAAATATTAAAGCATTTAAAATATGAACTTATTTTGCCACAAGTCACCAACATTATGATAAAGCATCCGATTTTTTTTTTTTTTAAGTTCAAAGTTACCTACGCCCAAGAGAGTTGGACAGTTCAGACAAAGTTAGGAAAAATAGCGATTCCCCGCTGGCCTCCTCCTGCTTCTCCCTGTTCAGAAAATCCCACCGCTTCCCCCTCTTATAGTCAATTGTTATACTGTTTACCTGCATGCCCTAAATTGCATGTGTTCTTATTCTTTGTTTTGGCTTTTCCAAGTTTCAGGCAATACTGATTCGCCGTCTGCCGTGGAAGCTGAGGATTTTGCTTTCTCCTTTTCCCTGACCGATAACAACGACCATCCAATCCTCCCATCCTTCTGATGTAGTTATATCATAATTTTGGTTACATTAGTTTTTATTGTTATTGAGATCATGCAAACACTATTCACAGATGAATCTGTCCCACATAGCTCTGTTTTCTAAATTGTTTGGTTTCGTTTTAGTTTTCTAAATGATTTTCGCTAATCAGCTGTCTTTCCATGATTGTCCAAATTTCCTCACAAATCTCTCAGATGCAGTAGATGTTCTATCGATGCCATCTTCCTGAAAAGGTCTATCCGAGTGCCTTCTGATTTGCTCTAACCTGCAGTGGCTGCTTCCTACTCGGGGTACTCAGTAGCCGTGCTGGGTTCTTCCTTTGCTATCACCTGGGGATCCCCCTCACCTTTTTTCTTCTGGGTTGCATTTCATGTCTCCTGTATCAAGTGTCTTCTCTTTTGGTTTCCTATCTTGTTTCAGTAGAGCAAAATCTCCTGTCATGAGATATGGTGCATAGCTGGTAACCTTCTTGAGATCTTTCCTATCTCCAAACGGCTTTATTCCCCTAACATTGATGGCTTCGTTGAACATAGAATTCTTGGTTGGAAATGACTTTCTTTCAGGATTTTGAAGACATTGCTCCACTGCCTTTCAACTTCCTGTCTACATGTAGAGAAGTCCTAAACTATTCTCACTGATGATTCTTTGGGCATAGTCTGTTTCTCCCCTATCTTTAAAACTTCTGTGATTTCCTTTTTGCCTCCCATATTCTCAAATTTCACAAAGATGTGCCTCAGCGTTGATCATTTTTTTTAAAGATTTTATTTATTTATTTGAGAGACAGAGAGTGTGTGTGTGAGAGAGAGAGAGAGAGCGCGCACAAGCGGGGGGAGGGGCAGAGGGAGAGGGAAGAATCGACTCCCTGCTGAGGAGGGAGCCTGAGGTGGGGCCGGATCCCAGGATCCTGAGATCATGACCTGAGCTGCGAAGGCAGACACTTAACCAACTGAGCCACCCAGCCGCCCCAGTGTTGATCATTTTTATCCAGTGTGCTAGGGCACTTTCAGTTTGGAAACTCTAGGAAAATGTCTTGAAGTTGTTTATGCCTTCACTCTTCTATTATAGCTACCCTGGACCTCCTTCATTAGTCCTTTGCCTTTTTGCCTACTTTCTGGGCAATTTCTTTAATTTTATCTTCCAGTTTTTCTCTTGAGTTTTTTAATTTGTTTTTGCATCTTTACTTTATAAAAGACCTTTGTTGTTGTTGTTGTTTTTGACTGGTTCCTTTTTTATAGTCTCCTGTTCCTGTCTTATGGTGGCAGTGTCTGGCACTGTTAGAATTTCTTTTTTTAAGGTTTCTTCTCACTGCATATTCTTTTTCTTCTACTCCAAGTTTATATTTCCGTGTTTGTTTTAGATTTTTTTTTTTTCGGCTGGCAATCATTTTCTTTTTGGCTGGTAATCATTAGTTGTCTGTTCCTTTTAAGAATGGGGCACTAAAAAGCTTATTGGATACTCTGAGCACATGGCTGGACTTGACTATGATCTTTCCATGGCGTGAATTGGTTGAGAAAACTCAGGTGTCAGTATCTTTTAGGTCCCTCTTAGAATAATCACATTCTCCAGAGAAGACTCCTCTAATCTTCTGCCTGGAGAGGGAGAGACTGGCTGCCAAAACCGGAAAAGGGCTGGGGTTTCAGAATCAAGTGTGTGTTCATTCCATCCTCAAATTGCTATTATACAATTTTTAAAAAATATAGAAAAGTTGAAGGGATAGTACAATGGCCACCTGTATCTCCTCCACCTAGATTTGACAATGGCTAACAGTTGGCCACATTTCTTCTTGCTCTCCCCCTCTCTCTGAACCTTTGAAGGTAAGATGCTGTTATCGTGACATTTCACTCAAATATTTCAGCATAAATTTCCTCAAAATAACGACATTTTCTATATAACTGCAATGGCATTATTATATCTAATAAAAATAACAATAATTTATCATTTAGTGATCAGTCCTTATTCAAATTTCCCCAACCACATATTCTTATTTTTTTGCAGGTATTCCTGCCTTAAATTATGCTAGGTGTTCCTCCATCCAGGGGATTGATCCCCAGTCAATCCTCTCCTGATAATAAATCCAGTCTTTTGCTAGAGGTAGGAGAAGAGTAGTCATCTAGCCATGTAGAGGGGAGGAAGGTCTCTATTTCTTAATTTGCAACCCTTTCCCCACTATCGCCACCACCAAACACGTATACCTTTAACGTCACTTCCAGGAGTGCTTGGTGTCATTTCCTGAATGAGCTGTTTGGGGATTCTGTATCACAAACTGGGTCATTTTTTGCCATTTCCTATTGCTAAATTAGGATTTAGTTTTCTCATGTCTGCTGTGTTGAGGATGGTTATATTATTTATTTTTCAAGCCAGAACACATTTGAAAGTAAAATTCTCTCTCTCTCCCACTGGCTCTCTCTCTCTCAAATAAATACATCTTTTTTTTTTAAAAAAAAAAAGAAAGTAAAAGTTGATACTATTATTAATTATGCCAGGACTGTTAACAGGGGTAAACCGGACTGTCTTTGGAAGACGAGCAAATGGTTACTTTAGGATGTCATTTTCTACCTATCTGCTTTCCAACTTCAAAGTTGTGTTCTAGTCCCTTCATCTGCTTGCCCCATTCTTGTGCCTTTATCTGCAAACAAACAAACCCTTTCCTGTTGTCTTATGGGGTTTTGTAAGTAGAAGTAATGGTATATTTTCACTTGCATTATCTCTATCCAAGTTAATTATCTTGAACTCTCTTCGATCACTTTGTACTTGCACCACATTTTGTTATTTTAATGTTCTTCAATGCCTTGACTGCTCTTTAAAATCATCACATGACTTAAAGTGAGGTGTTTTATATGAGTTTAATAAATATATATTTATTTTATTTGATTAGAGCTCACCATCACTGTTTATTTCATACATAGAATACCAAGTAAGTGTCAAGCAGACCAAAAATAGAAAGCATATGATTGTTAAGGTAGTTTTTAGTTAGACTCTAGGATTTATTGTTCTTTATACCTGAAATAACTTCTCCTCACATTTCTGTGAAAATCCTAGTCATCTGTTAAGGTCCACCTCAAATCTGCCTTCTCCTTGAAGTCTCCCCTGATAATTTCCTCAGAAGAAAGAAAAAAGGAATTTTCTTTTCCTCTAAAATCGTGTGACACCCACAATTTATGTTATATTATATACACAGGCATGCGTGTACACACACATATATATCAGTGAAACAAGAGTACCTGAAAAATACTTCCCCTTACTGAGAAACACTCTGATATTTTTTAAATTATAATCTTTTACTTTTTAAAAAGTACTGATGGACTACCAAAACATTGATTTCTTTACTCTCTAATGAACTGTGACCCACGATTTAAAAAACGTTGCCTGGGGGGTGCCTGGGTGGCTCAGTCGGTTCAAGAGCCAACTCTGGATTTTGGCTCAGGTCATGATCCCAGGGTCCTGGAATTGAGCCTCAGAGCAGGCTCTGTGCTCAAGGGGGAGTCTGCTTGAGGATTCTCTCTCTTTCTCTCTCCCTCTCCCTCTGCTCCTTCCCCCCCCACTCACTCTCTCTCTCTCAAATAAATAAACCAATCTTTAAAAAGACATTGCCCTAGTGCAGTGCTTCTTAACCTTGTGATCCATGTATACAACTCACTGGTCCATGAACTTGGGTGGAAAAATAATTACATCTTTATTTTCACAACCTTTTACTGAAATTTAAAATTACCTCTTATGGGCGCCTGGGTGGCTCAGTCGTTGAGCATCTGCCTTCGGCTCAGGTCATGATCCCAGGATCCTGGGATCGAGACCCACATCGGGCTCCCTGCTCAGTGGGAAGCCTGCTTCTCCCTCTCCCGCTCCCCCTGCTTGTGTTCCTGCTCTTGCTATCTCTCTCTGTCAAATAAATAAATAAAATCTTTAAAAAAAAAAATTACCTCTTATGAATATAAGATAACTAATCTTAACAGTATTAACAATATCTATAACTTTGTCACTAATAAAAACTGAGATTTTTATTAGGATATAGGATTCTTGAAATATCTTTTATACTCATCAATGCTTTGGAATTATTGAAGTTACCTGACCTGCTGCTAAGTCTTGTTATTTAAAGCATTAAAAAAATACATATGTTACTATATCACAAATTTGCTTTGTAATATTTTGATGATTGTATTTCACTATAGTTGTGTTTCACTATTGTTTCCTTTGTAATCTATTATTTTACTTTATACCTTTATAAACATTCTGAGAAAGGATCAATGGGCAGCATCAGATCATCAAAGGGGTACAGTCTGGAAGAAGGTTAAGAAACCTGCCAAGATGCTGTGAGTTTCCTGGAACCAAACAGCTGTTGCAGTGCCTTTCATATAAGAAAGGCTCAACAAATATTTGTTGAACACATTATTTCTCCAGGTTACTCAGGAGTAATTTAAATCTGAAAAATTCTAGCTAAAGTCAAACAGTGTTATGCTAAAAAAGCTAATTTGGCTATTTGTAGTGGAAGAGATAGTTGGCAGGGTTAGTTAATTGCATAAAACCTTCACATCCTAGGGGCTTGCTACTCCCAGGAATTTAAATTATAGGGCAGATTGTAATTCAGTATGAGTAGATACATGAAGTAATAGCTAAGTTAAAACATACTTCTTGGGCCCCTGTAATAAAAAAAAAATCCATTGGGTTTTATATATACAACACATGACCTCTTGCATAAGGAATTCATACACTGTGTGGAGAGACAGAACATCATGAGGACAGAGAACGCAGGTGTTTCAGGAGATGGCAAGCAGTATAGTTTGGTGAGGAGGTTGAGTCATGAAAGGAAATAGTGGGGACTAAGTCTTGAAACCTCAACTGGGTTGGATTATGGAAAGCTTCAAATGCCGGCCCAAGGAGGCAAGACTTTATTCAACAAGAATTTAAGTCCTTTTGGAGATTTTTCCATCAAAACAAGGATATGATGTAGGTAATGTTTTAGGAAGCTTCATTTGAGACCACGATTCAGCAGGTGCTGAAGGGCGCAGCAGTTAGAACGCCTAACATGTTGTCTTCAGTTGCTGCTTTTCTCTTCCTATTTGGAATCTTGTCTTTGTAAGCGCTTGCTAGATACTTGTACCAGATCCTCAAATTCAATACTATACCTCCAACCAAAACTTCCCGGCGAACCTGCAACTCCTGACTTTCTTATTCATGTAATGACCACACTCTGTCCTCGAGACCATCTTTAATTTCTTCCTATCACCCACTTACTGAGTTATCCTTCCTCTGGCTGATTCCATTAATAGCTTATTAAACTCATGTATCCTCAAAATAGACATATATGATAGAAGATTAAATTTGGGATCATAAAGTAGAACATTTTTTAAAGGGAGATGTTATACTTTGTTGCTTGCAGTATAAAAAGAAGTTAACAAGCCAACATCGCAGGTTTTGATTCTATCTGTTAAGGGACTGAGTTCTCAGGCTGTCCTAGAGAAGAAGTGTATTTTCTTATCATCAAGTTCTACCTTTACCTCCTGAAGTGGCCATATTATTAGTGCTCTGTTGAGGTAGATTTGACAATGTAGTTTAGGATCCCTATATATACGGATAATAAATAAAACAGGTTTAAGCTATTTTGTGCATATAGTTACACAAACTCAAAGAAGCAACAACAAATGGAGTGGGGACAAACAGGAAGCAAGTTCTGTTTGTACTATATGTACATGTAGTTAACATCTTAAGTGCTCATTGCCACATTCATCCTTCTTTTCATCTGGTTTAGTCCCCTTTATTGTCTATTTGTCTTTCTCAATTCCCTGACCTTTCTTTCACTGATTTCAAGGGAACTTTTGTCCTAACTGGCTTTTACCTTGGAAACATCTGATATCATTGAGCCTCAGCTGTTCCTCTTAAAGATACATAGTGTCTCAGCATTGAAAGAGGCAGATAACATTTTGATTCATTCAAAATATGTCAAGGCTTGCTTGTCAAATACCACCAACTTAAATCAGATATTTTTTTTTTCCTCTGGGGCTTCTTGAATATGATTTACATGTGAAAAAAGACAAAGATATGAGATGGCCAGAGGAGTTGGCTCCTTTTCTGAGATCTGCAGGTTCTTCCTCACTATCAGCAGAGTATCTAATCTTTTTTTTCTTTTTAAAGATTTTATTTATTTATTTGTCAGAAAGAGAGAGAGAGCGCACAAGCAGGGGGAGCAGCAGGCAGAGGGAGAAGCAGGCTCCCAGATGAGCAAGGAGCCCAACACAACCTCGATCCCTGGGATCATGACCTGAGCCGAAGGCAGATGCTTAACCGACTGAACCACCCAGGTATCTGATCTTTATCAGGGCAGAGACTTGAGCTGTCCAGTTTCTGGACAACATTTAGGAATGAAGAACTCATGTTCGTCAGGCAATTTAGTCCTTGGTGACTTCCAGAATAATCCTAGGTTCTGCAGTGCACATGTGTGGTCAGTGATTTATAGGTTTATAGGTTTTATTGAGTTAGGAGATTCTGTTATAGCAGAGTTTCCTCAAGCTTTGTACTTTTGACTTTTCAGGCCAAATAATTTTTTGTCTTGTGCATTGTAGGATGTAGCATCCCTGGTTTCTACCCACTAGACGTGGCACTTCCTCAGCTGTAACAACCAAAAATGTCTCCAAATATTGTCATTTTTTCCCCCCAAGGGGAAAAATTGCCCCTGGTTGAGAACCACTGTGATATAGTGAAGAGGTGGTGGATGGTAGTTTCTTAGCCCATGTCTTAAAGATTTTCTATATTCTTTCTTGCCATTCTTTGGCATATGTTATACTTTAAATATGGTTGCATTTACCTATGCTAAATTTATTTTGTAATTCAAACTAATTTTCTTGTTATATTTATCTATTGAGTAACAAACTTTCCTCCCTTATGTTTAACAACCATGTAGAAAAACATCCATTTTTGTAGAAAACAGAGAACTCCATGGAACTTCTCTTATTCTCACTATCTGAAGTCTTAAAACAAGGAAGAACTAACACAAATAGAAAGTCAGGTGAAGAAGCTAATTTAGGGGGAAGATGAGTCCTATTATATTCAGGGAAGATTTGAAGTGACGGTAGAATATCTAAATGTGTGTCAAGCAACTGCTTGAAGAGAGGTTGGGCTATAGACCTGGGAGTCGAAGGATAGTTATGAACTGAAATTATGAAGTACCCATTGAAAAATGAAAAAGCTCAGATGACTGAAGACTAAACCTTAACATGAAACTATGGAAATGAAGCTAGCAGAAAGAAAAAAAGGATATTTATTGATTGAAATAGTGAAAGCTAATGATTGAATAGGTGAATGACAACCTTGCCACAGGGGTATCAATAAAGCCCAATGGTAGGAAAAAGTCAGAAAGAAGGAAGAAACAAAAGAAGAGAGAAAGAAAGAAAGAAAGAAAGAAAGAAAAAGAAAAAGAGAGTGAGAAAGAAAAAGAGAGAGAAAGTAAAAGAGAAAGAAAAATTCTGTCTACCAGTTGTATATTTCAGAAGATCATTACAGGGACTTGTGGAAAAGTAGTGGGTGGGCTTGTGGTTTGGAGTGAGAAAGATAGGGAATAGAAAAGGTGCTTGGTAACTTGCCGGTCTTGAGATAAGCATGTATTCTAATCAGACTTCCTTGGCTATAATCCACTGAGGATCACCGGGGGAGCACCTGTTCCTTATCCTGAACAAAGTAATTCCTAGAATGAAAGGAAAAGTGTGCTCAACATGGTCAAGAATGTCAAATAATCCCCATCTTTCTATTGTCCCTACCTTCTTTTTAATTTTTGTAGCAATCATTTGCTACTGCTCTTGAATAGGACAAATGCTTGCCTACTGCAAGGATAAATGGAGATGAAAGGATTTTATTGTTATATACTAAGAGTGGTATCAGCAGATCATTGGAACTGTTACCTAATTATTGCCAGAAAAATTAGTTTCCATATCATCATTTATAGAACTTAAAAAATATATCCAGTTGACTTATATCAAGACTCTTAGAATGGGTCAAATCATTCAGGTCCCTGGGAATACAATTACCAATCAATTCAACTTAAAAGGTTCATAAGGAAATTTCGTTTCAAATTTAAGCATTTTACTAAGGTGTTTTATTTTTATCTCCCTACGGCCACATGGGCAATACGTGACCTATGCTCTAATACTATTTGCTTCAAACATTTTTTTTTCCCCCATTAAACAATATCCCATGTTCCACAGCACAGACAATTGGAGCCTCTATTCCCCCATTTGTCTGGCTGCTTTCTGGGGAAGAGAGTTTTGAATCTCCCGACAGTCAAGACAGAAAAAAAAGAAACCACTGAGTTATACTTTTATATTTCTTATCTAATAAAAGAAGCATCCCTCGGTAGAGACTAACTTAGTGTCAGGGTCTGAAACGAATATATCACCAGAGACAGAGGATATATTAGGCCAGAGGCCAAACCTCTTCTCTGAGCAGAAGCTAACGCCTCTTCCTCTATACTCTCGGCCGTCTAAGAGAGCTACAAGAGGAGCTTGGGAAGAGAAGCGGTCAAACATTTTGGCATTTCAGGCAGAAACCGCTTCCGAGAGATCTTTAGGGACCCCAGTGGCATAAAAATCTAGAGTGGGCACACTGCTCGTTACTAAAGATTGAGAACCACTTTTTTGCTCCGCACAGTAGCAATAGGCGTGTGTTCCGTGACCGCCTTCCTCGCTTTCGGTGAACTCCAGGACTTGAGGCTCCCTCAACGTGACCCAAGTTTTCCTTTCCTTCCCCTTTGCGGTGCACCCTAAGCACGAATCTATTAGAATGCAGACCAAACCCGGCAACCCCAACACAGGAATCAGGGGCGCTGAAAATCTCCCCGACACAGTGGAGAAGCAGCGAGAGACTTGCCGCTCCAACCAATCAGGTGAGAGGAAATCTTAGCACAACACCCCCCCCCCTTCCGCTTACCAATCAGCACCTAACTCGATGGGCCACGCCCATCGACACCGGGAAAACACCTTTTAAATTTTATTAGTTATAGCTTTTTTTCCCCACCGTCATTCTAGGCCATCCATCCCACGAACTGTGCTCAAAAGTGGAGAACTGAATATAACAATTCCAAAGCTGGTCATTCTGGCGGTGTGAAGCGAATCTATAGACCTCTTCCATCAAAACTGTGATTCTAGGAGGGCTAGGGAAAGGGAACGGAGCATTCCGGAGAACAAACTACAACTCCCAAGGGGCCTTGCGCGGACTCGGCGCGCCCTGGGCGAGGGGGCGGGCCATTGCAAAGAAGACCGCTGAGGGTCATGGGGCTCCCCTCCCACTTCCTGAACATGAGCCACTGACCCGGCGGACTTTGAGGTGGGCAGGGCTCTCGCGCTTTGTGTCCTCCCCGCTCCTCCGCCAGAGACGTCGGAGGGGGCGTGGCCCGCGCGGAGCCTGGTGGGGGCGCGAGCGCCGCGGGACGTGGGTGACGCGTCTTCTTCCAGCTCAGCGGAGTGTGAGGTGGCGCGGCCCCGCCGGCGATTGGCTGTAGAGAGAGGAGTACGCCGCGGCCGTTGGTCGCCGGCAGCACGGAGGGAGAGCCGGGCCGGGCGGGGGCGATATGGGGCGTCAGTGGCGGCGGCGGCGGCTGGAGGAGGCGGGAGCGAACGAGCCAGCGGCTGCGGCAGTCTCCGGAGTCTTCCTGTGAAGCGCCCCTGTCGGCGCCTCCGTGGGCCCCTCGGAGAGGGCGGCCAGTAAGCGAGCCGCTGAGGAGCCGCTCCCCCAGCGCCGCAGCCCTTAGGACTCTCGGTCCCATCCTCTCGCTCCTGCTCCAGCTCCTCCATCTTGGCCTCGGCAGTGGCGGCTGCCGGGAGGATGTGCCGCCTTCTGGCAGGGGGAAGAAGGAGGAGAAGATGAAGAAGTACCGCCGGGCCTTGGCCCTGGTCTCCTGCCTGTCTCTGTGCTCCCTGGTCTGGTGAGTCGCCGCGACAATACGGGAGTTTCCCAAGAGGGGAGAAGGGAGCAGCCCAGGTCACACCCCCAGATCATCTTGGCTTTCAGGGTGCGGGTCTCCCAGGCCTTTACGGAGCGACATACCGATTACTTCGCGCTGTCCCGCTGACTGGCCTGGCTGCGTTCTGTGCGGTTTCCACGGTGTGTTTTGGCATTTACAGAGACTAAGTGGGAGGGAAAGGTGCCTGAGTGGAAGGGACCACCTGAGTGCCTTTGTACTCAGTTACTTTGCCCCTTGGGGACGGTGGGGTGTTGGGGTAGTTCTCAGATAAATGCTAGGTAAGTTGCTCGGGTTTACTGCCAGCCACTCGCTTTCAGTGTGATAAGGGGATGTGATGTGTGCCCGAGGTGCGATTTTAAAAACGTGATTGTCACGAGGGTGAGAGTAATGTACAAGCAGTAGTTCTGGGCATGTCTTACTGTCTTTGGCCTCGAGTACACTTGGGGTTGCTGTTCTTGGAAACTTTGGGGGGCGTTATGAAGCACTTTTCAAGGGGTAGATGATGAAAAGCCGTTGGTTTAGTAGAGTGTCTTAGGTGTAGTGTGTACAGTAGGTTCTGGTGGTGTGGCTTGAATAATGTCCCTTAGTAATGGGAGGTTAAGTCCTGTATTTTGAAGGCGGGAAGAGTGCTTTGTTCATAAAGTTTATGGAGTTTCTGTTGATCCCTGGCACATTTGGGTATCTTTGAGGCGCAAAGAGACCTTGTCAGTAAAAGGATTGGTATCATTATACTGGGAAAAACCATTTTTTCCCTCCTAGGGAATTTCTTTAGAGATGTGTGACGTTAGCTGACTGAAAAGATGCTTCTTTAGTCAAAGCGATTTGCTCTTTATTAAAGTCTAGGTAAACTGAGTCTCTTGTTTATTTCCGGAAAACACCAACAATGTGTTCATTTTTTCTGTGCTTAATAGATTCCAAAGATATTGAAGTTGTGGAGTTGTTGCTTACATAAAATAATAAAAGAGAGGAAAAGGAAAACACTTGCCTAGCTGAGGAATTTTGATTGGAAGATTGATAGAAGTTTTGGAGAACAAGACATTTGGCCTTTTGACTTTAATTCCAAGCCCTTTTAGTAGGGCCGCTGTCACCCTTTCTACTTTTTAGTATCATGTTGGGTACAAAGAAGTGCATGTAGGAGATGAGTCCACTCACCCCATTTTAAATTTAAATTTGTAGGTGAGATACCAAAACCTTGTGTTCATTTCCACCTTTTCCTGGGGGCTGCTTGGTAATTTATAGGATACATATCATTTCTTTCTTCTTTCTCCTTGATCTTGCCCAACTTTAGATTATGTTATTCTTCACCAGCACTTTCTGAAATGGCTCATAGGGCAAAGAGGTTACACTTTTCATTCAAGTTTAAAATGTACCAGTATCTCTGATTTTTTTTTTTATTGAAATATATTTGACATTGTGTAAATGTCATTGTGGTATTGTGTAAATTTAAGATGTATAACATGTTGGCTTGATATATTTATGTATTGTAATATGATTGCCATTGTAGTGTTAGTTACCACTTTTATCATGTCACATAATTATCATTTCTTTTTTGTGGTTGGAATAATTATAACCTAGTCTCATAGAAAGTTTAGTGATTGTCATACAGTATCATTATCTATATGCACTATACTCCGTATCACTCCAGGACTTAGTTATCTAATGGATGAAAATTTGTACCCTTATACATGATTTTTTTTTTTTTAATTTTAAGTAGATGGTGGAGAGGAAATCAAACATTATGAGGTATTTCCTAAAATCACTTGTGAATTTAAATTAACCATGCTTCTATTATTCTGTGTAACTTCTGGCTGTCTTTTGCTTAGGCTAACTTCAATATGGTTTCTCAGCTTTATTCATTAGTAATAGTGAGAAGATCACGACCTGTTAGGAAAAAAAATCAGTCAGCCTAGTATTGAAAGTAGTAGTCATAAAGTTCTGTAAAGTTTGTTGACTCTCACAGTGAAGAATGGATGTTGAGGGTTTAAGTAAGGAGTGAAAAGTTTAAGAAACTTCAGCTTAAATAATTGGATTAGTATATTTTGAGATTGGTTTGGACTGCCAAATTTAGGGACATTTTAATTATTCTTTATTGAAGCCATTAAAGGGCATTGAAAAGAAGATATTTAGGTTTGAGATTTTCTTGGAAGGGTGATGATGAGATTGGAGAAGAGGAGTGGTACATGGTAGTGATTGGTGGAGGGTATGTTATGTCTTTGAGACACTCTTCCTTGGGGAATTGAAATATTGAAATTACTGCAGTTATTCAACTGGAGGTCTAGTCCTTGTTATAGTCTGGTCTGTATGTTATTTCCCAATATCTCCATTCTCCCTTTACCAATAATGGGTATGTTAAACCATTATAGGGTTAGATGTTTACAGAAGAGTAGTAAAGCTCCTTTTAGTAGCCATTTTTGTCTTCTTTGACATTTATAAATTGTCCCCAAATTTTGTGATCCATTTCTTTTTTAAGCTGTATCATTTTGTAATTTATGAATGCTGTGTGTTCATACTACAGTTCTGTAGTTTCTAAGGTTCTCCTCTCTCCTACCGATATTACTGAAATTTTTTTACCCCTTTTTTTATACTCTCACACTTCTATAGATCTTGATTATGTCTCCCCTCTCCGTTTGTCTTTTCAGCCTAGAGTCCTAACCTTAGATTGCTTTCACACAAAACCCATTCTTCCATCTTATTAGTCATTCTAGTTGCTATTTTTTACTTTCACATATTTTATGTGATTCTTTATCAAGTAGTACAGAGTATTTTAGGCATAAACATACTGTAGCTGCAGCACAGAGTGATAATGATTAATATTGTTCTCTATCTCTGTGTCTAGCTTGTGGTGTGTATTTTACACATTTTAGTACATTCAAATCTTCACAACCCTATGAGGTAAGTATTATTGTTAACCTTATTTTGCATTTTATAGTTAAAGAAGTAGGTAAATTAAATAATTTGGCAAGGTTAAGCAGCTATTAAGTTTAGGAGCTTGGATTTGAATCTAGGCAGCCTGATTCGTGGCAGAGGATCCTGACTGTTGTCAAAGGTCGGAAGACCTGTATTCTAGATATGGCTTCATCACTTACTAGGTATGTGTCCTTGGACATGGTATGTAATTTCTTTGAACCTTAATTCTTGTATCCTGGAAGTAGGAAAACTAATTGATTCACACCTCACTGGGTTGTTAGGAGAATGAAATGAGATAATACATATGACAGGTCTTTATAAAATAGTAAGGGTATATTATCTTTATATTTCACAAAATATAAATAGGGTATATAATCTATATATTTCATCATAAAATTATTCAACAAGGATTTTTCTCCTGCTTATTATGTATTATATGTTGTTATGGGCATTGAAAACCTAAAAATCGGGTGACCAGCTTATCCTGGTTTTGTCAGTGAAAGTCCCATGTCCCAGGAATCCCCTGGGGATTATTTCTTACTGCTCCTGCTAACAAGTTGCCAAAAATTTAGTGGCAGCATATATTTACTATCTTACAGTTCTGGGGTCAGAAGTCCAGAATAAGTCTTAATTGGGCTAAAGTCAGGATGTCAACAGAGCTGGCTCCTTCTTGAGTCTCTGAGGTAAAGAATCTGTTTCTTGACCTTTTCAGCTTCTAGGGCTACCTGCGTGAAGTCTGTGACTCCTTCCTCACATCATTCTAACCTCTAGCTTCAGTCTTCACATCGACTAAATGACTGATCCTTCTGCTTCTTTCTTACAAGAACTTTTGTGATTACATTGGGCCCACCAAGACAATCCAGGATTATAGCCCCATCTCAAAATCCCTAATTTAATCACATCTGCAAAGACTGTTTTAACATGTAACATATTCAGGGATTAGGACTCGGGCATCTCTGGAAGGCATCATGCAGCCTAATATACTACCCTCAGTCCTGGCAAACTGGGAAGATTGAGCAATCATCCTAAAGAGGAAAAAGATTTGGTCTGTGCTTTAAGCAGTGGATAATCAAAATTTTTTGAGTGTGTCCCCCCCTCAGTCAGTAAAACCATGTGTATGCACCTTTTAATATGTGCTTAATTGTTTATAAGTTATGTGCATGTGCCAATATGATATTAGTATAATAGTATACTAATTTACATAAATTAGATGTTTAAAAAAGATGAGAAAAATGAACAGTCTAATACTTTCTATTAATAGTACTTTTTTTCCCTCTCAAATAATAATTTCTGGTGAGAGCTTTGTGATTGACCAACTAGATTATTTTACATCATGATGTGATTGATGAATAGCTTGTACTAGTTAACAGTCTTAGCCCTGCAATTTTCTTGTTGACTTGTGCTTGTGTAGTTACTATCTTTGCAGTCTTCGCAGGAATTTTTTCAAAGCTAATTCTCCATGTTGTGAGAGTCAGTTTAGTTAAAACTAAATAATATAATCCCTAAGTCTACTTAATTGGGCACACATAAATGCCAGTGCCTCACAATGTGCTGGAAGTAAACACCATTTTGTGGGACTTCCACATTTTCCCACAGGTTTCTGACTACAGAGTCCCTGGGGTTATTGATGTGTGACCAGCTGACCTTCAGAACAAGTATAAATTCTTCTATTAAACTTAGTAAAGCTTAATTAATTAAAAAAAGACTATTTTGTAGAGCCATTTTATGTTTACAGCAAAACTGAAATTGAGTGGAAGTTATGGGGATTTCCTATATACTCTTTTCCCACCTTTGTACAGCCTCCTCACTAATCATCATCCCTTATCAGAGTGGTTTATTTCTTTAAGACTAAAAAAAAAATCTATTCTTCTTGCCCCAATAGGATCATCTTGGAGAAGCTCATATTTAGAGCTAATGAGAAAAACCTGACATTTAAACAGTTCTCATACATTTGACAAGTATAATAATCACAAAAAATAATTACAAAGATCTTTAGGAACACTAAGGGTAGAATTTGTATTCTAGGTATGGCTATCACTAGCTGTATGTTCTTGGACGAGTTATTTCTATGAGTCTCAGTACTCATCTGTATAAATGGTTTGCAGGATGGATAGTTCAAAATGGAAGAATTTTGTTTCAGGTAGAGGCAAGATTCCTAGAGTATATGTGGGGAGAGATGGGAAGGGAGGCTAGAGCCAGGTTTTGAAGGGACTTGATAATTATGCAAATGAACTCTGATTTTTTAACCTGGCTGAGAGTATGAGCCAGGGCAGTAGTTTAAGTAAGAGCATGAGGTCAGATTGATCTTTTAATTAGATCACTATGAGGATAGAATGGATTGGAAGGAACAGACTTTGGAGGCTGGAAACCCTAAAGTGGCAGTCACACTGGAGACACTTGATAGATATCTAAATCAAGGTGGGTCTGTTTTGTTTGCTTTTTTGTCCTTAGTAGTAATTTTTCTGAGTATGTTACCTAGTTTTCATTGACCTCAGAGGTAATATTTCTTGGCTTGTGATTTTATTTCTATAGCCCTTATGTCGCTTTTTCTTTGATATTTTGCTGGTTTCTTGCTCATTTGTCAATATGCATAAGTGAGCAGAAATATAAGAAACAAGAAAAATATATAAGCAGTTATATCATTTTTAAGATAATTGGAAATATCCTTGAAAATCCTAACTCTGTCTTTTGTCTTTTGTTTGGAGAAATGATTTTCTTTGTTGTGTTTCTGTAACTTTTTTTTAAGACCATAAATCTCTTTTCTGAATAAAATAATATTCAAAATAAAATAATAAAGTAATCCCTCTTCTTTAAATCATTTGATGATTTTTTTTTTTTTTTTTAATCATCTCTTGTCCTGGACATGCAGTTTTTAGCACGGTGACTCTAGGTAATGATACTGTGTTGTATATCTTCAAGTTGCTAGGAGTAGATCTTAAAAATTATTACAAGAAAAAAAAATATAGCTGTGTGGTGATGGATGTACTGAACATACCACAATAATATACAAATATTGAATTATTATTTTGTACGCCTGAAACAAACATAATATGCCAGATGTATCTCAATTTTTTATTTATTTATTTAATTAATTTATTTATTTTTAAAGATTTTATTTATTTGACAGAGAGAGACACAGTGACAGAGGGAACACAAGCAGGGGGAGTGAGAGAGGGAGAAGCAGGCTTCCCGCCGAGCAGGGAGCCCGATGCGAGGCTCGATCCCAGGACTCCAGGATCATGACCTGAGCCGAAGGCAGACACTTAACGACTGAGCCACCCAGGCGCCCCTGTATCTCAATTTTTTAAAAAAAAGTCTTTCTTGTGGAACTTGATGTGAAAAACTTTGGGAAGAAAAGTTTATCTTTGTCCTGGGATATACATTCCAAAGAAAGTGTATGGTACTTAAAAGAGGTGTTGAGTTATTAAGTAGGAAAAGGTCTGTGAAAGAAGGTATGACAGGGAGGTACATCTTTGTGTAAAACTCCAACACTTGTGTTCAATAAAAAAGTGGCAAATTACTTATAGTATCCTTTGAATTGTTTTTAAAAGAGTTGGATGTGTTTTATAATAACCTCTTTAGATTATTAAACATTTGAGGATATATCAGAATGGAGGCAGGAGTTGGGTTGGCTGGTAATGAAAAAAACAAAAGATACTAACACCTAAACATACCTTTGGACATCGGTTATTTCATTTTTCCATTGTTCATGAACTCCGAAATTATTCTTTCACTTTTTTCAACTGCATGAATAGAGAAATAGGTCAATACATATAGCTAACATTCTAGGGCTTGGAATGAAAGGGAAGAGAAAAATTTATAAAAAATTTAAGTGCTTTATTATTCTTTCAAGCCATCTTCAAGTAGAAACATATGTATGAAATACTTTTGTTTAGTAGTTTATACATAAATGGAACTCTTTATTTGAAACATATATGTACATGTTGCAGATTGTACTTTAGTGCCAGTTGTATGTTGGTTTGCTTTTAAGGCCATATTTTAAAGTAGTTTCAAAAAATAAAATTGTACATGTTGCAAGGATATGAGAAATTGTTTTCAAGTATTTGCAGTATAAGACTGTTAATCCCTTGGGATAAACTTATTTCATAAATGCAGATTTTTTTGAAAGCTTGATTTTATTTTAGGACTTTATTTTTGTGGAATCACTAGTTAAAATTGTTTTATATTTTACATAGAGGTAACACCTAGATTTGTTAGAAAATGTTTTGTGGCTTGTAGGTACTAAGCTAATTTTGTATTTCTTGTTATAGAGTATTTGTAATCTAACAGGAGAAAATATGTGAAGTGCTTAAAACTGCCATGCTCATAGTAAGCATTGTTATATAAGATTTCTTTTTATTTCCTCTGGGTGCTTTGGTATAATTAGGAGGGCAGAGGTGTCAGGGTTCAGAAACAGGAATCCATAAAATTCATTCAAAATGTTATTTAGTTACCAACAATGTATTTGTTGTGGTGGGGAATACTGAAGAAGCAGGAGACTTGAGCTCGGTCCTCTGGAGTATACAAGCTGGTTGTCAAAATACACATTCATACTAGTGTGGTGGAAAGGGCATAAAACTAACTCAGAGCTTGGTTGTAACCCTTTTTTTTGCAATATTAATAGTGAGCCTTTATTGGGTGCTTATTTATATTCTAAGTGTTTCATGTCCACCGACTTATTTTATTCTCTTTACAACTCTTTTGAGAGCCACGCCATTTAAAGATGAAAAAAGAGAGGCACAAAAAAGTTAACCTACTTGCCCAAGTTCTCACAGCTAGTAAGCAATGAGCCAAAGCCTAAGTAGGCTGAGTCTGAGCCTGTGTTTTGTTCTTATTTTTTATTTAAATTCAATTTAGTTAACATATAGATATTATTAATTTCAGGGGTAGAATTTAGTGATTCATCAGTTGCATATAACACCCGGTGCTCATTACATCAAGTGCCCTCCTTAATGCCCATCATCCATTTACCCCATCTCCCCACCCACTCCCCTCCAGCAACCCTCAGTTTGTTTCCTATAGTTAAGAGTCTCTTATGGTTTGCCTCCCTCTGTGTTTTTATCTTAATTTTATTTTTCCTTCCCTTCCCCTATGTTCATCTGTTTTGTTTCTTAAATTCCACCTATGAGTGAAATTATACGGTATTTGTCTTTCTTTGACTGACTTACTTCACTTAGCATAATACCCTCTAGTTCCATCCGTGTCATTGCAAATGGCAAGGTTTCATTCTTTTTCATGGCTGAGTAATATTCCATTGTGTACACATCTTCTTTATCCATTCATCTGTCGATGGACATCTGGTGAGCCTGTGTTTTTATCACTACTCTATGCCGCCAGTAGTCTGAGAGATGGCCTTATGCAAGTTTCTTTACCTTTTCTTTGTGTGTCAGTTTTCTTATCTGAAAATGGGCATACTGGATTGCCTCAACTAGGAATGACCATTAGAATTATTCATGAAGCTTTAAAAAAATACACATGCCTAGCATTCTTACCTTGGGGATTCTGTCTCAGTAGGCTTGGGATATTCTTGTTCATTCCAGTCATTACTACTAGATTAGATTAATTCTGAGTTTTTTTTTTTTTTTTTTTTTGTACATTTAACATTCTAAGATACCTGGTTTGAACACTTGTGAACAATACAAAAAGCTGAATTGTTCAGCAGGTGCTTAAAGAAGAGAAAAATTAGACCTGGAGTTGTCAGGAAAGACCTGACTTAAGTTTAAGAGAAAATAATGTGTGGCTTATAAACTTTGCTTCTTTGGAATGTAGATGTTTCATGAACTGAAATAAGATGTACTGGTGCTGCTAATATGAATAATGGTCTTTTCCTAGTGTGGGGTGTATGTGTGTGTGTGTCTGTCTGTCTGTAGTGGGTAGATAGTACTTAATTGTCAAGGAGAAAGAATAAAAGAGATAATGTACTTGATATAGGTGGGAGTGATAGTAAGCAGACAAGCTTGCATAGAAACTAAAAGCTGTATTTTGGGAATTTTAATGGGTTTTACAAGCTAACCCAAGGAATTAGACAGTAAAGATCGAGCAAGAGAAGTAGCGTTCCAAGAATGTTATTTTAACATCATTGTGCTAGAAATATTTCAGAAGAGAGAGACTTGGAGGGATGAATACTTAAAAAAAAAAAAAAAGGCAGTTGAAATAATTGACATTTATCATAACAAGTATTTGGTAGTAAAAATGAAGAGAGGGTGCATTGAGCAATTTTGAGGAAGTAAATGATCTGGTTTGGACATAGATCGGCCATTGACGGTGCAATATAGTAGAAATAACATTGGTCTAGGATTCAGAAGAGAACGTGGTTTTATTTATTTATTTATTTTTAAAGATTTTATTTATTTATTTGACAGAGAGAGAGAGAGACAGCAAGAGAGGGAACACAAGCAGGGGGAGTGGAAGAGGGAGAAGCAGGCTTCCTGCCGAGCTGGGAGCCTGATGTGGGGCTTGGTTCCAGGACCCTGGGATCATGACCTGAGCCGAAGGCAGACGCTTAATGACTGAGCCAGTCAGGTGCCCCGAGAACTTGGTTTTAGTTTGCCTCTAACAAGCTCTTGTTCTTCAGAACTCCCTTTCTGTCATCCATGTCAATGTCGAGAGATATTTACTGAGACTTCTGTGTGGTACGTTCTAAATAGGATTCTGGTAGATAAAACAAAGTTAGCTGCTTTCTTGGAGTATACTGGTTGAGAGAATAAATGCTAGGATCTAAAGTTACAAATCTGTGCAGTAAAGTTCAAAGAGAGAAGAAAAGTTAATTGTTTTTAACTGAGGCAACTAGAAGAATTGGACATGTACAAAAAGAAATGGAAGAGTTGCAGAGGATTTGAATAGGATGAGCTGTTGAGATGAGTGGAATGATCCAAGTGGAATGATCCAAGTGAGGACATTATATAGGCACTTAAAAATGCAGACTTCTGATCTTTAATTTTCAGTCAGACTGGGTGACTCAGTCGGTTAAGTGTCTGCCTTCGGCTCAGGTCATGATCCCAGGTTCCTGGGATCCAGTCCTGCATTGGGCTCCCTGCTCAGTGGGAACTCTGCTGCTCCCCCTATTGTGCTCATTCTCTCTCTCGCTCTCTTCTCTCTCTCTCTCAAATAAATCTTTAAAAATTTTTTTTAAAATGCAGACTTCAGTGCATTTAAGAATTGGGCTGGAGTTGTCCTCATAGAAGGGATCATTTTTGAAACAAGTTTGACTGAACGTGGAGCTTCTGCAGATACTTAGAATAAAGAAAGATGCCAAGCAAAGTAAAGCTCTGAAGGGAAGGAGAGTGGTTTGAAATGAAAGATGGGAAGAGGTTTAAGGAGGTCATTTGAGTGGCAGCAATATAAAATGTCTCAGATAAGGCTGAGAAAAGGGTCTTGTTTTCAGAAGAGGGAAGTAATTGGTAAAAGCTTATGGGAGTGGAAATAGAAGATACTTGAAGAGCTTGGTAGGCATGAGTTCTCACACATTTGATTGGCAGACAGAGAGATAGGAGAGGCTAGAGTAATCTCACCCTTATATGCTTCAACCCATTCTATACAGTGCCATGATTTATCTTACTGATGCACAATTTTGATTATGTCAGTCTCTTGCTAAAACATCTTTCAAAGACTCCTGTCATCCTGAAGAGTAAAAATGTAAACGCTCACCTTAAAGGTCTGAAGTCTGGCCCAAACCTACTTTTCTAGCTTTATTTTTCACTCTTTTTAGATAGGCTTTCTGTTATAGCATGAATAACCTGTTAGCCTGTTTGTAATTTATTTGGGGACCATCTTTGTAGTTTTGAGTTGAAAATTAAGGTCGCGAGGTATTGTGACTTGGGTTTTATAGGCTAAATACACCTGATGCAGTTTCTTAAAATATGTCATTATCAAGTAAGTTTAGTATATGTTTATCTTCAGCAGCTTTGAGAACAATTGTATTGGCTGAATTTCTAATGGTATATGTAAAAACAGAACATACCATATTGTTTAATAAGTGCTACCCCATGCTGGATCCTTGAAATTATAGGTAAATTTAGTGAAACAATCCTCTAAAGATTTTGATACATGGAATAGTTAAGCTAAGAGAATACAAGACCAGTCCTACATCAGAGTGAAAATTAAAGATCAGAACTTTCGAAATTCAAAGGTTTGATTAGAAGCAAACACTAGAATTCAGAGTTTTCTTCAGCTTAGCTCTGCAGTTCCATGTGATTTGACTGGAGACTGCTGTGGCAGCGGAAAAGAATAAAAACTGGGGAGGGAAACGAGCACAGTGTGACCTCTTGTGATGGATCAGCAGGTAGACCTCGCAGAGACAAGCAACCTTAAAGGAGCCCCCAAGCTGATAATAGATAAAGAAGAATATGTCTTTTAATACATGTGATTAAAGAAAGTAGAGGGCTTATGAAGCGAAAGCACTGGAGGCCCAGTGATCTTTTGGTCTCTTGGATTTTGATCGAAGTGGCTTCTATTATACCCATTTCCTACAAATCTCCCTGTACTTCATAGAATTTCTTAAAATTTTTTCAAATTTCTGGACAGTGTTCAAAAGACCATAATTTTCACTCTTACCTGAAAGTTAATTTCTACTTTGCCACCTTTATGTTTCATAGATATCTTTCCTGGATTGCCTTTTTTGTTTGTTTGTGAAGGGGGATGTAGGCAGGGCATTACTTTGACCACACTGCTGTAATTGAATGGCTGACACTATTTTCCATACTACGGATTAGATTTGTACTTGTGGTTAAGAAGCAATTCTTCATTGCCCAGTTCTGTTCTTTCTTTTACCATAAATTCCGTGATTACTGGGCTCTCTCCCTTTTCTAAGTTCTTATCCAGGCTGTTCCAATCCATAGTCAAAGGAAGAGCTCAGTAGATCACCATGCTGAGAACAGGGCAGTAAGTTCTTTGCCGTAGAGGTGCTCAGCGTTATGTGAGGAACAGAAATACAAACAATTAATTTCAGTTCAGCGTTGTAGTAAGTGCTCAGATATGCCAAAGGGTTGTGGCCAAACCCCAGATTGTGGAAATCAGGAATGTGTCCTAGTCCCTAACATGTTCCTGCCCCCAGAAAAAAGAGTAAGAATTTAGTCAGGTTTTGGATGGTGAGGAGTGGGAGCAGGGGCAGAATAGTCTTGGAAGACAGAGAAGCATGAGCCAGAGGCGTGGAAGCATGAGACAGCATAGTATGTGTTCAGGGAACAACTACAAGTAGTTCTGTATTACTGAAGCATGAAGTGGGAGGCAGGGAGTGGCAGAAAATATGAAACTGAAGACTTAGCCAATAAAAGAAAATTTTAGATATTTTAAAATATGCAAGGAAGCTTGAATTTTGTCATGGAGAGTTGATAAAAGGTTCTAAGAAGGAGAACAGTAATTTGACAATTAGAGTTAGGTTCTTGGCAGTGTGAAGGGTTGATTTGCAGAGGTGGTAAGATAGGAATTAGGGAACTCTGTTAGGAGGTTGCTGTAAGTAAGAGATGAGGGCTTGAGCTAAGGCAGTCATAACAGGATGGAGAAATGGGTTACAGAAATTTGAGGTAAAATGAACTGTAAATAGTGGAGGGAGGATGAAAGAAAAGGAGTAGTATAGATGTTTTTCAGGTTTCTAACTTGAGGACTGGGTGGATAGGAGTACCACATGATGAGATCAAGGGTATAGGAAGAGGAGATTTGAAAAAGGAAGATTTTTGTGTTCAAGTTTGGATTTAGTTGTTTTGGAGATATCTTGGAACATGAAGTGGGGGAGATTGAACTTTTAAATGAGGTATACAAGGAAGACTGAGAACAGAACCCTGGAAGCATTGGAATTTAATCTGCTGCAGTCTGCAGCTGCATATCAAAGGAGACTCAGAAGACTCTGAGAGAGATGGGAAACAGAATTGTATAATTTGACAAACCAAAGGAGAAGAGGGTTTCAAGTGGAAGCAGTAGTCAGAGGTGCCACACACAGCAGAGAAATCAAAAAAGGTAAATCCTGCTACTACCATACTGATTTCAGTAGTTTAATGAGGGCAGAAATTAGAATTCAGCAGGCTGAGGGCTAAGTAGAAGGTGAAGAAATTGAGACTATAAGTATATGCTAATCTGGAATTTGATAAGTAAAAGAAGGTAGAAAGGACAATAGCTGATAACAGTAGTTAACATTTGAGTGCATATTTTATGTCAGACTAAGCACAGTGCATGCATCATTTTATTTTCCTCATAGTAACTCCCATTTTATTTATTAGAGAGAGAGCAAGCAAGCGAGCGAGTGTGCATGGGTGCACGAGCCAGGGGGAGGGGCAGAGGGAGAGAGAATCTCAGGCAGGCTCCACCCTCAGTGCAAAGCTGGATGCTAGGCTCCATTTTAGATCATGACCTGAGCCAAAATCAAGGGTCAGAAGCTTAACTGACCAAGCCACACACATGCCCCGAAGTAACTCCATTTTAGAGTATCGATATTGAGGCACGCAGGTTTTGTAATTTACCCAAGAACATACAACTAATAAATGGAGAACTTGGGAATCTTGACTCTGAAGTTCCATGTCCTAGCCACTATGTTACAAAACTTCATATTTCTATTGTTGCCACTATCTAAATCTGAGGTAAATGTTATTCCTCTTTTGTGATATTTCTTATATTTTTGTTATGCTATAACTAGCCTTGACTAATACCATCAATTCTTGAGTGAACAGATCGGTTGACCAGAGAATATTAAATATGAAGTATAGCAATACAGAAAGATCATAGGCTTTGGAGAGAGATAATCTAGGCTTGCAGTCACAAATTGAATGACTTTGGGCAAGTTAATTTCTGAGCTTTAGCTTCTTTATTTGTAAAAATTAGATTAAGACTTTCATCTAAAAGTCTGAATAAAAAAATAAAAACATAACTTTTTTTTATTCTTATGTTAATCCCCATACATTACATCATTAGTTTAAAAACATAACTTTTTTTTTTTCCCAAGACATCAGGTGCTTAGGATTACATTGCTCATACTCGATGCAGAGTTCTGCATGGGTCCCCTTTTTCACTCCATTTTACATGATTACTCTTTTATCTTCTATCTTCAGTGTCATTCTTTTCCCCATTTTAGGCAGTTACCCTAGAGTATATTTGAGCCTTTCTAGTCAGCTTGCATGTATTTATTTGATGTTTTCTTCCCAAATAGTCGTGTTTTGCTTATATGTTATAAAATTTTACATAAATTGTATGATGCTATTAATTTCATTCTTTCTACTTTTTTTCATTTAACACTTTTAATTGCTTTGGTTATTAGAACCATCATTAAAATGAATTTTAAGTAGTTAATGATGTGGGAGATGCCCTCAGGAAAGCCTCATAATATCATTTATTCATTGAGCAGCACTTTGTGTGTGGCTGCTTCTAACGAGAGACTATATGTTAATAAATGCATTTGGGTGTATTCTGTTCCATTTGCTTGTCTTTTGCTATCCCAGTACTGTAGTCTAGTTAGAATGGTTTTGTAATAAATTTAATTATCTGGCAAGGTGAACCACATGCCTTCGCTTTTTTTGTTAATTTAGCTATTCATGGGCCACTTTTTTTTCTGTATCATATTTAGAATGAATGGATCCTTCAGGTATTTTGATAAGAGTTATATTTGAGTGATGAATTGCTATCTTTACATTGCTGTCACCAGTATTCCATCTATGAACATATTAGATTTTTTGTGTATTTATTTCTTTATTGTATGATCATGACCAGAGTTAAAATTTTTTATCTATAAATGGTTGTGTATTATTTTTCTTAGGTTAATTTCTAAATTGTTTATATTTTTTTTTATTGCCAATAGCTTATTTTCTTTTTGGTTACTGCTGGGAGGAAAATACAAACTTTTCTGTTTCTTAAATTTTTAGGTTGAGATAATTTACATACAATGAAATGCACATATATTAGTTCTATATGTAGTTGGATCAGTTTTGACAAATACATATATTTGTGTAACCTACCCCCCCATCAAGATACAGAACATTTGTATCACCCCAGAATGTTCCTCATGTCCTTTTCTAGTGAGTCCCCTGAAGCAACCTGTGATTCGATTTCTGTCACCTGTGGATTAGTTTTGCTAATTCTGGAACTTCATCTAAATGGAGTTATACAGTATTTTCTTGTGTCTGGCTACTCAGTATAATGTTGCTAAGATTTATCCATGTTGTTTCATTAGTCAGTAATTCATTTACTTTTATTGGGAGTAGTTAGTACATTCTATGAATATACTATAGTTTATTCTGCTGTTGGACATCTGGGCTGCTTCCAGTTTTTGGCTATTAGAAATAAAAGGTACTAGGGCCATTTTCATACAAGCCTTTTTGTGGACATAGTTTTCATTTCTCTTGAGAAATACCTAAAAGTGGAATTGCAAGTGCTGAAACAGTTGGGTATCGTATGCTTCTGGATATAATACCCTGAGAAAAACACACCATCACTTATGAAGGATCCCATCCAGGAATATATAACCTGAATCTGGACATGAAGAAACATCAGATAAGCCTCAAATAAGGACCATATTATTTAAAAAATTAAAGGACTGTGTTCTTAAAAAATATCAGTGCCATATAAGGTAAAGGCCAAAAACTTATTTCAGGTTAAAGGAGGCTGAAGACACATGATACATGCAGGACATGATTCTGGACTCAATTCTGTAGTTGGGAGTAGTGGAGGGGGAATGCTATTAAGGATATTATTGGGTTAATTGACAAAATTGCAGTATGGATGATAGGTTAAAGTATTATGTCATTGTAACTGAAGTTGATAATTGCACTGTGGTTATGTAAGCGAATATCCTTATTCTGTGGAAATACATAGTAAAGCATTTAGAGATAAATTAAATGGAGTGGGAGAAAGAAAGTGTGAGAAGGAAGATGTGAGAGTGTGCTATGAGCAAATGACAAGTGATGGAAGAAATGAGGCAAAATGTTAACAATAGGTTGATATGGTTTGTGTATGTTCTTTGTACTATGCTGGCAATTCTTCTGAAACTTTGAAATTATTCCCAAATAAAAAGTGAAAAAAACAAAAACAAAACCTTGTTTGGGATTTTTCCCTTCTCTGTGTGAGGTATTGATTAATCCACTCAAATTTCTTTAATTTTCATTAGTTTTATACTTTGTGCCAATTTTGCTATTTTTCTAGACAAATCCATTTCTTCTAACTTTTCAAATATATTGGTATTTATATAATTTGTAATATTTTATAATTTTAAAAATCTGTTTTATCTGTGGTTATTTCATGTTTTTGTAGCATATTTTGTTAATTCACATCACCAACTCTTCTTGATCGGTTTTGTCAGAGATTTATCTTTTTAACATTTTCTTCAAAGAACCAAGTTTTGGTTTTCTGAATCTTTGCCTTTTTCTTTATTTCAGTGTTTTCTGTCCTTATAGCCTTCCTTTTTATTTTATTTTATTTTATTTACACTCTTATCTCTTTGAGTTGAAAGATTAGCTCTTTTTTTCAGGGTTTGTCTTCCAGTGTGTTTAGAAGCATAGTTTTCCTGCTATTGTCTTATCTGCATCCCACCAATTTTGACCAGTAGTCCTCCACTATAATATTTCATAATGTTCCTTATTATTTCCTCTTTAATGGAAGGATTATTCTGCTGCATCATTTGTGTTTCTAGACTTAGAATGTTGGCTTTTTGTTACTTCAAATATTGTTGCCATGTGGTTGGAGAGTATAGTTTATTAGATCTTCAGTCTTTGGAATTTGAGTCTTCTTTTGAAGTTTTAGTATATGATCAGTATTTGGGAAATATTCCATGTGTGCTTGAAAAGAATGTTTAATTTGATTTGTTATAAAGTTCTATATTTTTGATCAAGCTTGTTTCTTATATATAATATAAATCCTATGTTTCCTTAGTTTTTGTCCATCTCTTATTTTGTAAGAGATAATTTAAAATAGGCTACCAAGGCACCTGGGTGGCTCAGTTGGTCTAACTCTTGATTTCTGCTCAGGTCATGATCTCAGGGTTGAGACTGAGCCCTGCGTCAGGCTCCATGTTGGACATGGAGCCTGCTTAAGATTCTCCCTCTCCCTCTGCCCCATTCCTCCCAACCCCCACGCTTTCTCTTAAAAAAAAAATAAGCTACCATAATTTTTGATTATTCTGTTTTCATACGTAGCTTTGGTTGTTTTATATATTTTGAAGTGATACTGTTGGGTGCATATATATTTATAATCATATCTTTTTACTAAGATAAATAAATCTCTTAGTGACATAATGCTTATCAATTTAATTGTTTTAATTAGAATTGCTACTTATTTTTTTTCATGTTTTCTCAATGTATCTTTACTCAAATATTTAATGAATTGAAAATTATGCCTAACATTTCTTAACAAGCCTCTGTATCTAACATAATATCTGGTAAGTATTGGTAGTCTTAAGTGCTTATAGAGTTTCTTCAGTATAACTCAGAGGGAAACATTAATTCATTTGAAAGTTTGACAGACTCCAGTTTAGTTTTGCCCTCTCCCTGCAATTATTAGGCTTGGCTCATTTGCATATTAACATATTATATTCTTTATTGCACATTAATGGAATTTATTATTGCATTATTTTGCTAAATTTCTTTGATAAGATTATAAAAAGTAATTGTTTAAGGTAGCTAGGTCTGTATTTTTGAGCTAGCAGTTGTAAAACACTCTCATTCTAAGCCATTGGTATTAAAAAATGGTGTTTCCTCAATCACTTATACATTAAAGAATACTTTCTCTCTAATGAAATCTTTTTTTTTGTCACTTTAAGGCTTAATTCAGTTGCTATATCCTCTAGAAAAAATTTCCTGAGTCCTTCTCCTGTTCTCTTCAGTAAGAGCTAATTAATACATCTTTTACTTAACATTTACATTTTAACCACTATTTTTTGAAATATATAGTTTTAACATACCCTTTAAAACAGCATAGTGCCTAGCAGTATTATTAGACTGTAGGTTCCCACTGCAAGAAAAACTTAAGTCACTATACATTCAAATTGAAAACCTTTCAAGAAAAAACTATTAGTGTCATCTGGATACGAACATTCATTCCTTCCACATTGTGGTACTTTTTTTTTAAGCATCTAGTAACCATTAAGACCGTATCTAAAAGAGCTTTTGTGGAAATAATAGGCAAATAACAAGTATTTGTCATTAAAATAGATGAATATATATTTATTCTATTAATACATGGTAAGCCTATTTTTTGGAGAGTGAACAAAAAAAAGAAACATTAATGATACAAATACGAAATTAAAATGGAGTGCTCAACAATTGCTAATATTTCTATTGCTTTTAAGCTCATACAGTTTATAATTTATCCATATGCTTTTTGTCCATTTTAAAGAATTCTATTCTGGCAACTGTACCCAGACAGGTATTACAATAATATATGTAGAAAGTAAATACAAAACTGAATTATTATTTTCTATTTAAAAATGGATGGAATTCTAAAACTTTTTCTTATGGGAATTTAAAGACATGCCAAAAAAGTATAGAAGGAAGAGTGTAACAGGCATGTACCTGTTGCCTAGCTTCAATAATTATTAGCCTTTTGTCAATCTTATTTTATTTCTCTCTGCTCCACTTCTTAAAACAGCTTTATCAGGGGCATAATTGGCCTACAAAAAACTACATAAATTGTACAGTTTGATACATCTTGGCATATGTATACATCCATGAAACTATCCAAGCAACTGGTGAACATATCCCCTTTACCCTCAGGAATTTTCTCATGCCCTTTTGTAATCCTTTCCTCCTCGCTTCCTCCTCCAGGCAACCACTGATTTGCATTCTGTAGCTATAGTTTAGTTTGCATTTTTTAAGCGGAATCATACACTATATACTATTTTTTTTTTTTTTGATCTGGCTTCTTTCACAGAAGAATTATTTTGAGGGTGTTGTGTGTTTCAAATTCATTCCTTTTTATTGCTGAATAGTATTACATTGCATGTCTGTAGTACGGATTGTTTATCTATGTACCTGTTCATGGACATTTGAGAGTTTTTTCCAGTTTTTGACTACTATAAATAGAGCTCTTGTGACCTTTTGTGTTTTCCTTTCTCTTGAGTGAATACTTAAGGGTGGAATGGCCGGATCATATATAAGTGTGTTTCACTTTTAAAGCAATGCCAAATTGTTTTCCAAAGTGATTGTACTATTTATATTCCCATGAACAGTATATGAAAGTTTCAGTCCTTCCATATTCTTTGCAACACTTAGTATGGCCAGTCTTTTAAATTTTAGCCATTTTAATAGGTAGTAGTGGTATCTCATTATGGTTTTGATTTGCATTTCTCTATGACTAAGGATGTTGAGCATCTTTCACTTTTATTTGCCATCCCTGTGTCTTTGGTGATATGATGGTGAAAATCTTTTGCCTGTTTTTAAAAAATTAGGTTGTTTCTTCTTTTTTTTTTTTAAAGATTTTATTTATTTGTCAGAGAGAGAGAGCACAAGAGAGCATGTGTGTTCACACAAACACAAGCAAGGGAGCTGCAGGCAGAGGGGGAAGCAGGCTCCCCACTGAGCAAAGAGCCCGATGCGGAACTCGCTCCCAGGACCCCTGGATCATCACCTGAGCTGAGGCAGATGCTTAACTGACTGAGCCACCCAGGCAACCCAAAAATTGGGTTCTTTCTTACTTGAGTTTTGAGAGTTCTTTACACTGGATACAAATCCTTTACCACATATATGCTTTGCAAATATTTCCTCCCAGTCTGTAACTTTCCTTCTTATTTTAATAAGTGTATTTTGTGGAACAGAAGTTTTTAATTTTGAAGTTCGGTTTCTCAATTTTTTCTTCCATGGATTGTGCTTATTTTTAAAAGAAACTTGTGGGGCGCCTGGGTGGCTCAGTCGTTGAGTGTCTGCCTTCGGCTCAGGTCATGATCCCAGAGTCCTGGGATCGAGCCCCGCATCTGGCTCCCTGCTCTGTGGGAAGCCTGCTTCTCCCTCTCCCACTCCCCCTGCTTGTGTTCCCTCTCTCGCTGTCTCTCTCTGTCAAATAAAATCTTAAAAAAAAAAAAAAAAAGAAAAGAAACTTGTATTTTGGATTGATTTTAGATTTATAGACAATATGCAAAGGTAGTACGAAGAGTTAACTATATACCTTTCACCCAGCCACCCTGAATGCTAAATCTCACATAACCTACCCACATTGGGGAGGGCGGTCTACTGAGTCTACTGATGCTAATGCTAATCTCATTTCCAAAAAACTCAGAACTTGGAGTAATAGGATTGATTTATGATATTAAAAACAAGGATCTGTTGGTCTTCACAATAACTGTGGATATTAGGAATTATATATACACACACACATAGTTCCTGATGATAAAACTAGTATATGCTTGTGGTAGAAATTTAGAAACTATAGAAAAGGATAAGAAATTAAGGGGATATCACTACCAAAACGCTAATATCCACAGTTTTGGATATTTGAAACTTTGGTTGTCCCAAATACATACCTACCTACCTACCTACCTACACACACACACACACACACACACACACACACACACACACCACCCCTCCCCCCCCTGAGAAACACCCCTCCCCCCCTGAGAAACAGTGTAAAAGTCTGTCAGTAAAGAAGTACATAATAAATAATGATGTATCAGTATGAGGTTTTGAAAAGTAATATATTCTTGTGGTTCAAAATTCAGAAGACATAGAGTATTTAGTAAAAAATGCTCTTGTATTTTTCTTGTGATTCTGCCACCCAGTTTTCCTCCTTGGATGCAACCAAGGTAGTGCTTTTTAAAAAAAAAAATCTTTCAAAGAAATGGATGCACACACAAATACCTTTAGTACACATGTATACATGGTAGCCTACTAAGTATGTATATATTATTATGTACCTTGCTCTTCTCCCCCTTTATTTTTTTAGTTTTAATTTTATCAAAATAGTATATCCATATGAAAGTCAGATAGCTCTAAAAGATTTATTATTTATTTATTTATTTATTTTGGTTTGAAAGAAACCACTTTCATCTCTTGGCTGATTAATTTTATATTCTTTGTCTCTAAAATAATTGCTTTAATGTCAGTTTTAGGTATTCTGGTGCAGATGATCAGATTCTTTTTACTATATGCTGGTAATACAATTCTGTCATAATTTGGGTTAGATCAATATTCATTATTTATATAATTATTGACATATATATGCTATTCACAGCTGAGCCATGTAGTAAAACATGATTACTTTTCCTTTTCTGTACTTCTTTTCTTTTCTCCTGGAACTAATATTTGACTTACTAAGTTTGCTTATTTTTTTATTTAATTACGAACTATCTGGCAGTTACATAGATTTGTACTTAACATTTTCAAAGACCTATCTGATGTGCTGTCAATTTCATCCTCTGAAAGAAGGTTCTTCTAGAGTTTCTGATAACCTCCAATTTAGACTTGGTTGCTCCCTGTTCTCTCTGTATAGCTGTCGTCTTAGGATTTCTGTTTCCAGTCACCAAGGGGATTCCCTTTCCCTCTCTCATCTCAATACTATATTGTTGTGATTACTGTGGTTTCATAGACATGTAGTTCCCTCATATTAAAATCTTCTTGATTATTCTTACTGTTTATATAAATTTTATATCAGCCTACCTACTTAAAAATCTTCTTTATGTCTTTAAATCTTCTGTATATATTAGCTCAAATTGTATAATTTGACTTTTCCATGTTAAAGAATTGTCAAATATTGGCGATTTCGAACAGTTCAACCAAATAGAACATTTCTTGCTAAGTTTGTATTTTAGTTTTTATTGTTCTTTTGCAAATGGGGACTTTTCTTCTGTTTCATCTTGTAACAGGTGGTGATGGTTTGAGTAGAGTTGATTTGAATCTAATTTTATACCTAGGAATATAATTTTTATATCCAAGACTTCTTTTAAGAGGTGGTTCTTTTTAATTTTCCACCTATATAAAGTCATTATCTGCAATTAAGGATCATTTTCTGTCCCCTTTTCCATTTTTATACTTTTTATCATATTACATAATACTAACAGTAATGGACATTCTTGTCTTGTTTCAGATCTAAATAGGGTTATTTTTAGATTACGTCACTAAGTTTGGTACTGACTTTTAGGCTTGCGTATTGTGCATATATGTTTCCATGGTAAACATCTGCTTATTCTCTATTTTAAGAAAATCTTGATGGATGTGTAAGTTTATCAGATGTCTTTCAATGACTGTGGAATAATCATAAGATATTTTTCCTTCATATTTTTGCATGGTAGACTAAATAAATAGATTTTATTATATTGAACCACTTTTGAATATCGGAACTAAACTTTACTTGATCATAACAGTGGTATATTATTTCTTTGGTGTGTTCCTAGAGACTTTCTTTTTTATTGTTTTATTTAGAATTTTTGTGTCTGATTTCAAAGGTTGTATTAACCTGTAGTATTCATTTGTGTGTGCTATTTCTCTTAATTTTGGCTATCACGGCTTTGTTTCCTATATCAAAATTATTTGGAAACTTAGCTTCTATGCTTTGAAATAGTTTAGGCAGCTTTAGAATTCTCTGTTCTTAAATATTTAGTAAAATTTAGAATATTATTGGCATCTGATACTTTCTGAGGAGGTTAACTCCTTGAAAACTTTTCCTTCTGTGATAATTATCAGATACTCCTTTTGTGAAATCTTTATTGTTTTACCTTCATGAAATTCATAATGCCTTACTTGGAATGCTGATAACACAGTTTATGGGGGGTTTTTAGGGCATTAAATAAAAATACTTGTCTTACGTACATTTGTCTTCATTAAATTGTTAAGTTCTTGAGGGCATTAGGGTAGGAGCCATCTATTTATTTATTGCCTAAAATTCTAGCCCATAGTAGGGAATATGTTGGCTTAACAACTTTTCCTTCTTTCTTTCTTTTGGTGATGGTGAATGTTTTACAGGCTTCCCAGTTGGCGTGTATGTTGTAAAGAGAGTTCTTCAGCTTCATCATATTACTCTCAAGATGACAATTGTGCACTAGAAAATGAAGATGTACAATTCCAGAAAAAGGTACCTTAAATAAAGTTGACAATGTAATTTGTGTGTCAGCTTTTTAAGACTTCCTCAAAACGTTTGGAATAAAAGTCATTTCAAAAATACTATGACATAGTTTTTGGTGATTTGTAATTCTCCTTGCTGTAATCGGAAGAATTACTCAGGTCATTCTGAAAGTAAGCTATCTTTGAGATATTTGTATGTTTATTCTTGGAATGTTGTAACATCGTTAGTCCTAGAGTAGGGAAAAAAATAGTAGCTATTCGGAGAACTGAAAACCAGTGGTTCACTTTTTAATATTCTAAATAGTTCAAAGGTTTCGAAAGAAACCCTTATAAGTAAACACTTAGAACTGAGGATTATAGGGAGACCCTGCAGTCAGTGGCTATGTAGTTTTTTTATATAATTGGGTGGAGTGAATAGACAGAGTCCAAAAAACCAGACCAGATGGTCTTTAAATCATTTATTATTTTATCATTTTAAATTATAAAAGGTGGGGTGCCTGGCTGACTCAATCAGTAGAGCATGTGACTCTTGATCTCAGGATCATGAGTTCAAGCCCCACATTGGGCATGGAGCCTACTTAAAAAAAAAAAAAGAAAGTAAAATCAATCAGTCACTCAATAATAGAAGGTGAGTATTGACTAGATTTGGCTCCCCCCCCATCAATATATGTATTACAGTTGATCCTTGAATGACATGGGTTTGAACTGTGTGGGTGCATTAATATGCAGATTTTTTTATGGTACAGTACTGTAAATGTATTTTCTCTTACAATTTTCTTAACACTTTGTTTTTTCTAACTTACTTTAATGTAAGAATACAGTATAATAATACATATAACATACAAAATATGTGTTAATTGACTGCTTATTATTGGTACAGCTTCCGGTCAACAATAGGCTATTAGTAGTTTTTGGGGAGTCAAAAGTTATATGGAGATTTTTGACTGTGCTAAGGCTTGGTACCCCTAACCCCTGCATTGTTCAAGGATCAACTGTATAGAAGTAATTTATACTAACTGTAAAATATTCATATTTATATCCTGTTCCCCTCCCCAGAGGAACCACAATTTACTGTTTCTTGTGAAAACATTGAGACTTTTTTTTTTGGTTATCTATATATGGCACACAAATTAGTATTTTATTTTCCATAAAATGTCATATTATAAATATTCTACAAATGACTTCCCCCTTTGCCCCAATAATATCTCATAGATACCTTTTCATGTTGTTGTATTCTTGTGATGGTTACATTTTCATTTCATTGTATAAATTATGATGTATTTCTTTATTGACAGACTTTAGCATTGTTTCTCACCTGTGTTTGTGCACGTGGGCTTGTGTGTGTGCATGTGGGCTTGTGTGTGTGCATGTGTGTGAACATAAGTTTATAATTACATACTTGGAGGGGTTGGCATGATACTTATTCAAATTTTGGAGTTATGTTGGATTTGTTTCTGGGATGGAGCAATTTTGAAGACTGTTGCTGAATATCTCTTTAAAAAGAATACAATTTTATACTTTTACCCACGGTCTGTAAAACTTTGATCTAATCTCTGCTGAAAAATTTGAAGACTAAATGTGAGAATGAATATAAGCGAAGTATTCGGGGGGAAAACATATTCTTTCAGCAAATATTTAAGTATCTGGTATACGTTATAAAGACTTACGTAAACAAAGAATATGAACTTTGCTTTTATGAAACTTACATGCTAGAAGATACATTTAAACTTGAAGGTGTCTGAAATCTTAACTTGTAAGTCAGTGTCAAAAGAGAGATGATACAAAGAGCTGTATGTACATTCATTTATTAGATATTTCCTGAAGTCTTATTACTGTGTGCCTAATACATAGTGCTGCATGGTAGGACTAAAGTGCTTATTAAGAAATCAAATGAGGGTCTTCAACTCATTTAGTATACATTTTAAGTGGTGGCAAGGAAGGGAATGCAGGAAGATGGACAATAAGCATGTACACAAATAAAAGTAAGAATCAAATGTGTTATAAAGTATATAATATTGTTTAGGACTGTTTTGTGAAACAGTTTTATCAGTTACCCTTTTTTCTTTGTTGCAATATAGGATAAAAGAGAGGGACCTATCAATGCCGAATTATCGGAAAAAGTGGGCTCAAACTTACCTATTCCTCCAGAAGAACATAAATTAAAAGATGACTACATTGTGGATGTACAGGTAAGCTATGTTGCTTTGATCTTTAATGATAACGTCTTTTAAAACTGCTTCACAAGACAGAAAACTTCTGTTTGGTCACCATATTGTGTATTGTTACTTTTTCTTTTTGAACTGTTGTGCAATTGGCTTTAATACTATTCACCTGCTAAGAGTACTGCTTTTGAGAAAATGTAAAATTACAGATTTAATAATAAATGTGACTATTTCTTTGTAGTAAAAGTTTGGGTGTAAGTTCTCATGTCTTCGTAGATTCCATTTTGGCTCACTATAACGGATCTTTGTCTCCAGATTTTTAGATGTCGGGAAATTTTTTCTAACTTACAACAAAAGAAAGTATTTGTATGTAAAACAAAGTATTTTGATACCAAACTTTTGTCACTCAGTGTGGAGTATGAATTAATAATAGGTTAAAGTATGTTTTATATGTTTCTTATATTACATTCTGAATATTATTTTCCATTTTGTACATCAGATTTTATGAAAGATGTGAAAAACTATAAACTGACTAGAATGCTGAAGCATCTGGAACCCATTTAATATCAGGAATAGCTGAAGGAACTAGGGATATTTGATCTGGAGGACGAAGAACTAAGGAAAAACTAAGTATCTCAAATATCAACAAAAACAAACTTCAGCTCAAAATGAGGGAGAATTCTTTTTTTAAATACAGTTAGAGCTATTTTATGACTTAATTGGGCTATCTAAGTACAAATAGTGAGTTTCATTTTATTGGATCCTAGAAGATGTTTGTCAAATGTTTCTACGTAAGAGTAAGAAAGTGTTCTCTGTAGCCCTTCTAGTTATATGACTATCCCGAACAGTCCTGCCATTGTTCATTTTCTAGAATTTTTATCATGGTATACTCTTGCTCAAGTACTTTGAAGTGCTTACTGCGTCTTATAGATCTTTGCTGTTCAGTATAGTAGCCACTAGCTACATTTGGCTATTGAGCACTGGAAATGCAGTTAGTCCAAATTGAGACTCGCTGTAAGTATTAAATACATATTGGATTTTGGAGACTTAGTAAAAAAAAAAAAAAGTAAACTATCTCATTTTTTTTAATACTGAATACATATTAAAATGATAATATTTGATAATAATAAAAACTCCTTTTCTCAAGGCCTCCACCATAAAATGCAAACTATTTGTATTCCTTTGTGTATTTTTCATTTCAGTGTAAATAATTCCCCAAATGATCATATTTTATATTCCACTGACTCTTTATCTTATGTTTTCTTTCTGTTCTCATACTGGGTCCTTTTTTTCTTCAAAGTCCTAGTTTTTCTAGTCCATAATAGTCTATAGTTTCTCTTTTCCTTGGACTGAGCATGAGTACCTCACTTGATACTCACTTAATAAGCATTAAATGTTTACTATGTGCCAGGGAACATGAAAATCAAGAGAACATAGTTCTTGCTCAAGACATTTATAGTATACTTGAAAAAGAGAAGGAGACCTAAATAAGGCAATTGAGGTTTTACAGATGCTCTATTAAGTCTGTACAGAGAACAGTAGAGGCATAGAGGAAGAGGAATGGCTAATTCTATTTAAGGTTGGTAGTGGGGGAGAATGTGCTGATAGAGGTTTCAAATATGAGTGGTATTATGTAGATTTCAGATTGTGTTTTGGAGGAGTGAATGGCCCAGAGCATCCAAGGACTGAAGGATCAGTGAGAATCATTTATTGCATTGTAATGTTACTTGTACATGCCCTGTGTTGTTGTTTATTGATGTACATTATCTTCTAAACTGCTCTGCGGCAAGAAGTATGTGTTGTTTTGTATATTTAAATATGATTTCTGTGTTGCTACTAGCATTAATTAAAGTAAGAGGGAAATATATGTAGGTCCTGATAGAAAATAGGAAAGAAGAAAGGCAAGCTCCTTTTTTCTAGTTTGTGAAATGCCATGAAAAATGTCTAGAGCTTGTATTTTAATATGAAATATATTCCTTGGGAGGTATTGTTGGAAGATAGGATTTTTATAAAAGTACATTCTTGATACTGTCACTTTTGAGACATACTTTTATAAAATCCTGTATAGCTAAAGAGATAACTTATTAATCTCAACATTTAATATAACTGACTTTTTTTTTTTTAAACAGAATATGGAGTCAAAAAAGTTAAGTCCATCTGTAATTGAGACACTCCCTACAATTGATCTACATGAAGATTCTTCCAGTGGAGTTGTGGGCAGTGAAAACATTGAAAATATTTCCAGCTCATCTACCTCAGAGATCACTCCAATCTCAAAGCTTGAGTAAGTTATTACAAAGAAAAAAAGAGAATCTAATTAGGTAATGATAGAAAAATGTCTTAAGAAGATAAGGCAGCTTGAAACTCAGATTTGAAGTTTAGACTGTATAGCAGACTTAAGTTATGATGCCTCTATTTTGCATTTTTATTTTATTTTAATGTAAGGATCTTTTGATATAAGGAGTATTTATTCTGTTTCTAAACCCAGTGAGGTTGATTAGATCTCAGCCATGAAATCTCTGCATCACAAAAAATGAGGTTCTACTTGTTTAAGTAACTACTTATTTGAATAATCTTCCCACTAATTATCAAAGATTCGAATGTCAGATTATTCATTTCTATCAAGTATTACTGAAGCATTCCATTCATAATTGTGTCTTTTTGTGAATAGCTACCTTTTTCAAACTTGATAATAAATATTCAGAATATGTAGCTGTAAGAGTTCCTTAATTTAGAAAATCTATTGTGTACTTTCCTAGTCCTTACAGCAACACTACAGAACAAAATTCCCTTCTCTCATACTACATTAAGCATTTCCTTTATCAAATGAGTTAATATATATATTAAAAATGAATAGAACAATATCTGGCACATAATGATAATATATGTGTCAGTTAATATTATTGTTATCTTCACTACTTTTTAAATTTTTTTTCCCACAGCACTTTTTAAACACTTATTCTTCTCAAGAATGGAAGGGACTGGGGTAGAGGAGTTGTATTCAAAGATGTTAGAGTTGCCATTTAGGGGTTTATCCTAGGTAAGGAATAAAGAAACAAGACATTCTTAGAAGTAACGGTAGTATTTAAAAATTTAAAAATACTTATTCCAGAAAGAATTTAAGGCTAGATATTACAAATCTGAACAGTACATCTTATTTTCCCATTGTACTGAACATGACTGCTTAGTGAATTGGAAGTGAGTAGGACAGAATATTAGGGTAGTATTTTTAAAAATGAAATTCTAAAAGTGCCTTAAGAACTTAGTGAAATGTTTTAAGATAATAGATTATTTTTTGATAACTATAGGCAACAACTCTAATACTGGTAGATTGTACTAACAGAAAAGAAACATTAGAGAAGATACAGTTAAGATAAATTTTAAGGGCACCTGGGTGGCTCAGTCAGTTAAGCATCCAACTCTTGATTTCAGCTCAGGTCATGATCTCAGGGTCATGAGATTGAGCCCCAAGTCGGGCTCCATGCTGAGCATGGAGCCTGCTTAAGATTCTCTCTCCCTCTCCCTCTGTCCCTCCTGTCCCCACTTGCATGTGCTAGTGCACTCTCCTTCTCTTTCTCTAATAAATAAATACATACATAAATAAATTTAAAATCTTATTTTTTATGAGATCAAATACTAAGCTATGATATTTTGTTTTAAAATTTGGTAATTACCTATTTAACAGCCAAAGCCATTAACAGATCAAGAGTCAGCAGTTAACTTTACATGATTTAAAATAAGTAAATTCTTGAAAACAGCCTGTAGAACAGTAAGGCATTCTTCTCTGGTTTAGATTATGTTTTGAAAATCACTAATACAATTTGTAACTTATGCCACATTATGTTCGTTGAGTTGCCAGATTGTCTTTTTTGTTTCTATTTTTAGTGAAATAGAAAACCCTGGTACTATTCCTATAGCAAAACCAAGTGAAACTGAGCAATCTGAAACTGATTGTGATGTTGGTGAGGCCCTTGAAGCGAATACTCCAGTTGATCAGCCTTCCTTTGTCAGTCCACCTGAAAGGTGGGTGTGAGCTGTTGTTTTCCTTTTGTATAATTCTGTAATAATAGCAGTGTCATGTTTGAATGGACTTTGGTGTGTGCCTAATTCCACTTTATGATCGCGAGAAAGCTAATCCCTTTGTGCTCTTTTCTTGGTTTATTTTGTACATGATAATTTTAACAGTTTAGATTACATAAACTTGTTATTCAGCTAATTTTTTTTAATATGTCTTTTTGGTTTCAAATAGCCTTGTTGGCCAGCATATAGAAAATGTGTCATCTTCACATGGCAAAGGAAAAATAACAAAATCAGAATTTGAATCAAAAGTTTCAGCAAGTGATCAGGCTAGTGGTGATACAAAATCTGCATTGAACGCTTCAGATAATTTAAAAAATGAGGTAAGTTATATACTTGCACTGTTTCCTACTTTATTATATGCATTTTTATTATTAGCTAATCTTGCAATTTGCTAACCATATTTGCCATAAAATTAGGGATTAAGTAGTTAATGAGGAATGTGGAACTGAGGTGAGCTGTACTTCCTGAGAGCAAATGGTTACTTCCTGGGTACTCTTACCAGTATATTATTTATACATACAGTTGTTCCAAGTATGAACAGCCTTTAGTTGTATATAATTAAGTGGTTTTCTGTTACCATCAACTGTTTGATAGCAGATACGTAAAGTCCTTACTTAAGAAGTTTCTGGAGAGCTATATAGAAGAAGTTATGATTATTAAATTCAGGTATCTTCAGAATAATAAGTTTAACTCCATATACACTGTTAAATTTAGGCTTTTCAACCAGAATTATTTTAAAGAGACATTTTTACCTTTTGTTATTTGTGTGCAGAATACAGCTTATATTGAAGAGTATGAATTTTACAATTATACTAGCCCCATGTAGCAGTTTTACTTTCCTTTCTCCTTTTGAGTTCTGCTTTGACTTCATATAGAGGCCAATGCAGAATTTCCTGAAGAAATGTTGACAGAGAAGTCTAGGCCTCCTTCAGGTAAGAAATAACTGAGTAACAGAGATGAAGTCCACTCCATGAACTTAACAAAAGTAAAACATGCGGAATCAAAGAGAGGTTCAAAGTACTGAGTACCATGTCCACATTTGTTCCTTTTTAATTTGGATCTTCTGTTCTCCACCTTCTCTGTCATATATTTTCAGTGAATCTGTACTCACAACTAACTAAACTTCCTTCTGGAGACTTTACTATCACTACCAGCTGTTTCTATGATGCTTCTTACAATTATAGGAGCTCAACATTTCGTAGCCCACCATCTTGAAGGAACTAATTTTCCCAATGAAACCAAATCAAGCATATGTTATAGTTCAGTTGTCTACAGCCATAAATAAAAGTAGACAAACATTACAAAAATATCTTCTTTGGAGGTATTTAAGATTCATCTGATACTACATAGACTTCTCTGATACTACATGGCAGCCAGTTTTGTCCCAGTTTTGCTTGTTCTCCTTCACCATTGGCAGACTTAAACTGCCCTTCATTACCTAGTATATAAAAATGGTTTCTGAGTTTGTGCTAATAGGCAAAATGGTATAATTTTTAACTATATTAATCCTGGAAAAATTATCAGATAATAAGCACATTATGAAATATCCAGTAGTTTTATGTGTTGTCCAGTTCAGGATAATTCTTCCCAGTTAAGCTTGTGTGACTGGAGAGAGTTTTTTTTCTGATGCAAAAGATCTTTGTGTTATCCCTGTTATCTCAAGAATCTGGAAGACAGTCTTTGCCATACTGAGAGACAGTACTTTATCATGTGTTTTTATTGTATTGTTTAGTTCTCTTATTTGTTACTAAGAGGTGATAGTGATTGCTTTGCCTGGACCTCAAAAAGTGTGTGTATGTTCCTCTACTTTTTGTTGTATTTCTTTTAGTATTTGGGCTTTATTCTTAAGTACTCAGGTTAATTTTTATAAATATATGTTTTTTGCTTATTTTCTCATTGTGCTGAAACTAGGTTTTTATTTAATAGCCACATTATTTAGTCATTTAGCTTGTTCTGCAAAAGATGGAGGTTGTATGGGAGCCAATTTGCTGTCTTCCTAGAGGGAGATTATGGGTATTTGTATTCGTGTATTTGGGTAATTCATGTAATTCTAATAAGCTAGTGTATTAGTGTAATTCTAATATACTAGTATCAGTCCTTAAAAGTGTGCTTTAGGGGCGCCTGGGTTGCCCAGTCGTTAAGCGTCTGCCTTTGGCTCAGGTCATGATCCCAGGGTCCTGGGATCGAGCCCCGCATCGGGCTCCCTGCTCCGCGGGAAGCCTGCTTCTCCCTCTTCCACTCCCCCTGCTTGTGTTCCCTCTCTCACTGTCTCTCTCTTTCTCTCTCTCTCTGTCAAATAAATAAAATCTTAAAAAAAAAGTGTGCTTTAATACAGCGAGTATTAGTTCTCAGAATGTGCCCTACCCTATATATAGCACACGTACACTACATGAGACTTGTGCTATTTACCGGAGTAAGCTGTCTAAATAGATGTTGTGCACTTCTCAGGGAACTGTTACTAAATATGTTATGCACTGTTTTAGGAATACAGAAATAAATAATGGAATGAGCATCTTTACATATATTATTCAGCTTACGGAAAAAATTACAAATTAAATTGTGTGCCTTTTCCCAGTTATATTTCTTCTCTCCTCTTCAGATAGAACACCTGTGTCAAATTCAGCGTGTGTATGTGTGTGTTTTTAAACTTTTTCCAAAACTGCATTATTATAAACAGTACATACTATTATTTAGCATATTTTGAAGCAATATAAAGTGGTATCATTCTTGCCTTAAATATCATTTTACTCACCATTGTTTTTGAGATTTGTCTGTTCATTGTTTACAATGTTGTATTTCACTACCACAATTTATCTGGTCTTCAATTCAGGTTTTTTCTAATTTTTTGATGTTACAAACAATGCTGCAGTAAGCATTTTCATGCATATTTTCCTAGGCACATGTGCATGTTTTCACTCATATTTATACATGGGAGTGGAATTAATGGGTCATAGGGTATGCACATCTTTACTTAATATGGCTAAATCTTTTTAAGTTTATTTAAGTTATCTCTGCACCCAATTTGGGGCTTGAACTCAGGACGCCAAGATGAGAGTTGCATGCTTTTCTGACTGAGCCAGCCATGCACCCTTAATATTGCTAAATTTTGAACCCCCTTCAGCAGTCTAATAGATGTCCCATGGTTCAACAGACATGCCACACTTCAAACTCCATCAGATTGGTATAATTTATTCAGCATCTCTAGTTTTCATTTGCATTCCCCTGATTATTACTGAGATTGAGCATTTTGTATTTTCTCTTTGCTGAATTTATTGTTTATCTCCTCCATTATTGATTGTAGGTAGTCTGTAGTTGGTAGTAATCCTTTATTGGTTGCAGATATTGCAACTACTTATTTCAGCTTGTGGCTTATTGTACAATGTAGTTTATGGTCTTTTGATACATTTAATTTTAAATTTTAATCCAGCCAAATGTATCAGACTTAAAATTTTTTATGATTTATTCTTTCTTCACCTTGTTAAATCCTTTTATATATGAAGATTTTTCTATACTTTCTTTAAAAAGCTTTGTTTTTCTTTAGACTCTTTGTGTTTCTTTATGTTTTTAAATCCATCTTAAATTTTTATGTGAATGGTAATTCGTGTTAAGGATCTTTTAGAAACTATATGCTACGTCTAAAATTAGTTCGCTTTCTTTAATGCCTATATTATTTTAACTTAAATTTTAAGATGGTTGCATTACAACTGTAGTATTTATTGATTTGTACAGTTTTATGTGTAAGTAATTGCTTAGGATATAATACAATTTTTTTTTACAACCTATACTTATATTGTTAACGTGAAGGAATATATCTTGTTGTGCTTAGGTAGAAGATTTCAATTTTTCAAGAGAAACTCAACTTTTAAGTAAACCAAAACTTTTTACATTTCATTTTTTTTTGAAATATTATCTATCAACTATAAAATTGGACTTTAATTTCACATAAACATTTGTACTTTTATAATTTATTAATCTGTTTTCTCTGTTCTTTCACATTTCTTTCAGAGTTCTGATTATACAAAACCAGGGGAAATTGACCATATATCTGTAACAAGTCCCAAAGATCCAGAAGATATACCAACATTTGATGAATGGAAGAAGAAAGTTATGGAAGTAGAAAAAGAAAAAAGTATGGAAACACTGTGATTCCATTTATTTATTTATTTATTTATTAATTATTATTTTTTGGGGGGAGGGGCCTGGTTTAAATACGCATTTCTCTCCATAGTTGGTAAAATAAAATAAAACCTTTGAAAGCTTTTTAAAGGTGAAAGTTACTAAGATGTATAATTATCAACCTATGTAATTTACCTGTGTATAATTATATAGTTTTAATCTTAATTAAAATCCATTTTATAAATTATTAAATGAGGAAAAAATAAGATAAAGTAGGCAGAGCAGTAGTTTTCATTTCAGTTTATAAGGAAAATTGCACAGAAACTTTTTGTTTGTTTGTTTTTTGGGGGGCTTGTCTGGGATATGAATGAAACTTTTGAGTCATAAAGCTTTAAACTGTAAATAGAGTTGGACTGAGGTATTACAGTTTCTTTTTGTAAAGTAAGTCTCAGAGTTAAAAATTCTTAATGCTAGAAGGACAGCATTCATCTTTAATAAAATATGTATATACAATATTTTGATTCTCATGGATAAGCTTTATTTTGAGAATTATATTACTTAGACATAAATCAAGTAATGTGGATTTTTGTAGTTAATTTGGTTTGGGGGAGTATTTTAAAGCCAATGAGGTAAAGCATTTTGAATTTAACGGGTTTTTTAAAACATTCTCTTAAGCATTAGAACCTGTTCTTCAGTACACATCAGCTATTGCTTTTGAGATCATTGTTGGGAGTATTTTTAATCATAATCATCATATATATATGTTTATAATAAGGTTTGTCTGCAGGTCAGTCAATGCATCCATCTTCTAATGGAGGTCTACATGCAACAAAAAAAGTGCAGAAAAATCGAAATAATTATGCCTCAGTAGAATGTGGTGCCAAAATTTTGGCAGCTAATCCAGAAGCCAAGGTACTTAACTATAAAATTCTTCTATACTTGTAGGACACTAGTAACTTTATTAAATCAAGGTAGCAGTTTGCTGAGAACTGTATTTTAACATGAGCTACTTTTCTGATTCACTGATAAATGTAAGATTATGCTTTTAAAGACATTTTCTTGTATGAATTCTTAGTTATATTGGTTGATACATCGCACCTTTTTTATTTCTTTCAAAGACTTTGTTTTTTTAAGAACAGTTAAGGTTCACAGCAAAATTGAGAGAAAGGTAGAAATTTCTTTCATAACCCTTACTCTCACACATGTTTAGCCTCCTCCATTATCAACATACTTCCCACCAGAGTGATACATTTGTTACAGTTGATAACTTACACTGACACATTATTATCACCTGAAGTCTATAGTTTACGTTAGGGTTCATTCTTATCATATGGTCTATAGGTTTAAACAAATGTGTAATGACACGTTATCAATCATTATAGTATCATAGAGTATTTTTACTGCCCTAAAAATCCTCTGTGCTCCACATGTTCATCCCTCCCTCCCCTCAACCCCCGATCTTTTTACTATCTTCATAGATTTGTCTTTTCCAGAGTGTCATGTAGTTGGACTCATACTGTATGTAGCCTTTTGAGATTGGCTTCTTTCATGTAGTAATATGCATTTAAGTTTCATCTGTGGCTTAATAGCTCATTTCTTTTTAGCGCTAAATGATATTCTGTTGTCTGGATGTGCTGCAGTTTATCTCTTCATCCAATGAAGGGCATTCATCCTGTCTTTTAACTTTTAAAACCTGTTTGAAATTTTAAAAAGAAAATAGCTAATAGAAAATCATTTTTCCTTTATAGTAACAGACATTTAATTTAAAATGTTTTGTTGTAAGGCTAACTTAACACTATAGACATAACCAGTAAATTTTAGCCATTTTTATGCCTTCTTCTCAGATGAGTGTTTCAGAATCTTAGTATTTTAAGATCTAAAAATAGAAATCTTTACAGTTGAAATATTTTTCCTTAAGTAATTTATTCCCTTCCCCCTTTTTTAAAATAGAGCACATCTGCTATTCTTATAGAAAATATGGATCTTTATATGTTGAATCCTTGCAGCACTAAAATCTGGTAAGTAAAGTGCATTCTATGTGTGTACATATTATGTTAAGCTTTTATGTTAGGATTAGATTGATTTGTTCCTATAGTCACTTAAAAAGCATTTATGATTGATAGGTGCTGGTACTGTACTTACCTTAGGTCCTGGGACACAGAATTGAAGACGAAATACCTTTCCTTTTGAGAAGGTCACAGCCACAGGCAAAAAATAGGTCTAGCCAAATAATTATGAAATAGTATTAAAAGTATTGCTGAAAGATTATGATAGGAACAGTGATGATATTTAATTGTGAGAGAATAATTCCTGAGCTGAATCTTGAAGGATTCATAGGAAGTCACAAATGAGGGAGAGGTATTCAGGAACTGTAAGAATAAGGGAACAGTGCTAAAAGGAACATATTTCTTATGGCAGCTGTAAGTAGAAGCAGCCTGAAGAGGTTATTTTAGTCATGATAAGAATAAAGGTATCCACATCCAATGCTGTGTATACTTACAATTTTTTGAAGTTTGTTAAAGACCATGGAGGGAAGTGTTTGTTTTAAGTAAGGAAGTGACATGATTTCACTGGTGTTTTAAGAAGGCTTGTCCTCAAAGGATGGCCTACAGCAGAATGCAATTGGGAGCAGGGAAACCAGTTAGGAACCTGCTTTAATTAAGGCGTTGGCAGTGTAGATACAGAAGAGAGGGCGTTATGAAAGATATTTATAGCAGATAAAATTGGCAGCTCTTGGTTAGTAATTGGATGTGGAGAGAGTCATCTAGGAAATCTCCCAGGATTTTGACTCCTACTTGGATCTATAATTCTGCCATTAACTAAGAAAGAATATAGGCAAAGGAACAGATTTATGGAGGAAAATAATGTGTGATATACCAACAGTTTTATTAGATTATTTGATTTAATTGCTCAAAAGCAGCTGTTCAAAAAAGAATTGAGGTAAATTACTGCCATCATATTGATTTACTAAAAATATATATATTGATTTTTTTTTTTTTAATTTGAGGAGAAACTCTTTAAACCTTAAAGATAATGCTTATTTTCTATTCTTGGCCTTCACTCCTTTTGGTACATTTACACCACAAATTATTTAAGGGTATTAAGGATAATTTAAAAGTGTATTTTTCCTTATCTCATAGATTGGATTTGAGGAAATGATTATCTGAGATTATAATTACAGTGTTATTTTGAGGTTTTTGTTTTTATTTGTAGGAGCCTCTGTAGTCAGTAACAGCTCAAGTTTTATTCTCCAAAATTTTGTATTTCAAGCAGAGACATGCTGGGATGAAGTTATATGAAGTAGTCATAGCTACCCATTTGTATTTTAACATTTCTGCCAAACAGCATGCATTTCTGTATATATGTTTACTGCATATTTAGTTTTCGCTCACTTACATATGTGTCTTTTCACTGTAATTGAACTTCAGAGCACCTTTAACTGATTTCACTTGATTTAAGTAGGTTAATCCTCCTAAGGTATATTAAGACCACACAGTCTTACTGTAGTTTTATAAGTCTTAATATCTGGTAGAGTAAGTTTATACCTCATCTTCCTCAAAACTTTCGTCACTATTCTTGTTTTTATTTAAATTCAAGTTAGTTAACATATAGTATAGTATTGGTTTCAGGAGTAGACTTTAGTGATTCATCACTTACATATAACACCCAGTGCTCATTACAAGTGCCCTCCTTAATGCCCATCACCTATTTAGCTCATCCCCACTCAAAACACCTCCCCTTGAGCAACCCTGTTTGTTCTCTATAGTTAAGAGTGGCTTACAGTTTGCCTCCCTCTATGTTTTTATCTTATTTTTCCTTCCCTTCCCCTGTGTTCATCTGTTTTATTTCTTAAATTCCACATGAGTGAAATCATATGGTATTTGTCTTTCTCAAATTGACTTATTTCGCTTAGCATAATGCACTCTAGTTCTATTCATGTTGTTGCAGATGGCAAGATTTCATTCTTTTTGATGGTTCAGTAATAGTCCAGTGTGTGTGTGTGTGTGTGTGTGTGTGTGTGTGTGTGTGTGTACACACCACATCTTCTCTACTCATTCATCAGTTGCATGGATACTTGGGCTCTTTCCATAGTTTGGCTATTGTTGATAATGCTACTGTAAACATCAAGGTGCGTATACCCTTTTGAATCTGTATTTTTGTAGCCTTTGGGTAAATACCTAGTAGTGCCTTGCTGGGTCATAAGGTAGTTCTATTTTTAACTTTTTTGAGGAACCTCCATATTGTTTTCCAGAGTGGCTATACCAGTTTGCATTCCCACCAGCAGTGCATGAGGGTTCCCCTTTCTCTGCATCTTCACCAACATCTGTTGTTTCCTGTGTTGTTAATTTTAGCTGTTCTGGCAGGTGTGGGGTGGTATCTCATTGTGGTTTTGATTTGCATTTCCCTGATGATGAGTGATGTTGAGCATCTTTTCATGTGTCTGTTAGCCATCTGTATGTCTTTTTTGGAAAAGAGTCTATTCATGTCTTCTGTCCCTTTCTTAACTGGATAATTTGGTTTTTGGGTGTTGAGTTTGATAAGTTCTTTATAGGTTTTGGATACTAAACCTTTATCTGATACTTCATTTGCAGGTATCTTCTCCCATTCCATAGGCTGCCTTTTAGTTTTGTTGATTGTTTCCTTTGCTATGCAGAAGCTTTTTATCTTGATGAAGTCCCAATAGTTCAGTTTTGCTGTTGTTTCTCTTGCCTCTGGCAACATGTCTAGTAAAAAGTTGCTACAGCCAAGGTCAAAGAGGTTATTGCCTGTGTTCTCTAGGATTTTGATGGTTTCATGTTTCACATTTAGGTCTTTCATCCATTTTGAATTTATTTTTGTGTGTGGTATAAGAAAGTGGTCCAGTTTTATTCTTCTGCATATTGCTGTCCAGTTTTCCCAGCACCATTTGTTGAAGAGACTGTCTTTTTTTTCAATGGATATTCTTTCCTACTTTGTCAAAGATTAGTTGACCAGATAGTTGTGCGTCCATTTCTGGGTTCTCTGTTCTGTTCCATTGATCTATGTGTCCTGTTTTTGTGCCAGTACCACACTGCCTTGATGATTACAGCTTTGTAACGCAGCTTGAAGTCCAGAATTGTGATGCCTCCTGCTTTGCTTTTCTTTTTCAATATTACTTTGGCTATTCGGGGTCTTTTCTGGTTCTATCCAAATTTTAGAATTGTTTGTTCTAGCTCTGAAAAATGCTGGTATTATTTTGATAGGGTTTGCATTGAATGTATAGATTGCTTTGGGTAGTATAGATACTTTAGCAGTATTTACTCTTCCAGTCCATGAGCATCTAATATTTTTCCATTTCTTTGTGTCCTCTTCAATTTTTTTCATAAGTGTGCTATAGCTTTTAGAGTACAGATCTTTTACCTCTTTGGTTAAGTTTATTCCTAGGTATCTTATGGTCTTTGGTGCAGTTGTAAATGAAATCAGCTCCTTGATTTCTCCTTCTGCTGCTTCATTATTGTTGGTGTATAGAAATGAAACAGATTTCTGTACATTGATTTTATATCTTGCAACTTTGCTGAATTCATGTATCAGTTCTAGCAATTTTTGGGGTGGAATCTTTGAGATTTTTGAGAAGATCTTTGAGAAGATCATATGGTTCTTATCCTTTCTTTTATTAATGTGGCATATGATATTGATTGATTTGTGGTTATTGAACCACCCTTGCAGCCCAGGAATAAATCCCACTTGATCATGGTGAATAATTCTTTTAATGTAGGATTTGATTTGCTAGTATCTTGTTGAGAATTTTTACATCCATGTTCATCAGGGATATTGTTCTGTAATTCTCCTTTTTAGTGGGGTCTCTGTCTGGTTTTGGAATCAAGGTAATGCTGGCTTCGTAGAATAAGTTTGGAAGGTTTCCTTCCATTGCTATTTTTTTGGAACAGTTTCAGAAGAATTGATATTAACTCTTCTTTAAATGGTTGGTAGAATTAACCCCTGGGAATCCATCTGGCCCTGGACTCTTGTTTGTTGATTTTTGATTATTGATTCAGTTTCTTTGCTGGTTATGTGTCTCTTCAAGTTTTCTATTTCTTCTGGTTCAGTTTTGGGGGTTTGTATGTTTCTAGGAATTTATGCATTTCTTCCAGATTGCCCAATTTGTTGTTATGTAATTGGTCATAATCTCTTATAATTATATTTCTGCAGTGTTGGTTGTGATCTCTCCTCTTTCATTCCTGATTTTATTTATTTGGGTCCCTTCTCTTTTCTTTTTGATAAGTCTGGGCAAGGCTTTATGAACTTTGTTAATTCTTTCAAAGAACCAGCTCCTAGTTTCGTTGATCTGTTCTACTATTTTTTAAAATTTCTGTATCATTTATTTCTGCTCTAATCTTTATTATTTTCCTTCTGCTGGTTTTAGGCTTTCTTTGCTGTTCTTTTTCCAGCTCCTTTTGGTGTAAGGTTAGGTTGTGTATTTGAGAGTTTTCTTGCTTCTTGTGGAAGCCCTGTATTGCTATATACTTCCCTCTCATGACCAACCGACTTTGCTGCATCCCAAAGGTTTTGGACTGTTGTGTTTTCATTTCAGTTTGCTTCCATGTATTTTTTAAATTTTTTCTTTAATTTCTTGGCTAACCCATTCATTCTTTAGTAGGATGTTATTTAACCTCCATGTATTGGTGATCTTTTCCAAATTTCTTCTTGTGGTTGACTTCAAGTTTCATAATGTCGTGGTCTGAAAATACACATGGTATGACCTCAGTCTTTATGTACTGGTTAAGACCTGATTTGTGACCCAGTAAGTGATGTATTCGGAGAATGTTCCATGTGCGCTTGAGAAGAATGTGTATTATGCTACGTTAGCATTAAATGTTCTGAATGTATCTATTAAGTCCAGCTGATCCACTGTGTCAATCAAAGCCATTGTTTCCTTGTTGATCTTTTGCTTAGATGATCTGTCCATTGCTGTAAGTGGGGGTGTTCAAGTCCCCTACTATAGTGTATTGTATTATTATCAATGAGTTTAAGTTTGTTATTAATTGATTTATATACTTGGCTGCTCTCACGATGGGGGCATAAATATTTACAGATGTTAGATCTTCTAGTTGGATAGACTTCTTTATTATGATATAATGCCCTTCTCCATCTCTTATTACAGTGTTTGGTTTAAAATCTAGTTTGTCTGATGTAAGTATGGATACTCCAGTTTTCTTTTGATGTCCATTAGCATGATAGATGGTTCTCTACCCCTTCACTTTTAATCTGGAGGTTTCTTTGGGTATAAAATGAGTCTCTTGTAAGCAGCATATTGATGGGTCTTTTTTTTTTTTTTTAATCCATTCAGATAGCCTGTGTCTTTTGATTGGAGCATTGAGTCCCATTTACATTCAGAGTAATTATTGATATGAATTTAGTGCCATTGTATTACCTGTAAAGTCGCTGTTCCTGTGGATTATCTCTGTTCCTTTATAGTCTCTGTTGCTTTTTGGTCTCTCTTTCCTGCTCAAAGGGTCCCCTTTAATATTTCCTGCAGAGCTAGTCTAGTGTTCATGAACTCCTTTAGTTTTTGCTTGTCTTGGAAACTCTTCATCTCTGCTTCTATTCTGAATGACAGCCTTACTGGATAGAGTATTCTTGGCTACATATTTTTCCTATTTAGCACGTTGAATATATGCTACTTTCTTCTGGCCTGCCAAGTTTCTGTGGACAAGTCTGCTGCTAACCTTATGTGTCTACCATTGTAGGTTAAGGACCTTTTTTCCCTAGGTGCTGTCAGAATTCTCTCTTTATCTTTGTATTTTGCAAGTTTCACTGTGATATGTCTGGTGTTGACCTGTTTCTGTTGGTTTTGAGGGGAGTTCTCTTTTCCTCTTGGACTTGAATACGTTTCCTTCCCCAGATTAGGAAAGTTCTGAGCTGTAATTTCTTCAAATAAACCTTCTGCTCCTCTTTCCTGCTCTTCTTCTTCTGGGACTCCTATGTTACGGATATTGTGCTTCATGGAATTGCTGAGTTCCCTAAGTCTGTATTCATGATCTGCTAGTTTTCTTTCCTTCTTTTCGTCTTCATTATTTTCCGTAATTTTATCTTCTGTTATCACCTGTTCGTTCTTCTGTTTCTTCCATCCTCATTGTGATTACATTCAGTCAGTTTTGCAGCATCTCATTTGTAGCATTTTTTTTTCGGCCTGACTAGTTTTTTAGGTCTTTTATCTTTGCAACAAAGGTTTCTCTGGTGTCTTCTATGCTTTTTCAAGCCCACCTAGTGTTTTTTTTTAATTAATTTATTTGAGAGTGAGAAAGAGAAGGCACAGGGGAGTGGGGCGAGGACAGAGGGAGAGAGCAGACTCCCCACTTAGCACGGAGCCCAATGTAGGGTTCAATCCCAGGACCCTGAGATCATGACCTGAGCTGAAATCAAGACTTGCTGCTTAACTGACTGAGCCACCCAGGCGTCCCAACAAAATACAATTTTTTAAAATATATTTACAATTGCAACAAATAAATAGCTGCTCAGAAATGAATTTAACAAGATATATATTACTTTCATGAAAATTTTTAAAAATAATCTTATTGAAAGACATTAAAAGACAAAAGGATATGTCCTATTTATACATAAGAAAACTCGATATCTGAGTCATCTGAATATTCAGTAAAATTCCAAACAAAATTCGACATGACATTTGGGGAATTCAACAGGCTAAGTCTGGGATTAATAAGAAAAAAGCAGAAGCAGAAGAATAGCCAAGATGGTCCTGAAGAATATGATGCAAAAACTTGCCCTTCCTGATACTGTGATCCATAAAGCTAATGAAAGTGTGGTGTTACTGCAGGTGGTGATAAACTGAAAAGTGGAACAGAACAGGGAGTACAGAAACAAACCCATGCTTATAAGGAAACTTTATGATAAAGGTACATTGTAAATCAGAGGTAAAGTGTGGAACTACTGAATAAAAATGTCAGCTCTCTCCGACATTAAAAAAAAAAAAAGATAGCTTAAATTTTTAAATTCTAGAGAAAATTTGCCTTTCACCTTTAGGTTTTTGATCCCAGTGGAATTTTTTCTATATGGTGTGTAGGAGGGATTCATTCTTCCCTCCCCATTTTTCTGTTAGATAATTTTTTTTTAAATCAGGCTTATCTTACCAAACAAAGCACACCTAGTTAAAGGTCCAAGCACTCCCCACTGCAAGCAAGAAGGAACTCTGCAGAGGACTGACCTGTGGGAAAGAGCAGCCAAACACAGCAGCAGAGTGCACACAGCATACACCACAAACACTTCCTGAAGTGCCAGGCCCCAGACAGTGTATGACCCCTTCTTAATATAGCATTACTCTCAGGAACAGGAAACATTACAAGCTTTCATAATATGCAAAAGACAGAAACCTAGACAAAAGGAAATCACAGCCAGGGATTTGCTCAAAACAGTTAACAAGGAGTGTATCTGAACAAGAATTTAGAACAACAGTCATAAGAATACTAGCTGGGTTTGGGGTGCCTGGGTGGCTCAGTCAGTTAGTGGCCAGCTCTTGATTTTGGGCTCTGCGCTCAGCTGAGGAGTCTGCTTGTGGATTCTCTCTCCTCTCCCACTGCCCCTCCCCCTGCTCACACTCATGTGCACGCGCTCTCTCTCTCTCAAATAAATCTTTAAAAAAATTACATTTTAGGGTGGGGGGATGGGTTAGCCTGGTGATGAGTATTAAGGAGGGCACATTGCATGGAGCATTGGGTGTTATACGCAAACAGTGAATCATGGAACACTACATCAAAACTAATGATGTAATGTATGGTGACTAACATAATAAAATAAAATTTTTTAAAAAATTACATTGTATTTACAATTTACAATTACATTGTTGTATATAGATGTCTAGTTTTTTTAAATGAATCTTATATCCAGCTATCTTTTTATATTCTTTTTCTAATAATACGTAGATTTTCTTTGGGATTGCTATGTAGAAAATTATAGCTTCCCTACAAATTTTTTTTTTAAAAAAATTTTAATCCTTTTCACTGTATTTTGCTTTCTTTTTGTCATTACATGCTGGCAAGGTCCCTGAGAAAATCGTGAATAGAAACAGTGATAGTAGTCAGTGTCATCTTACTCCTTATTTTGGAGGCATTGCTTCTAATCTTGTACCATTAGGTATCTTCTAAGTTTGGAACTCAGTTATAAAACCATCTGGGCCTATGGGAAGATACTAATTTTCTTTTAAGGGTATAATTTAAAAACTAATACGTTCACATGGTTCAAACCCAAAAAGGGATTTCAAAAGGGTAGGGGAGTTACAGTGAGAGATATTCTTCTAATCTCTGTCATCCATCTTATTCAGTGTTAAATTTTTAGTTATCTTTTTAGTTTCTTTATGCAAATGTAAATGTAAATTTTTATTGATCTCCCTCTTTTCACAGAACTTAGTATATTATACACACTATTTTTCACCTAGAGTTGAATTTTTTTTTTTTTTTTTTTTTAAGATTTTATTTATTTATTCATGAGAGACAGAGCTAGAGAGGCAGAGGGAGAAGCAGGCTCCCAAGGAGCAGAGAGCCCGATGCGGGACTCGATCCCAGGACCCTGGGATCATGACCTGAGCCGAAGGCAGACGCTTAACCATCTGAGCCACCCAGGCACCCTAGAGTTGAATTTTAACTTAACAATATCTGGTCATCTTTCGTCCTTTCTTTCTTTTTTAAGATTTTATTTACTTATTTGACACACAGAGGGAGAGGGAGAGAGTAAAAGCAAGCAGGGGGAGCATCAGGCAGGGCAGAAACAGGCTCCCCGCTGTGCAAGGAGCCTGATGTAGGGCTCAATCCCGGGACCTTGGGATCATGATCTGGTCATCTTTCTATTTTGTTCATAGAAAACTTTTTCATTCTTTTTGATAGCTGTATAAAATTTCATTATATGGTTTTACCAGTATTCAACTAGACTTCTGATGGTGGATATTTGGTGTTTTAATCTTTTGCTGTGGCAGACAGTGTTACTTATAAATAAGCTTGGGCATGTACTGTTTTGTACTGGTGTGAGTAGATGGGAATGTTTTTAAACTACTTTTAAAAGAAATAGGGTTTTTTGATAGCTGCATAATATTCCATTGTATATATATACCACATCTTCTTTATCCATTCATCTGTTGATGGACATCTTGGCTCTTTCCATAGTTTGGTATTGTGAACATTGCTGCTATAAACATTGGGGTGCACGTACCCCTTCGGATCACTACATTTGTATCTTTGGGGTAAATACCCAGTAGTGCAATTGCTGGGTCGTACAGTAGAGGTTATGTGGTATGGTGAGCACTGTAAATTGTGTAAGACTGATGAATCACAGACCTGTACCTCTGAAACAAATAATACATTATATGTTAAAAAAAAAAAAATAGGAAGGGAAAAATGAAGGGGAGGAAATCGGAGGGAGAGACGAACATGAGACTATGGACTCTGAGAAACAAACAGGGTTCTAGAGGGGAGAGGTGTGGGGGGATGGGTTAGCCTGATGATGGGTATTAAAAAGGGCACGTATTGTATGGAGCACTGGGTGTTACACGCTAACAATGAATCATGGAACACGACATCAAAAACTAATGATGTAATGTGTGGTGATTAACATAATAAAATTAAAAAAAGGAGTAGTTATAAGACTAGGTTTGCTGTTCTTGAGTTAGTTTTAGTAAATAATATTTTTCTAGGAATTTGTCTTTAATCCATTTTCAAAGTTTTTGTAATAAAGTTGTTGGTAGTATTCTTTTATTGTTTTAATGATTTTTTAAAAAATTCCTAATATTTTAATTTATGTCTTCTCTCCACAGACCAGCTTGACTTTATTGATTCCCTCTATCACGTCTTTTTTTTCTGTTTTGTGGATTTCTGCTTGAAACTTTATTATATTTTCTTTAACTTCAGTCTATTGAACTTCATTTTTTTTCAGATATACACATTAAGGTTATAAATTTCCTTCCTAATTGTATCAACTAAATTTTGATTCATGGTGTTTCATCACTCTACTCTTGTGTTTAGATCTCTGTCTGATCTTTTAAAATTCCTGACTTATAAATAATTAAAAAGAAGCATATTGAAATTGGATTTGTCAACTTTTATATGTAGTTCTATTAATTTGCATAGAATATTCTTTGCTTCTAGGAAAACATAAAAAATGAGGCAAAAAAAATGAAAGAGCATTTTATTTTTATTTTTTTTTAAGATTTTATTTATTTGAGAGAGAATGAGAGAGAGCACGAGAGGGAAGAGGATCAGAGGGAGAAGCAGACCCCCCGCTGAGCAGGGAGCCCGATGTGGGACTTGATCCCGGGACTCCAGGATCATGACCTGAGCTGAAGGCAGTCGCTTAACCAACTGAGCCACCCAGGCACCCTGAAAGAGCATTTTAAAATCAACTAACTGAGGAATAATTACATACCTGCTTATATTTTATATATTATGAGGCTATTAGGTGCATACAAGTTTTAGAATTGTTAAATCTTGGTGAATTCCCTTTTTTTTTTCGTGTTTTTTTAATTTAAATTCAATTAACCAACATACAGTACATCATTGGTTTCAGATGTAGAGTTCGATAATTCATCAGTTGCGTATAACATGCAGTGCTCATCACATTGAATTCACCTTTTATACCTGGTAATACATTTGTTTGAAAGCTCATTTTTTCTGATATATAGCTCATGTCTTAGAAATGGAGAACATTGTATGCAAAAGAAAGGTGTGGGAGAATTAGCATTTTATTTTCTTCTTAATGCTCTTTTAGGTTTATTTTCTTTGTTGTTAATAACAAGCAAAGTCTGAGTTCGATTTTCTTTAGTTCCCTCCCCCAAAGGTGTTTTGGTGGTATGGGATATGTTTAAGCTTTGGAGCCAGATAGATAGAACACTTAAAGGACCCACACACTTTCTGTCATGTTCCTTTGCCTCCTCTAAGGTGTTGTCCCTGCCTGCATTGCTGAAATGATTTATTCCTACCACATTCTCTTTCCAACCTGTAAGGTGGGAGAAAGCAAATGGAGAAGTAGCAGCTCCCTTTTAAGGGCTTGACCTGGAAGTTGCACTTGACACTTCTGTTCACAGCCCTTCTTCACCCCAAACTAAATAACACAGCCAAGACTGAGAAGCACAGTCTTTGAGGTGTGGCCATAAGCTAGCTACATTTGGGGTGGTGGTGGGAGGGGGCCTCTTATTAAAAGGCAGACGAGGAGAATGTGAAGTAACCAATTAATGTTTATTGAATTGTTTTATAAAATGGAGATAATGTTCTTTGCAGTTTGGTTGTACGAATTAAGTCAAAGAGTGGATGTAAATCATCTAACATAGTATCTGACCCAGAGTAGGCATTCAGCAAATGTTAGTTTGCTTCTCTTTATGAGCTTTTCTCTGAAACCTGATTGTTTTTGCCATCTGCTAGAACTTGGTTCTTTTGCTCTCATAAATTAAACACAATATGTTAATTTTAATGCTCTTGATTTATTTGTCAATATATTGGTATAGTAATTACTTTTTGAAAGTATTGATTAGAGTGCTAGATGTCATGAGTATTTTTTTGTTATTATTTTACATTTTAAAAATTTTATTATGTTATGTTAATCACCATACATTACATCATTAGTTTTTGATATGAGTATTTTTTTTTCCCAAATGCCACGCTGTGTGCAGTTTTATTTTACACACATGGCACCATATTTGTAATTCTTCCTAAGAAACAGTGTTTTATGGCATTTTTCTGTGTCCATAAATATAGGTCTCTGGCATCATTTTTATAGAATAGCTTTATTGAGGCATAATTGACATAAAAATATATATACACACATGTAAAATAAGCTGCAACATGTCAAAACGTACAGTTTGATAATATTTGACATTTATACATCTATGAAACTTTCACCACAATAAAGATAATGAACATATCCACCGTCCTAAAATGTTTTTTCATCCTCCTTTGTAACTTTTCCTTCCTAACTCCTGTGCCCCTACAGCAATTACAGATCTGTTTTCTATTACTATAAATTACTTTACATTTTCTAGATTTTTATATAAATGGAATGTATAGTTTTTTTTTTTTAAGATTTTATTTGAGAGAGAGACAGAGCACGAGCAGGGAGGAGGGGCAGAAGGAGAGGGACAGGCAGGCTCCCCGCTGAGCAGGAACCTGAGATCATGACCTGAGCTGAAGGCAGATGCTTAACGGACTGAGCCACCCAGGTGCCCCGGAATGTATAGTTTCTAGTAAAATTTTTAATGCCTGTTGGTATTTCATTGTTTGGGTGGACCATACTTGAATCCTCTATGCTAATAAATATGTAGGTTGACTATTTCTCCCTGCTCTTATAAACTGTGCCTTGCTATATTACAGTGTATATACAAGGGTGAATATTTGGAGCTATATGTCCTTAGGATAAATTTCTAAAAGTGTATTGTTAAATCAAAGACTGTGGTACCCTTTGAGACCATGTATATGCCAAATTGCCCTCTAGGCTAGTCACTTTACATTTTTGCTAGCTTTCCTTAGTGAGGTCATTCCTTCTCCAAGAATTAAAAAAAGAACCTTTAAAAAAATATTGTAGGACAAAAGCAATATCTTGTGTTATTATAGTTCTCCCACCCCCCCAACTAATGATATGCTTGGGAAATAATGAATGACTTAATGGAAGTCTAGTTTATGCAAACTGTTTATGTTTAATATGAACTATTATTTTGGTTGGCTTATCTCAGTAATTGTCTTGTGTTCTTTTTAAAGGTTTGTTATTGAACTTTGTGAACCAATTCAAGTAAAACAGCTTGATATTGCAAATTATGAATTATTTTCTTCAACTCCTAAAGACTTCCTGGTTTCTATCAGTGACAGGTAAATGCTAAAGCTGCTTTCTACAAGTTTATGTTGGATCTCCAGAATAAAAATTTTAAGATGGGTCACTTTTTAAAACTTCATTTTATTTTTTATTTTAATATATCAATTTGTAAGAATATAATAATACGGTAGTATTAGGCACTTGCTAATCAACTTACTTTCATTAAATCATATAGTGTTTATAATCATATGATATTATTCCTTTATAAGGTGAGGAAACAGACAAGGAAAGGTCACATAATTTGTGAATTGGAGAATCAGAATTCAAACCTAGATCTGTCCTTATTTTTAATTATTATGCTCTGTTGCTGCCAAACATTTCTTTAAAAAGTTAGTAAAAACTTTCATGAATACTTCATTTTATATATCATGAGGTATATTTTTGTTAAAGTATAATTTAAAACTTTGTTACGTGTGTATGATTATGAAAGAATTAACATAAGGAATTTGATAAAGAATCACATTCCATTCAATCAAAGATAATTTATTAGCATTGTAATATATTCCTTCCAGGCTTTTCTGTATATTCATATATTTACTAATTCTATTTAAAAAAATCAGCTTTTACTGCTTATATCCTGATAATATCCTTTTGCCTTTTAAACACCATTTAAAAATTTTTGAGTATAATTAACATACGATGTTACATTAGTTTCAGGTGTACAACATATTGATTCAGTAATTCTCTACATTAAGTATACATTTTTAATGAATGGTTTATATTTTTCCCCCACTGGAGGTGTTTACTCATTCAATAAATACTTTTTGAGTGTCTCTGATGTGGCATGTAGAGTGCTGTTATTTATTTAACCATTCTTCTGTTGTTGATCATTAATGGTTTCTCATGCTCTTCTCCCACCTCACACTCTGCACTGCATATATGCAGTTATTGAAATTAATTCTCAAGACCTCTTGAATTCCATCCATTTTTCACCTAATAACCTTGCTCAGATCACTTCTTTTTCTCTAAGCTGTTATTTTCTTACATGTCAAGTGGACATACACAGCTTTAACAAGTAAAGTGTTTTTTTGTTTTAATAGCACTCCATTACTTTGAGGGATTTTTAAAACACTGTAGTAAACAAAAATAATACTTTAAGGCTTTTATGTTTGATTTTCTTTTAAAGATGGGGAAACAGCTATGTAAGATCTGTGAAATTCTAGTCTAATGGTAAAGGATATTTTCTGTTTCCCTTTCCACCAGCACTTTTATTTTTATTTTATATCATCACACACTTCTTAGTACATGAAGAGTAGTACCTGCTTCCAAAACAATCTCTTGGCTACTCTGTTTTAAAACCTCCAGTTTACTTGGAAGCCCAAGAAGCCACTTTGGTCCTACTTTTTGTCTTCTCCTTCTTGTTTTCTCTTTGATAATGGTGTGAGTTTTGCAAGATATTCTTTCCCTGTAAAGAGGAACTTGTCACAGTTTAGTTGGAAAAGAAAATGCATTTCTTCAACTCAATATTTTACTATTTAAACTATGTTAAGTGAGTGTGTGCACCTGGAGAGGAAAAAATTAAACAGGATATATTTTGAAGATGTGATGGAACCTCTCAATATGTGGTTTATAAATTTTAAAAAGAATGTTTATATTTATATTTCCTAGATATCCCACAAATAAGTGGATTAAGCTGGGTACTTTTCATGGTAGAGATGAGAGGAATGTCCAGAGTTTCCCTTTAGATGAACAGATGTATGCAAAATATGTGAAGGTAATGTTTATACCTACAGGACTATGTTTTATAATGAAAACATACCTACTATTCATACGTTTTTATACCTCACCCCACCTTTTTAGAAATCATAAAACTTAAGAGGAAATTTAATGCAGTGTTCTTTTTGATAAAATGATTCTCACTTGCATTTATTATTTTATGAAACAAATATTAATACATTTCCTTTTGTATAACTGGAAAGTTAGGCTAATCGTTTTGATATTTGCAGCTCTGATGAAATTTCAAATTTTTTAAAAAGTTTTATTTATTTTCTCAGAGAGAGGGGGAGAGAGAGAAAGAGAAAGAGAGGACACAAGCAGGGGGAGCGGCAGGCAGAGGGAGAAGCAGGCCTCCCGCTGAGCAGGGAGCCTGATGCAGGACCCGATCCCAGTACTCTGGGATCATGACCTGAGCCGGAGACAGACACTTAACTGACTGAGCCACCCAGGCATCCCTGAAATTTCAAATTATGTCTTAATATTTTTTTGAGTCTTAATGTAAAATGTCATCTTCATAGTATCATGTCTTTCTGTATTTCAAAGTCCAAATCATTGTTAGTCACTGAAGTCTTTAAAGCAGGTCTGATTTTTTTATTAGAATCTGGTTCTTAGATCGTTTTAATTTTAATATCCAGTTATTTGTCTTACATCTTTTGCCTTTTCTGTTGTATATTCAAGTGAAATATTCTTTGTCCAAATACCAATTTCAAGTAAACTTTTAAACACTTTTATTCAGTATTTCTGCTGCTTCCTCCACCAATGTAGAGAATGAATTATCTACCAAAGTAGAATTATTACTCTTGAATTGGATTTTAGACAAAATACAGGAATTTCCTACTCCTCTCCTCCCCTCTTTTTTTCTTTAAAATAATAGCACACCTTAAAGTACCACTGTGTTTTGGAATAATAGCAGCTCTGATTTCTGTCTTTTCTTCTTTAAATGTGAGGACTTATAGCTACCTGATCGTCCTCAGGGATTTTACTGTCTGTCTTTTTTAAGCATGTATTAAATTGGCTTCTATGAATGGGTAAACTTGTAGTATTCCTAGTCTCAATATAAAAATGCTAAATTCTATTTTTAAAATACAGTTGATATTCTCAGTTAATGGTTCAGCAGTGCTCAGAAAAATGAAGGTATATTTTCCATTTCTTTTAAACAATTGTTTAATGACCTTTTTATATAGCAGTTTCTACACTGTGATAAGGAAAAATTTTAAAAATTATTTGGCAGGTGATACAATTAATTTTACAATTAAGGCAACCCACCTATTAATGAAATAGTTCCAAGAATTATTCTTTATACCATCTACTTTTTTAATAATGGCAGAACATAATTTATTGGTGGTATAAAAAGTGTCATTTCCTACTTGGTTCTTTTTATGGTGGGACACTATAGAGCATCTTGATGATTATTCTAAAAAGTTCTTTTTGGTAGCATTCTAAAAGCAAAAAACATTTAATTCTAATTCTAATGTCGATAAATATATAAATTTACGTGGGTTTTCCTTATCCCAAAACTAAACCCAGATATACGGTCTACTTTTAATAGCCTATATTTTAAAAGTGGATTGATATATATCTTTTAGTTCTGTAAGTTATACTTGAAATAACATAGCATCCAAAAAAATTCATGTTTTCCCTAAAAAAATTTGTATACAGTATGGTACAAGAATAAATGCTATTTTATATTATGCTAGTTAATCTTTTTATCAATATGTATGTACATGTGTATATCCACATATGTATCTATATATAGGTATATACATGATACATATCTATAATAATTGAATTAATATAAGACACAGGTTGTTTCTAGATACTCTTTATTACTTTTAGAATGTTTTTATCCCTGACAGATAAATAAAACAGCAGCAATGAATTTTAGGTTATTCAGCTTAACCTTAAAGTTAATTTCATTACAGTTAGATTATACTTTCTAGCTGTGATGGTAAAAATTTAAACCACTGATTTGATTTCTGCAAAGAAATGAGAGTACTACAATGTTATCCATCACAGTACATTGCTTTCTATAGTTAAACAATATAATTTACAAATATTAAATGTTGCTTATGGCATGTTATCCAGACTTTGGAACTGATTTCTTTTTCTTTTCCTTTCTCTTGCTTCAGATGTTCATCAAGTACATAAAGGTTAGCAACCTTCTCTTTTGCAATATTGAATAACAGGGCATGGCATATTACTGCATGGCAAAAAAGCAAAACTTTACAATTATTGATTTTTGGGGAAATGAGGACTTTATTTTTAGAAATGTTATAATGAAAGAAACTGCATATATTGTTAGATAATCTCATGTGCGCTGTGCTTTTATTCTTTAGGTAGAGTTGGTATCACATTTTGGATCAGAGCACTTTTGTCCATTAAGCCTTATAAGGTAATACAGAACAACAGACATTTATTGAGTGATTTTTTTTTAAAGTGATACACAAAAATCCCAGCATATTTAAAGTGAAGAAATAATTTTCTCCTATGTGAAGTTAATACTATAGAAACATAAGCTGTTAAGCCCTTCTTGTCCTTGAATCCGTTTTAGAAAAACGTAAAAATTTGCTCTAAGAAAAAATAACCATTATGTATGTCTGGCCTAGCTTGCTTGCTATTTTGCTATGATGATAGTATATGGAAAATTCTTAGACTGATAAAACTGGCCGTCAAATTTTAAATGCCTTAAATAGATAAAATTTTAAGGGAAACAGTGGATGGATGACTACAGTGTAAGAAACAGTCATTATTTTGGAGTCCAAAAGCTAATGGCCCTCAAAAAAATGACCAAAGTTAATGTATTTTGTCATGTATTATGAAGAGATGAGTCTTAACAATTTAGTTTTATTTTGAAAGTCTTTAATGCAATTGTTGTTAATAGGGTATTTGGCACTAGCATGGTCGAAGAATATGAAGAGATTGCTGATTCCCAGTATCAGTCAGAACGTCAAGAATTATTTGATGAGGACTATGGTAAGTGACTTTAAGACATGTGACTATTATGTATATTTTTTTGTTTTTTAAAGTCTAATAGCCTGAAGGGATAGGAGAAGGTTTTATGACACCCTCCATTTCTACTTTATTAAGTCCTTGTTTTAAGAGATCTTAAATCATAGCCTGAAAAAGAGAATTTTTCCCTTCCTTAATTTTCCTATAAGTGAAATGAAGATATTTATCAGGGGTTGGTAAAGTACATGGAAAACTTAATAAAGTCTCATAAATGTGATTAAAATTCTGGTAAACAGTGGAATTATTTTCCTTGGCTTAAAACATCTGTTTGATAAATGGCTTCTGAATCTCATTTTCTTTTTGTGAACATATTTTAGGTGTATAGTGAATATTTATTATAAAATATGCTTTAAATGACAGCTGACTTCGACAGGACATAATTTGAGCTTTTAAACATATTACTGAAGGTAGTTCACAGTGTAATTACCTTCATTTTCTCTTTAAACAGATTATCCGTTGGATTATAATACTGTGGAGGATAAATCCTCAAAAAATCTTCTTGGTTCTGCTACAAGTGAGTATTTGGGATTTTTCTAGACACTATTAAAATATTTCCCAACCTTTTTTTCCCCCTGAAATATGTGGATATTTTGTTGTGGTATATGGTTTGGGAAGCTCCTCCTCCCAATGTTTAACTTGAGTTGAAATCAAAGATACTAGCATTGAAATGTATTTCCTTAGGGATAAAATAGGAGGGGTGAATGAAAAGAAAGAGGAGAGGAAAAAATGCAAGCACAAGTTGGTTCTTCTACCCTAACTAAGTGCTTATATTTTTAAGCAGATTCCTTAGAAGAATAGGCTATAAATTTACTTTGGGAAAGAATTATTAAAGAGCTCCAGACCATATGAGTAGAAGTATCTGGGTAGTCATTCTAAGTGGGAAGGGAATTCGAATGGTAGTTCAGAGGTAGTAGGCATCAGTGAAATCTTAGCAAACAAGAAATCGTTGATCTATGGATGTGGTTAGTTTCCTAATTAATTACAAATATAAAGGCTGTTCTTATTCATAATAATAATGATTCTCGAGCAGGAACAATAATAATAATACACTCTTTGTAAACTAAAGAAATAATGACTAAGATACTAGTAGTTTAGTTTTTGTCATGCCAGCCTATTAAATTCTGAACCTAGTGGTAAGCTGGCTAAGGAGACTCTTGGAAAGACCATTAACAACCGACACTTAATTTTTATTGTTATAATTCAGGTAGGTATATTTTAATGGTGGTTATTTTTGGTTATTCATAAAGAACATAAAATACTGGAAGGAGTTTTGTTTTTATTTGGAGATTAATGATTGATTATAATAAAAGTAAATCTTTGTAAAATCAATGACCAATTTCTTGTCCCTTTCCCTTGTTGCCCTTAGTGAGTTGAGTTGCTTCAATCCCAGTCTCATGGTGTACATTGTCTTTATACCTTTTTAAGTTAATCCATCAGTAGTATATATACTTAGGTAGATATTTTGTATAGCTACAGTATATGGAGCTAGGAGTTACCTCTGGTTTTTTTCATCTTTTATTTTTTCTGTTCCCTTCTTCCCCTTTTCCTCTCCATAGAAAACTAGTCTTCAGTGGGCTGTTTTTTTTTTTTAATTTTATTATGTTATGTTAATCACCATACATTACATCATTAGTTTTTGATGTAGTGTTCCATGGTTCATTGTTTGCATATAACACCCGGGACTCCATTCAATATGTACCCTCTTTAATACCCATCACCAGGCTAACCCATCCCCCCAACCCACCCCCTGCCTCTAGAACCCTCAGTTTGTTTCTCAGAGTCCAGAGTCTCTCATGGTTCGTCTCCCCCTCCGATTTCCCCCCTTCATTTTACCCTTCCTACTGTCTTCTTCCTTTTCTTTTTTTAACATATAATGTATTCAGTGGGCTTTTTAAGGCATAGGGAGAAGAATGCTAAAAGTACCTGTAGAAGAGGAACCCTTTATATAATATGTAACTTCGTTGCATATTAGCTCAATATATTTTGTTTCACTCTATTGCTAGTCAACTGACTATCTATATATTAGTGACTACTTTTAAGTAGGATTCTTAGCTATCTAGTTGATAATAGTATTAAAAATAGGTTCTTCATTCACTGCTATGGGATATAGTTTTTTAGGAGTGTAAACATGATGCTGTGTTATCTCTCTGGATATTAATACTATTGTTCATGTCCTTAAATATGTATTAAAAATTCTGTGCTATGTAATAATCATCATAACTCAATGATGTTGTATTAGTTAGCTGTGTGGAAGCATTGTTATTTTATGGAGTCAGAAAATAGCCCCAGACTGAAAGATCTCTAGCTTCTGATGGTTGCTGGAGAGGAAGGGGCACCTTAGGGAAGTGTATGCCTTACCATAGTTGTAGGCAAAGGAAAATCCTGTTAATATTCTTGGTTTCTTTTTCTGTATTCTTACGGTATTAACTCCTAGACAAAACCTAGTTTATATCACAATGGAGGGCATTTCCCTGTTTGTAATCACTTCTGTGACCAAGGTATTATTTGTATTAATTAGATAAAGAATCTTCTTTATATCCCACTTTTGGGATCTTTTTCCTCAAAGATGTGTTTTTTGGTAACATATCATTTATTTTTCTTTTTATGGATCTCTCTATTTACCTTTCAGTGTTCTAGTGTTGACAAAATTTGTCTAGTGAGAGGGAGGGAGGGTGGGAAGATGTCAGCTAAGCCTAAATATAGTAGGGTTTAAAAAGATCTCCATCTCTTGAAGTTTCAGAAAAAAAAGAGAGGCCATAGTAGCTGGCAGTGATAAGACTTTGGTGTCATAAAGATTATAGACATGACCTAACACAGCTATGTTCTGTACTTGTCCTTTTGAAGAGTCTGGGACTGTTTCTGAGCCTGACTTTGCTCCCGCCTCTAAGGTGGTATAATATTTAAGGAGTAAATAACAGAGTGGAATCAGGCCAAAGAGCTAGTCTCTGGCACTGAAATATCTGAATTTTACTATCATCATCACACTTTATGAATTAGCTTGAAATTGGCCAATTTTGAACCTGATTTACTTTTTAAATTTAGATAGTGGCACCAAAACAGAATTCCGTGGCTTGGGGTGGCTCAGTTGTTTAAGTGTCTGCCTTCGGCTCAGGTTATGATCTCAGGGTCCTGGGATCGAGTCCTGCATCAGGCTCTCTGCTCTGCGGAGAGCCTGTTTCTCCCTCTCCCTCTGCTGCTCCCCCTGCTCTTCTCTCTCTCTCTCTCTCTCTGTGTGTCAAATAAATAAATAAAATCTTTAAAAAAAAAAAAGAATTCTATGGCTTTAATCTTTTTTTTTTTTTTTTTTAAAGCCGGGGCAGAGGGAGAGGGAGAATCTTAAGCAGACTCCATGCCCAGCACAGAGCCTAACATAGGGCTCAATCTCACAACCGTGAGCCAAAATCAAGAGTCGGACACTGAATTGACTGAGCCACCCAGGCGGCCCCCACCCTTTTTTTCCCTGTGACTTTAATATTAATAGAAACTCCCTTTTCCTTTTGGTATTGAGCAGTTAGTAGTTACAGGAAATATATGTCACCAGAGTACATTGATTCTGTTGGAACTTGGTTGTCAAAGAGCATACATACTGAATGTTTGGACATTCTTGACATTATATAATTTTCTTAACTACCAAAAAGGGGGAAACTACGATGTTGGGGAAAGCAGCATTCTTGACTTTGTATTCATGCCAGTTATGGCAGCTCTTCTGCTTGATTCTTTTATTTACATTCTTTAACCAGAACATTTAAATATTTTACTTCAACAAAAAATTCTTAATATCATTCTGCTTTCCTTGTACTTTGTCATGTGGATTTTCCAGACCACTCTCTACTTGGATTTTCTTACAAGTCTGCCTTTACTTCTAAATATGGTCTGCATTTTGTTAGAATCGCTTAAAGGCCAGGTTTCTGTGTATATGTTTAAGACAAAATACAGTTTTTGTGTTCTCTTACATCAGAGTATTTTTTATGAATGTATATATTTTATAGATCTAGAAGGAGAAGTGAGAATGAGGGTGGGCATGCAGCAGAGGTATCTAAATACAAGTGGTAGAAAATAGTTCTTCTGGTGGTTTGTCTTGTTATGTTGTAGCGTAGGTAGTTTGTTTTCCATATCAAAAGGAGCCTTAGTGGCTGGAGACTGAGTATAACATGTTGATGGTCCCTGGGGAGAATTTCATTCCTAAAAGAATGAGATTGGATGAATAGTGCCCAGCTCAAAGATAAAGGAGTTGGCTAATCTGGGAGAAATTAAGGACAAATGTCTAGTTTGGTACTATATTCCAAATTATTACCTTAGCCTATTCAGAAGGTCTTTTAGTGGCCACATTATGATTGTGACAAACTATCATGTGTTTGGATGCAAATTGGGAATGGTCAGAATAGAATATACACAAAGTTGCTTTCTCTCAAAAGACAAAATAAGACTACATTTGGCAGTGTTCTGTGAACAGAAGCAAAATTAATTTTTAGATGGACTGAGAATGTAGAAATTTGCCAAATTTTGCTTTTGTTACCAAGTAGCCTTCTGAAATGATGATAAATAGTATTTTTAAATGAAGGATGGTGTAAATCTTTATGTTTAGGTTAAAAAGTAATACTCTAAAGCTGCTCTCTTTACACAGATCTGTAGATGTGTTCTGTTCTTGAATTCTTTAACAATAAATACCCCAAAATTTAAATGCCAAAAAATTTGTTATCTGAGGTCAGATTGCCCTTTGAAGCACAAGAACTTCAGACTATAGATTTGATTCCAGAATTTGGATTCCATGAAGCAGTCCATTTTGACTGAACTTCAGCTGGCAGGTCAGATACTATTGCAGTATTGATTGACATTAAAAGTGGATTTATGTGGAAATAAAAGAGTTTCCATTGCTACTTTATTTTGGTTTGTGTGGAAATATGTGTTTCCATTCTTGTTTTTATCTCATGCTTTAGCCTAAGAATCAACGCTGCTTCTTTGTTTACCAGTTTGTCTGGTCAAAGGAGGGGCAAGGTTGACCTATAGTCCTAGACATTTACAAAGCAAGTGCAAAGCTTTTGTGTGTTGTACCAGTGATTGGAACAAAGTACCATTCCTGTACTTTGTAAATATCGAAATTTATGACTACCAGTTATCATTTTAAACTGTCTAAAATTTCTTAGTATTTTCTCCTACTATAAAACATGTATCTACAGGATCAGCTCCAGGTGACAGTGCTTGGCTTCCTCTCAATTTTCTGAATAGGGTGTTAGCTTTTCCTCCCTTAGAGCCTTTCCTACTTTTCACATCTATGATTTTCACTGAAAGTGTGATGAAAACCCTATGGATTTCTTGGGAAAGGAAAACAAGACAGAAATAACTGATGAGACTTAATATGTAGCCCTTGCCAGATATTAATATTTTAATAGGAGAAATACCTGATAACTGGTGAGTTAACTTCTAGTGGAATGTTAGAGATTAGATTGGGGATGGAAATTAATTTCTCTTAAAATTACATCATAGAAGGAAGCCACCTATTCTCAGCACCAGCTTTTTATGGAGTCAGGTATTTTGTGATACTCATGTGCCTTTGGCTATTTATTCAGATGTTAAAGTTTGTACCACTTTACTCATCATCCAAGTATCCTCTTTAGAAAGAGGCAGAATTTGCAGGTATGCAGATTGCTTTACCTACAGCACTGAGAGTTTTATGACTTTTATGACTTTTATGACCTGCCCATGCCCATACCCACCCAATTCACAAAAGATTTTGTGTCATGTGTTATCCATTAAACATCATTAAAAGTTACCAAAGAAATTTGATTCTGTGCAGTATCAAGTTGGGATTTAACCATATTATCAATAAATATGTTCATAGTTGAAAATAAAATTTTCCTGCTCTCCTAAGATATGTTCATAGTTGAAAATAAAATTTTCCTGCTCTCCTAAGATATGTTCATAGTTGAAAATAAAATTTTCCTGCACTCCTTTGGATAATAATCTTAACATTTTGTTTATATCTATAAAAATCACCTGTTTAGGAAAAACTACTTCTTCAGACTTTTTTGTTTTTGTTTTAAATGGTAGAAACTTTTAAAGAAAAACAAGCTTTTCTGTAAAATACTAATTTTGGTTGTCACGTATTTTTCCCTGCCCCAGTAGAGGCTATATGTTGAATTTTACTTGAATTTTGTAATATGCTGAAGATAGTGTTTTAGCAAAAGGTTTGGGGAAGGTTAACCAAAAAAGTATAATTAAGTTTTAAATTCCTTCTGAACATAAAAATTCAGATTTATGTTTTATACTTTTTGGCTGAAATTTGTGTCCTATATTGGACTTACATAGTAAGATGAACAAAAAGGTAATTAGTCCAAAAAAAATGCAAAAAGACCATTATAAATGGTTTTTTGGCTATCTGATATTAAGCTATATAAGAATTTTTAGGTGTATTGGTATTTTTTTCTGATTGAATTTTGTTTTAGATGCCATTCTAAATATGGTGAATATTGCCGCTAATATTCTGGGAGCAAAAACTGAAGACCTGACAGAAGGTACCTAATCATTTTATGGGTCTTTTAAATATCTGATACTCCAAGGGTCATTCTAGTTAGGAAAATTAATTAATAAGCCAAGGAACTTAATTTTCATTTAGAAATATAGAAATGAATCAAAGGGACTTACCAATCTTCTATTATTCATTGTTTATTTGAATTTCACAAGTTCTCTCTTATAATACGATCCTGTCTATATAAAATTCATGAATTTCTTTTTTGACTCTTCCTGCTGTAGAAGTAATAATTTTATCCCTTATCTCTTTCCTGAAGTTTTCTAGTGGTACTTCATGCATGCTTTTATTTATCAAATAACTACTCAATTTACAAAGTGATTTTTTTTTTTCCCTCTACAGAATGCCAAATAAGAGTATTAATAGCAAGGAGAAACCACCTGGCCTTTTTTTGTTCTTAGAAAATACTTAGTTCCAAGTGTGAACTTAAAATGACCCATACATTTCTTCTTACTCTCTTTAGTAACTCCTTTAGGTGTCTAGAAGGCATGTTAATCATGTAAGATTACACAGAATTTATAGTCATTGACTTGCTTTAATTATCTGAGAAGTTGAGAATATGCATTATTTGTAGTTCTGACTTTGTATGATCATTTCTTTCTAAAAGAACCTTGATGAAAGAAAATAAAGTCTGCAGTAGCAAACCTATTTGACTTTTTTTCTCCCCCAGAAACTAAAGTTCTTTATTTGTTATAGTGAAATATCGTCATGGCATAGATTTTTAAAATTAAACTCAACATGGGTATCTTTCTTAAAATAGGAAATAAAAGTATATCTGAGAATGCCACTGCCACAGCTGCACCTAAAATGCCTGACTTAGCTCCTGTTTCAACTCCTGTTCCATCACCTGAGTAAGTTATATTGTGATATTAGAGTTCTGTTAAAATGGAGAGCTAAATGTACTAGTACATAGAAAGGTACTTGCGGTTTATGTGTGAAATGATTATCTATAGAAAGCTCTGAATCATAGGGCAAGCATTCCACAGCCACTTAAAATATCTTTGAGTTGCTTCTTGGGTACCAGGAATGCACTTCACTCCAGACCAGATGTTTGTTGTTTTGATATTATATATTACTTCTATTATTCACAATACTGAATCTTTTTCTTATTGCAAAGAATTGGCCTAATTCTGCAGGTATAGGTTTGAGGACACATTTTAAAAGCTTGCATTTATTAAGTTCAAATTTAAAAGCATTGATTAAGTACCTGTGCTGTGCCTCAAAAGCTACAAAGGTGCCTGATATTCCTAGAGCAGTGATTCTTAAATTATGTATTTGTCTCAAAACAAACTCTTACAGTGTTCACTTTCTTAAATTGAATTAGATAGACGTCTTCTCCTGGATTACAGTGGGGCACTTTGGACAGGAATGTCTGTCATGTAGTTAACATAAAATATCCTCATTTCTTTAGTCTTTTCTACCAGAGATGATTAAGGTTTTTTGCCACTTCTTATCTATAAGAGATAAGCTCATAGACTGGATAATTGGGTATAGTTATTGTAAGTTTATGTGTATTTCATTAGATATACTCTGTAAAATGTTGAAAGCCTTTTGTCTCAGAACTCTGCTTGACAGGATGAGATATTTGAACAGGAAATATGTAATGAAACGTGCAGTGGGTATGGTTTGAGCTGTAATTCCTAAATACCATACTAAATAAAAAATGAGATTTTTGTGCTTTGAAGGGCACAGTGACATACTTGTATTCTGTGTTTATTTGGAAAGTGACTAAAGATATTTGTTTATTGGATGACTAGAGAGAAAATATAGCATTCTATGTCATTGAGCCCTCGAAGAACCTAAGAAATCTATTTAGGATAGGGACATTCTTGGTGTTGTTTCTAATTATGTGGAGCTGTGCCAGCTAGTCCCAGTTTTAGGACTAGGCTTCTTCAGTAAACAACACATAGTATGTCTTATTTTTCAGAACTAAAGGAAACTGATTTCACTTTATATATGTGCGCACACACACACATATATACACACTCTCCTCCATATAGACATATGAATATTTATTGAAAGATACCACATCAGGCTTATATAGTAGTTTTTACTTTTCTCTATTAGTTTGATTTTAATAGATTTTTTAATATAATTGCTTACTTTTTAGTTTGTTTCTTTATATTTGTTTTAAATTCTTTTTGATTACTATATGCAATCCTTTGAAGAAGATAAATGAAAATGAAAGAATCCATGATAGGGTGTCACTGTTAAAGTTCCTATGAAAAGATGACTTATTTTCTTTTCCCACATTTGAGTTTTTTTTTTTTTTATTCTTATGTTAATCCCCATACATTACATCATTAGTTACATTTGAGTTTTTTAAAGTATAGCTCTGATTAGGGTATATATAGATGGTATATAACTTAATTTGTACCAAATTCCCTCCCTTTCTTCAGACACTGCTCCTTTTACTGTCTAAATTTATGTTGTAGATAGTAAGCAATAAAGATGTAAGAAATGTTATTAGAGACCATCTATCTATATATCATCTATTTAGAGAAGTGTAGTCTAATTGTGTTTTAGTTTTGTCCATTTACTTACTCTCAACAAGATGAAAATCTAGCTTTTAGATACTATTTTATTCCTACCTTTGCTACTATGATATTAGTCTTTACTCAAAGACATTTCCTGGCATTCTTAGTAATTTTTCAGAGTAGGAAAATTATATATGAAGATGTTTCTTTTTGGTATTCAAGTGACTTTATTTTTTCAGTTTGTACCTTTTGTACTGTAAGGGTTGCACCTGGAAATTTATTTTTATCTTGGAATGAACCACAGACATTATAATTTACAGCACTATTCCTACCAGCTCCATCCCCCTACTCCCCTACCTTACATACATACTCTAGATCCTACAGATGGTATTAAGTTATAGATGGGGCACTATTTATTATTAGCCAGGACTTTCATTAGAGTTGTTAAGTATTTGGCTTTAAATAATAGAAAATTAGCCCAGATGATGTTAAGACTATTTTGGGGAGGGAGGGATGCAGATAATCATGTGTGTATGTGTAATGCTACCCTGGAATTCCTCAAGTCATCCACAGAAAAATTTTCTTTGAGAAATCTAGCTACCTTTTAAAAGTATGATATTCAAATACAAAGTGCATTCATATATTAAGAATCCCAGATTCTAGTTCCTAGACTCCGCATATAAGCAATTCTTAAATAGATATTTTTAAAAAGCAAGTTTGATTTAGTAAATACTGATTTGAGTCATCTGACTGATCACTTGATAAATGGTCTTTCTGTTACCATTTCTGAATAATACTTGTTTTTATAATAAAACTGACTTAAAGGGGAAAAATTCATCCAAAAAAAATTTCAGTTTCTTTTATATTTCTAGTCTTCCTTTTATTTGATGTATGATACATTGATGTTTTAGCATAATTTTAACTTTAGATTTCTAATTAAAGTGATATGTAATTATCATATGTATTTCTAGGTTTGTAACCACTGAAGGACACATACATGATACAGAGCTATCATCACCCGATACTCCAAAAGAGAGTCCAATTGTACAGCTGGTTCAAGAGGAAGAAGAGGAGGCAAGTCCATCTACAGTGACCCTTCTGGGTAGTGGTGAACAGGAGGACGAATCATCACCCTGGTTTGAGTCAGAGACACAAATATTTTGCAGTGAATTGACCACAGTTTGTTGTATTTCTAGTTTTTCGGAATACGTATATAAATGGTGTTCAGTTAGAGTTGCTCTTTCTCGGCAACGTAGCAGAACTGCTGTGAGTAAAGAAAAAGATCATCTCATGTTGGCTCAACCACCATTACCACTTCCTGCAGAATCAGTGGATATTTTAGTATTGCAACCTCCGAGTGGAGAATTGGACAGTAAGAGAAAGGAAAAGGATGCTGAAACTATTGTTCTAGGTGACTTAAGTAGTATGCACCAAGGTGATTTGATTAATCACAGTGCAGATGCAATTGAACTTGAACCAAGCCATCCTCAAACTCTTTCTCAGTCTCTTCTCTTAGATGTTACTCCAGAAATCCATTCATTACCTAAAACAGAAGTGTCTGAGCCTAGTAAATATGAGGCAGGACCTACACCATCTCAAGTGATCCCTCAAGAGAATTCTGTTGAGTTTGATAATGAGACAGAAAAAAAGTCTGAGAGTTTTAGTTCTATAGAGAAGCCAGCTGTGATCTATGAAACAAATAAACTTAGTGAAGTAATGGATAATATTGTAAAAGAAGATATAAACTCCATGCACATTATCACAAAGCTATCTGAAACAATAGTGCCACCTGTAAACACAGCTACTATGCCAGACAGTGAAGATGGGGAAGCCAAAATGAACATAGCTGACACACCAAAGCAAATTTTGACTCCTGTTATGGATTCTTCTTCATTACCTGAAGTGAGAGAGGAAGAACAGTCTCCGGAAGATGCCCTTTTAAGAGGGCTACAGAGGACGGCTACAGACTTTTATGCTGAATTGCAAAATTCGACAGATCTAGGGTACACTAATGGAAATCTTGTACATGGATCAAACCAAAAGGAGTCAGTATTTATGAGACTTAATAATCGTATAAAAGCCTTAGAAGTTAACATGTCTCTCAGTGGCCGCTATCTGGAGGAGCTTAGCCAAAGGTAAGCTTTATTATCAATTAGCACATTCTCCTTTGCAACTTAAGTAGCATAGTATGTTTTCTGAGTAGAGGATTAATTATCTCATGATATAGTAGTAATCAGTACCATTTTAGCTGGAGAGAGTGTTACTTAGATGTTGATCAATGACTTAAAGAATTGATTTTCTTTTTTAGAAGTACTAAGTGATGTAATATCTTTAAATAGTGGTGACTTGGGTGACCACAAGTTTGAATTATCTTTAATCAGTTTTTCCTATCTTCTCTTGTTTAACTTGAGCCACTTTTACTGTTTGGCTCCCACAGTACTCATGTGAAAATTATAGTATTATATAACATATATATATATATATATATATACACACACACACATACACACACATATATATACACACACACACTGTATATGTAATATCTATAAAAAACATTACATAGTGAAGCTTTTATTGGAATTAGACAAGAACAAGTAAGAGTTTAAATCAGTGAAGACTAGGGGCGCCTGGGTGGCTCAGTCGTTAAGCGTCTGCCTTCGGCTTGGGTCATGGTCCCAGGGTCCTGGGATCAAGCCCCGCATCGGGCTCCCTGCTCCGCGGGAAGCCTGCTTCTCCCTCTCCCACTCCCCCTGCTTGTGTTCGCTCTCTCACTGTGTCTCTCTGTCAAATAAATAAATAAAATCTTTAAAAAAAAAAAAAGTGAAGAGTAGACTGAACTGGATGATTAGGCAACATTTGCAGTCTTTCAAAGAAGTCCTAGAATCCTAGTTGTAGTTGTGATAATTTATGCTATTGTGTTCATAAGTGCCAGTGTGCTTATGCAGTGATTAGGGACCCCAGGCACAATTCTCCATTTTTTTATACCTGTTTACTCTTTTTATCCCTTAAGTGTCCAGTGTCCTCAGGGCTTTTCCAACATTTTGCAACCACCTAGGCACTAAGTGTCCAGAATGTCTGAAACACCACCTTTCCCTACTCCTTTTAAATTAAAATGCTACTACTGAGATGTCACTAAAGTCATCATTATATCCTAATGGGTTTCCTCCTAATCCACACAATTTATTGGCAAATTGTGTGCATGTGCATGCATGCCCACTTAAATGCCTCCTACCTGGGGCGCCTGGGTGGCTCAGTTGGTTAAGTGTCTGCCTTCGGCTTAGGTCATGATCTCGGGGTTCTGGGATCGAGCCCCACATCAGGCTCCCTGCTCCGTGGGGAGTCTGCTTCTCCCTCTCCTTCTGTCCTTCCCCCTCCACCCCCACTTGTGCTCTCTCTTCTCTCAAATAAATAAAATCTTAAAAAAAAAAAAAAAGTACCTCCTACCTGCTTCTCCCTACCCTAATTGCCCCCCTAAGGGAACCACAGAAATTACTGATTCTTTTTAATTTTTTATTGAGATATAATTGACATTAATTTCAGATATGCAACATAATGATTTGATATTTGTATATATTGTAAAATGATCACCACAATAAGTCTAGTTAACATTCATTACCACACAATTATAAGATTTTTTCCTTGTGACAAGAACTTTCAAGATCTACTCTCCTAGCAACTTTCAAATATAGAGTATTATTAACTATAGTTACCATGCTATACATTACATCCCCATTACTCATACATTCTATAACTGGAAGTTTGTACCTTTTGACCCCCTTTGCCCATTTCTCCCATCTCCCATCCCCTGCCTCTGATAACCACCAATTTGTTCTCTCTATCTCTGAGTTTGAGGGTATTACTGTCATCATTATTATTACTATATTCCACATATAAGTGAGATCATATGGTATTTGTCTTTCTCTGACTTATTTCACTTAGCATAACGTCCTCAAGTCCATCCATCCATGTTGTTGCAAATGGCAAGATTTCCTTCTTTTTTTGTGGCTGAATAATATTCCATTGTGTACAGATACCGCATTTACTATATCCATTTATCATTCGATGAACACTTAGGTTGTTGCCATCTTGGCTATTGTACATAATGCTGCAGTGAACATCGGGGTACATACATCTTTTCAACTTAGTGTTTTTCATTTTCTTCAGATAAATACTCAGAAGTCGAGTTGCTGGATCATAAAGTAGTTCTATTTTTAATTTTTGAGGACCTCCCTAACTGTTTTCCAGAGTGGCTGCATCAATTTGCATTTCTACCAGCAAGGGTTCCCTTTTCTCTACATCCTTGCCAACATGTGTTATGTCTTATCTTTTTTGATAATAACCATTCTAACAGATGTGATCCCTCATTGTGATTTTGATTTGCATTTCCATGATGATTAGTGATGTTGAGCACCTTTTCATGTACCTGTTGGCCATCGTATGTCTGTGGAGAAGGCCTGTTTAGATCCTTTGCCACTGTTTTAATTGGATTCTTTAATTTTTTGTTATTCAGAGGTATACGTTCTTTATGTATTTTGGATATTAACTCCAATCAGATCTATGATTTGCAAAGTTTTTCTCCCGTTTGGCAAGTTGCCTTTTCATTTTTGATGGTTTCCTTTGCTATACAGAAGCTTTTTAGTTTGATATGTACTCGTTTATTTTTGCTTTTGTTGTCAAGTCCAAAAAGCCATCACCAAGATCAATGTCAAGGAGCTTACCACCTGTGTTTTCTTCTGAGTTTTATGATTTCAGGTCTTACATTCAAGTCTTTAATCCATTTTGAGTTACTTTTGGTGTATGGTGTAAGATAGCAATCCACTCTCATTTCTTTGAATGTGGATGTCCAGTTTTCCCAACACCATTTATTGAAGAGACTGTTCTTTCCCCATTTTATATTCTTAGCTCCTTTGTCATAAATTGATTGATCATATATGTGACTAATCTTACATAGTAGTAAGGTAGCAAATACCTCAAGGGATCTCTTTATTTTACCTTTGTAAGTGTTCCAGGCCTCAATAAGAGTCATTTTCAAAAAAGTAGATTTATCTCCTGTATTGCAATCAGAAGTGTGTTTCCAGTAATAAGTTAAGAAATAAGAAATTAAAGCTAATTTAATAAATCCTTTCTTACTCCATAGGTACCGAAAACAAATGGAAGAAATGCAAAAGGCTTTCAATAAAACAATAGTAAAACTTCAGAATACTTCAAGAATAGCAGAGGAGCAGGTTGGTCATCTTCAACCCTTATTTACTTTTTATATAAATTGCTTTTGAATTTTGTAGGCTCTTGCTGGTAAGAAGGATAAGTAGTGTTGGTTCATTTTTTTCCCCTGATAGGTGATGATAAGCCTATTATATGATGTCATGTTTGGAAAATTACCTAGCTATTAGCATCTATATCTCCTCTAGAGAAAATTTTCTTGAGCATTATTCCTATTACATTTCTAAGTTTGTGTGTGTATATGTGGTGGAAAGGCAGTGGCTTTTTTTTAAGCAGCTTTGTTAAACTCAAATCTTTTGTGGTTTTCTACACAGATAATCTAATTGATTGCAAATAAGTACAGTTCTGTTTCTTCTTTTTAATCCTTATACCTTTTCATTTCTTCTTTTTTCCCCCTCTATCTCTTGCCTGTGATGCAGTATGACTGGTAATATTGGCCATTACCCTGTCTTCTTGATTTTAAGGAAACAATTTCAGTATTGCACAATTTCAGTATTGCAATATCCAGATGTTTATTAAAAGTTTTTACAGTGTGTTACTATGATGAAGAAATTTTATACTTTGCTAAAAGTTTTTCTGGGACTAGGGGATGGTGAGATGAAGTGAGGAGGCCTGAGGTTTCAGAGTTTAGTTGCATCTTACTGCTAGTTCCTAACACAATCCAGTCGTGGTTCCATACAGATTTCCTCCTTTAGTTTTTTTTTTTTTTAATTGAAGTTTGAGAGTTATTTAAAATGTATTCAGAATACAAGTCCTTTATTAGAGATATACTTTGCAAATATTTTCTCCCAGTTCATTATTTCTTTTGTCATTCTCTTAAAAGTGCCTTTTGAAGAGCAGAAGTTTTTAATTTGTTAAAGCCTGTTTATCTATTTTCTCTTTGCTCTATAAAATCTTTCCCTAACCCAGAGTCACAAAGAATTTTTCCTCAGTTTTCTTCTAAAAGTTTTATAGTTTTCGTTTTACATTAGATTTATAATCTATTTTAATTTTTACATGTTCTGAAGTATGGCTCAAAGTTTTTTGGTGGGGAGGGGGATAGAGAAACGTGAATAAATTTCCCTTTATTCCGGTATCATTGTTGAAAAGACTACCCTTCCCCCCTGAATTTCCTTTGCACTTTTGATAAATAAAATATAAATCAATTCTCTCTCTCTCTCTCTATATATATATTACATATGTCTGTTTCAGGGCTTCTCTTTTGTTCTGTTTATCTATTTTTATGCTGATAACAGACTGTTGCGATTATTGTAGCTTTATAGGAACTCTTGAAATCACATAGTATGAATCTTCCAACTTTGTTCATCTCTTCCAAAATTGTTTTGGCTAATATTGATTTTAGAATCAGCTTGTCAATTTCTACAAAAAACAACCTGTTTGCATCTTGATTAGATTTTATTGAATTTATACATCAGTTCGTAGAATTAACATCTTAACAATATTGTCTTCTGACCCATGAGCACAGTAGTTATTTAGTTCTTCATTAATTTTAATGGGTAAAATGATTTCCCCTCTATATTTTCTCATCTCAAAGACTTATTTAAATACTTGTAAATAATTTGTGTGTTATTAACAGTATTGGAGGTAAACCTTGATTAGAAGTGTTGACTAACTTATTAAATTTCATAGTTTTTTCTTTAAATGATTATAACTATCTGGAATTTATCAGTATTTGTCAAATGTGAGTCAGAAGAAACAGTTTAATGAGTCAGGTTCAGCATTTGAAACAGATGAAGTAGGATAGAAAGTACCACAGTATTGCAGTAAGGGATGTAAGTGAAACTTTTTGTTACAGTTTTATGTATCCATACTGCGCACACACACACACACAGAGTTGAGATTTAAAACTTATTTATTTTAAGATTTTTATTTATTTATTTGAGAGAGAGAGCACAAGCAGGGGGCCTGGAGGCAGAGGGAGAGGGAGAATCAGGCTTCCTGCTGAGCAGGGAGCCCGATGTGGGGCTTAATGCCAGGACCCTGGGATCATGCTCAGCCAAAGGCAGGCGCTTAATGACTGAGCCACCCAGGTGCCCCTAAAACTTATTTAAATCTAAATTTGAAAAACTTAGGTCTAAAGTGATAAATGGTTATATAGCTATTTCATAATGATCCTACATAGAGTGTTAGATTTTCTTTACATCTGCCCTCTTCCCCCTCCCCAAATTCAGTAGTAAGTTGAAATTTTCAATACAGTCTTCCTATTAATATAGGTTCCTGACCATGAGTATGATGCATAATTCCCTAAAATACGCATGCAGATATTTTACATAAAGGCATATTTGTTGATTATAAAAGTTTTAAAAATCTAAAGCTGGAAAGATGGATGTTTTCGATTAATTTATTTTCGTTGATGATATCCAACGTTGACTAGATAAACTATTGCAGGTTTTTGACTATGGGACATCCTAAGTTCCATCCTAGTGTACAATAGACTAGAACTTTTAAAAGCTCCTTGGTATGAGCCTGCTTTATATCCAAAAACATTTTTCAAAAATTTTCAACATGTTTTTGTGCTGACTGCTTTGGTTTAAAAATACATATTTGACAAAGTGATTGTTTTGCATACAGCTGACTATATGCTGGTTTATACATGTAGAGCCCATATTAACTTGAAAAGCAATTTTTTAATGTCTATTAGATGGTAATCCAAATGGTAGCAGTAAGTGGCAAAATGGTTTTTTGGAGGGGTAGGAGAGGAGGGTTCAACAGTCTCAGATTCATTTTTTGTTTTTTTTTTTAAATTTCTGGTCACACTTTATTCATTCATTAGAAGCTTCCTATTAATATTTTTTTTTCTTAAGGAACTTAGTAATTTTACTGGAACTTACAGTGTATTTAATGTACAGATGAAACTTTCACACACACAAAAATAATATTTCTTCCTTTATGATAGGATCAGCGGCAGACTGAAGCCATCCAGTTACTACAGGCACAATTGACCAACATGACACAGCTTGTTTCAAACTTATCAACAACAGTGGCAGAATTAAAACACGAGGTATTGTTATTTGCTGGTATTGTAAGACACACTGCATATATAGAGGTTGTCATAAAGGCAGGCTTGTTAAGAACATGGTATCTAAGAACTTCAACCAAACAAAATGGTCATTTATAGAGAACTTGTTTAGAATACCAGAATGTGGCATTTTAAAGTTTTGGAAATATACTAATTATGATAATTTTTTGGAAAACAAGGCATTCATAGTTTAGGTCTTACCTAAAATATGATTATAAAGCAATTCTATTAGGCCTTTTGCAAACCACTGATACTTCATTTTCAGTTCACAAAGGCTTATTGAGTTGTTTAACAAAGCAAAAAATTTTATTGATTTAATAAGTATTTATTGAGCATCCATTGTATGTGGGTGTGAGCTGTACAGTCCTTGGGGCATACAACAATGAGTAGTCCCTGGCCGCACAGAGCCTCTCTTCTGGGGGAGTGAGGGAATAAATATAGTAAATATATGTGAAGGACAGTGGGATAGAAAATGAAATGTGTGTGTGTGGAGTGGTGTGGTAAGAGTTGCTCCTTTAGCTAGAGTGATTTTGGAAGGCTTATCTGAGGCAGTGGCATTAGAACTTGACTGCTCAAGAGGAGAGCAGCCACATGCGGCCTAGGGTCAGAACAAACCTGTTAGCAGCACTAGGGCAAAGGACCCACGATTAGAAACAGTGTAATATATCTGAGGGCAGAAAGAAAGTTGGCATGGCTGGAGCAGAATGAGGGGAAGGAAGGTAAGAAGTACCTTCAGGATATCATGGCAACTGGGTCTTGTAGGCCTTTGTAGGCAATTTAGAATTTGAATTTTATTCTAATCATTGCAACTCATTGGAAAGAATTAAGAAGTGACAGGGGTCATCTCATTGATAATACTTGGAGAAACTCCCCATTTGTCGCTCTGTGGAGAATTGCCTCTTAAGGAACAGCAAAAGCAGAAGTGGGGAGGAGACCAACTAGGATACAGTCGCAGTAACCTGGGTGAGGTGATGTTGGTTTGGACTAGGGTATTAGAAGTGGAGAACAGTGCGAAGTTGTTGAATTCAGGAAATATTTAAGAGAAAGACAAGCCTTGATGAAAGATTGGATATGTGGGATGTGGAACTAAGGATGACCCCCATGTTTTTGGCTTAAATAACTGGGTGATTGCTGGTTCAGTATTAAAAGATGGCAAAGACTAGGCAGGAGCAAGATTTTTTTTTTCTCCCCAAGTAGGAGATAGTACAGATGGAAAACACAGCAAATGTGACAAAATGTTAATTATTGGTAAACATAGGTGAAAGGCATGAATATGTTCATTGCTATTTTTAAAAATTTTCTATAGGTTTGAAAATGTTCAAAGATTTGGAGGGGGAAAGGAAGACAGAGTAAGACATTACCTCAGTAGTACATTTTCTAAGAGCATGCCCTGCATTTTATGGTTTTGAAACACATGAAAAAATGTTTAAAATGAATTGTCCTTTGAATTTTATATCCCACTGTATTTTTCCTAATATAATTTTTAAATTATAATAACAAAATATAATAATGTAATATTTAATATTACTATAATATATACAATATATAATAATTAAATCCTTTTCTCCTCTCAGGTTTCAGATCGACAAAGCTATCTTGTCATATCTTTGGTTCTCTGTGTTGTCTTGGGACTGATGCTTTGTATGCAACGCTGTCGAAACACTTCTCAATTTGATGGAGATTATATTTCAAAACTTCCTAAAAGTAATCAATATCCAAGCCCTAAAAGGTAATATCAGCATTTTATTTCACATTTTTTACTGTTTTTTTATATTTTTGAGAAATTTGACTGAATAAGGGAATACTGAGATAATTTCTTTTCCCCGTATGATATCTTAAAATTGCAGTGTTAAAACATTATTGGAACTAGCAAGATAGTCCTATATCTGGGAGGTTCTGTAGACTGGAATAAAGAAAACATTAATAGGAAGTGCATAAACCCTTGAAATATTTTGGTTGTGAAGGATGCTTGAATGTGGAGTTCAAAGGGAGAGGATAATAGGTATTTTAATATAGCACCTTTTAGACAATGATCCTTAATTTTTTTTTTTAACATGTAATAGTAATAACTGGTGTGTTACATTAGAGGTTAGTATTCTGTGGCATGTTCAGTTCTCAATAGCTTCCATCAAGCCCCAGCTGCAGAGTAAATTATATGTAGTTTACTCATTGTGCCCGATGTTGATTTTTCTTCATGTTTTAGATGTTTCTCTTCCTATGATGATATGAATTTGAAAAGGAGAACTTCATTCCCACTCATCAGATCCAAGTCTCTACAGTTAACTGGCAAAGAAGGTAGATTTTTATGCAATATACATATATATAAACAGGAATCCAGCTTACTTCTGGCAGAAGTAGAATGTCAGTGTTGTGTTCAAAACCATCTGCAACAGAATAATGGGTATAAGTAACCTTTGTGTTTGTGCTATGCCAAAACCACCTTATCATTTTCACACTTTATATCTATCTTTATTCCTGAAAGCCCAGAGGGTGGGGAAGGAGGGCTTAGTTTAATTAGCCATTGGTAGCTTTGTTTGCACATGCTCCTGTTTAGAAGTATTTCTTTTTAGAAAGGAATGTTTGAGAAAGTTCAACAGATTTGGAAAACCTGAATGTGCTCCCATAGCATCCTGTGCTTATCTGCCTCCTCCTCTTGTACAGGTAGGACCCCTTTTGTCTCTAGTTTAGGACTGTGAGGCACTTTCTGAAAAAAAAAAAGATCTAGTCTCTCTCTTTTTTATAGGCCAGGGTGTATAATAGCATTCCATCATCTAACACTTCAGTGAATACTTAAATTTAAATGAATGAATTTGTACTGAGTAGCTATTTTTCTGTATTAGTTTTTTTATAATTAGCGCTTACTGAGAGACTTAACTTTATAGCAGTATTAAAATAACCAAGTTAATTGTATATTTCAATTAGGATTGCTTTCTTTAATAATTGTTAGCTTCTCTTTCTTCAGGATTTACTAACAGCAGCATGTTCCAATTGATTAAATAATTCAAGTAATCATTGCTGAGCATTGCTGGTTTACTGTTATCACAAAGCTTCACAAATTTAACCCATTACATGTGTGCTTGCTTAGGACTAGTAAATCTCTTCTTCCTTCCTGCTTTTTTCTTTCTTTTTTTCTTCTTTTGGCTGATTTTCTTTTATAACTGAAATTTTTAATTGAAGTGTTACATGTAAGAAAAGTGTAATCGTTATATGTAAAGCTTGATGAATTTTCATAAACCAAATGAGCACACCTGTGTGACCAACACCCAGACTGAGATAGAGAACATGCTCCAGCATCCCAGCAACTTCCTTGTGCTCTTTTAGTCACTGTCCACCCCCTCCCAGGATAGCCACTGTTTTGACCTCTGACTTTGACATAGTGATGTTGAGCATCTTTTCATGTGCTTGGGGGACATTTGTAAATCATCTTTGGAGAAATATCCTTTGCCCAATTTAAAAGATTTTTTATTTAATTTTTTTGTTGTTGTTAATTTCTCCAATGTCATGAAGTTTCCTCTGTTTTCTTATAGGAATTTTATAGTTTTACATCTTACATTTAGATCTTTAATCCATTTTGAGTTAACTTCTGTATATTGTGTAAGGATAGGGTTCAGCTTCATTCTTTTGCATGTCAATATCCAGTTTTCCCAGGACTGTTTGTTGAAGAAACTGTTTTTCCTCATTGACTGGTCTTATTACTTTTGTTGAAGATTATTTGACCGTATGTGTGAGGGTTTGTTTCTGGGTCCTTTATTCCACTGGTCTACTTACCAGTCTTTATACCAGTACCACACTGTTTTGCTTTGTTTAAAGATTTATTTATTTATTTATTTATTTGAGAGAGAGAAAAAAACAGTGGGGGGGTGGCGCAGAAGGAGAGGGAGACAGAAGCTTAAGCAGACTCTGCTCAATGCAGAGACCCATGTGGGGCTCGATCTCACAACTCTGAGATCACACCCTGAGCCGAAACTAAGAATGAGAATTGAGAGAGATAGTGGTGGGGAGGGACAAAGGGTTAGGGAGAGAGAGTCTTAAGCAGACTCCACACTGAGTGTAGAGCCCGACACCAGGATTGACCTCATGACCTGAGCAGAAACCAAGAGTCCTACGCTTAACTGACTGTGTCACCCAAGCATCCCAGTACTGCACTGTTTTGATGACTATAGCTTTGTGACATGTTCTGAAATCAGGAAGTGTGAGTCCTCAAACTTTATTCTTCTTTTTAAAAATGGTTTGGCCTATTTGAGGTCCCTTGAGAATCGATACAAATTTTAGGATGTATTTTTCTATTTCAGCAAAAAAATACTGTTGGGATTTTGATAGGGATTGTGCTGAATCTGTATATCATTTTGGTAGTATGGACATCTTAACAGTATTAAGTGTTCCAGTCATGAACGTGAGATGTTTTTCCATTTGTGTCTTCTTTTATTATTTGTTTGTATATTCTTTAATTTCTTTCATCAATATTTTGTAGTTTTCCTACACTTTCTTAGGCTTATCCCTAAGTATTTTACTCTTTTTGATACTATTGTAAATGGAATTGTTTTCTTAATTTCCTTTTTGGATTGTTCATTGTTAAAAGTATAGACGTGCAACTGAAGTATAGACGTGCAACTGGTTTTTTGTGCTTTGATTTTGTATCCTGCAACTTTTCTGAATCCATTAACAGTTTTTTTAATGCAGTTCTTAGGTTTTTCTACATATAAGATCATGTCATCTCTAAACAGAGATAATTTTACTTTTGTCCAATTGATGGGGGGAGGGGTGGGGGAGGGGAGGCAGAAGGAGAGGGAGAGAGAATCCCAAGTAGGCTCCACGCCTAGCATAGAACCCAACACAGAGCTCAAATCTCTGAGATTGGAATTCCTATCTAACACCAAACACAAAAAAATAAATTGTGAGACAACCCTGAGATCATGACCTGAGCTGAAATCAAGAGTACAACGCTTAACTGACTGAGCCACCCAGGTGCCCCCCTTTTGTCCAATTTGGATGCCTTTTATTTCCGTTTCTTGCCTAATTGCTCTGGCTAGGACTTCCAGTACTAAGTTGAATAGAAGTGATGAGAGCTGACATCCTTGCCTTGTTCCTGATCTTAGTGGAAAGCTTTCAGTCTTTTATCATTATTATATTAGCTATAGGCTTTTTCATAAATGACCTTTTAATATGTTGAGGTTTCCTTCGGTTCTTAATTTATTGAGTATTTTTATCATGAAAAGGTGTTGAATCTTGTCATATGCTTTTTCTGCATCAGTTGGGATGATCATGTGGCTTTCGTCCTTCATTCTTTTAATGTATATCACATTGATTGATGTTCATATGTTGAATCATCCTTGTTATTCTAGTAATAAATCTCAGTTGGTCATTGTGTAATATCCTTTTAATGTGCTATCAAATTTGCTTTGCTTATATTTTGTTGAAGATTTTCATATCAGTATTCATTAGGGATACTGGTCTGTAGTTTTTCTGTAGTGCCTTTGTCTGGCTTTGGTATCAGGGTAATTCTGGCTATATAGAATGAGCTTGGAAGTGTTCCCTTCAAATTTGTGGAAGAGTTTCAGGAATTGGTGTTAATTCTTCTTTAAATGTTTGGTAGAATTCTTTGATGGAGCTGTCTAGTTTGGGGCGTTTCTTAGTTGAGAGGTTTTGATTATTGATTCAGTCTCCTTACTTGTTATTGATCTGTTGATACTTTCTCTTCATGATTCATTCTTGATGTGTGTTGCTGGGAGTTTATCCATTTCCCAATTTTTTGGCATACAGTTGTTCATAGTAGTCTCTTATAATCATTTTTCTGTGGCTTGGTTGTAATGCTCCATGTCTTATTTTTATATAAAGCTAGGAGTTTTGTACAAAGTTGATATGAATTAATACAAAATTGACAAATTACATAATCTCTTGCCTGCTAAGCATTTGAGGTAATAATGGGGCTTAGATAATTCATGTTGTAACTTACATTAATTCATTATAAGTTTTCTTTTCTTAGTGTCCTTCTCTCTTTTCATCAGGTTTATACTTTGATTTGCAACTCTCATTTTTGTTGACAAACTAGGTGGATCAAAATTGTTTTGATTTTTGTGACACATTTTTACTATGAAATATAAGGGAAACAAAAAAAACCAAAAAGTGCATAAAACTAGAATGTACAACTTGCAAAGTAATTATAAAGTGAATGCCTGTGTAACATTCAGATCAAGAAGTAGAACAAGATCAGCACTCTTGGTATTGCTTCTCCCAGAGGTAGCTATCCTGACTTTTGAAATAATCATATTCTTGATTTTCTTAATAGTTTTACCATTGGTCTTTGGATTTCTCACAGTATAAGTTTTGCCTGATTTTGAGCTTTTGATAAAATAGAATCATACCACATGTAAACTTTTTTTTCTTCTTCAGCGTTCTCTTGGGAGATTCATATACACGATTGCGTCCCATCCTATTTCAGTAGCTAATTCACAGTGTATATATCTATTCTACTATTGCTTACAATTTGGGGCTTTACAGGTAATGCTGCTGTAAACATTTGTTTGTATACTGGAACATAGTTGTATGAATTTCTCTAGGAATATTGCCTAGATGTAAAACTGCTGGTTGTAGAGTATGCTTATCTGCAAGTCATTAGATAATGGCAGGCTTTTCCAAAGTGGTCATAAAACAGTTTGTGCTTCCACCAGTGCTGTGAGAATTTCCATTATTCTGCATTCTTGCCAACAAACACTTAGGATTCTCAGGTTTAAGGTATTCATTAACCTCAGTGCAGTTGTAGTTTGCATTTACCTGATTACTAATGAAGTTGAACAAATATACTTATGCCTTTTAGTCATATGACTTTCTTGGGCAATTTTAAGGTTTTTGCCTGTTCTTCTGTTGGTTTGTTTATCTCTTTGGTACTGGTTTATAATTATTTTTAAGATTTTGATCCTAGTCATTGATTAAGTATGTTGCAGATATCTTATTTTGCTCTGAAACTTGTGTTTTATATAGAGTTTTTTAAATAAGAGAAGCTCCTGTTAGTGTAATCAAATGTATAAATTTTCTCCAATTATGGTTAGTGCTTTTTATCTCCTGTTTAAACAGAATTTTTTGCTCCAAGTTTATGGATGATATTCTCTTATATTTTCTTTTAAATGTTTACTTTGGTTTTTATTTTTAGGTCTTTAATCTACCTGGAATTTATTTTTTTGTGTTTGGTGTTAGATAGGAATTCCAATGTAAAATTTTAAATGAATTTTCAGTTGCTTCAGGTTTCTTGGCCATTATTGGCTCTTTATTAAAAGTGGGCAGAGACCCTGAATAGACATTTTTCCAGAGAAGACATACAGATGGCCAACAGACACATGAAAAGATGCTTAACATCATTCATCATCAGGGAAATGCAAATCAAAACCATAATGAGATAACCACCTCACACCTGACAGAATGGCTAAAATCAAAAACACAAGAAACAACAAGTGTTAGGATATGGAGAAAAAGGAACCTCATACATGTTGTGTGGAATGCAAACTGGTGTAGCCATTGGGGAAAACAGTGTGGAGGTTCCTCAGAAAAATTAAAAATAGAATTACTATATGATCCAGTAATTCCATCACTGGCTATTTACCCAAAGAAAATGAAAACACTAATTCGAAAAGATATATGCACCTCTGTGTTTATTGCCGCATTATTTACAATTGCCAAGATATGGAAACAAACTCAAATGTCCATCCATAGATGAATGGATTAAGATGTGGTGTATATATATACATACACAATGGGACATTACTCAGTCTTAAGAAAGAATGAGATCTTGTCATTTGCAACAACATGAATGGACCTGGAGAGTATAATGCCAAGTGAATTATTAGTCACATAGGTCCAGAATTGTTTTTGTAAGAGGAGTTTTGGTTATAGGAACCTGATTTTTTTAAATTAAAAATTAAATTTTTTAAATTAAAAATTTCCATTAATTTTTTCCATTTCATCTAAATGTTAAGGGGCGCCTGGGTGGCTCAGTTGGCTAAGTGACTGCCTTCGGCTCAGGTCATGATCCTGGAGTCCCGGGATTGAGTCCCACATCAGGCTCCCTGCTTGGCGGGGAGTCTCCTTCTCCCTCTGACTCTCCTCCCTCTCATGCTCTCTGTCTCTCATTCTCTCTCTCTCAAATAAATAAATAAAATCTTTAAAAAAATAAATAAAATAAATAAATGTTAAAATTTATTAGCATAAAGGTATTCACATATCTTTTACCTATTAACTCTTTTTATTTTTCCTCCCTTTCCTAAAGAGATTTTTTGTTGGAGCTAGGAAGAGATTCTTCTCTTTTTCTGTCATTAGAAGTTGTGCATTATCTTTGACATCTTTTCCTACTTTAGAATTTACAAATACTTGTCAAAGTCGGCAGTTAATCAGTACTTTTTCCTCTTCTTGGACAGTACCAAGATCTTTTATCCCCAACTTGACTTACATGTTAATGTTTTGTGTATTTAAATTCTGTTTTTTTGCTTAGTTGTAATTCAACAAGATATACTATTATTATTTTTTACACTAATGTTCATTTACATTTATCCACATATATACTGATTTCTTAATTCTTCAGGTCTGCTTTCTAAGACTTTCCATATGCCATTACTCCCCTTCATACTGAAACATTATCTTTTTTTCTTTATTCCTGTTTAAATTTGTTGGGCTCTTTGAATTTCTCAGTTGGTATATTTTATCAGTATTGGAAAATTCTTAACCATTATTTTTTCCCCAAAAACATTCCCTCTGCCTCGTTCTAAGAGTCCCCATTTAATTCAGTATGTTACCATCCTTCTCACTTTATCCTCCTAAACTCTTATTTCCATTCTTTTTGCCTTTTTGTGCTGTATTTGGGTGATTTCCTCCAAACTGTTTTCCAGACCACACATTCTTCAGCTATCTGTAGTCTGCTATTAAATTCTTCCATTGAGGTTTTAATGTCAGTTACTACATTTTCCATTTCTAGGAGTTCTTTTAGTATTTTTTAAACATCTGGGTCCCTTTTTTGTTTTATGTTTCCTGCAGATATTTTCAAGCTTTTTATTAAACATAGTAAGTATAACTGTCTTTATAGTCTTATGTTTGATAATTCTGATATCTTAAGTTTTTATGAATCTTTTCATTGGTTGTGTCTGCAGGCTCTTGCTCAAGATGCCTTGTGTCTTTCTGTGCTTGGTTACCTTTGTGTGTTGGTCCTTCTCTTTGAAAAATTATTTGTAGAGATAATTAGAGAGCTAGGAGGTAGGTCTTATTCCAGAGAAAATTTGTGTTTGCTTTATATTCAGGAATATTTTATGTTTGTAGCATGAGGTTAGTTGGACCACCAGATGATGGGAATTTGGACTGTAAGTTCCTGAATTGCATGGGTTAATTCTTTCTCTGAGGGTAGTTCTTTAGAGTCCTAGCTTACAGAGGGGAGAGTGAAGGTTTCTTATTAGACTACTACTTTGGGTGGGTCTGGAGATTTTATTTCTGACTCATTCCCTTGATACCATCAGAGCTAAAGTTCGCATACTCCTGCTTTGGCAAATGCTGTCAGGACAAAAATGACTTTTGTGTTCCATTTCACTGTCTGGCTTCCTACTTTTACTTCAGATTTGGCCTAGAGATTACCTACTTAATCTTGGCTGCTCTTCAGTGCTTTTAGTGATTTTTTAAAAAATTTAAAATCAGTTAATTAACATAGTGTATTATTAGTTTCAGAGGTAGAGTTCAGAGCTAGAAGTGATTCATCAGTCCTATATAACACCCAGTGCTCATTACATCACGTGCCCTCCTTAATGTCCATCACCCATTTACCCCATCCCTCCATCCCCACCCCTCCAGCAACCCTCAGTTTGTTTCCTATTATTAAGAGTCATTTGGGGCACCTGGGTGGCTCAGTTGCTTAAGCATCTGCCTTTGGCCCAGGTCATGATCCCAGGGTCCTAGGATCAAGCCCCGCAACGGGCTCCCTGCTCTGCGGGAAGCCTGCTTCTCTCTCTCCCGCTCCCCCTGCTTGTGCTCTCTCTCCCTCTGTCAAATAAATAAATAAATCTTTAAAAAAAAAAAAAGTCATTTATGGTTTGTCTCCCTCTCTGGTTTCGTCTTGTTTTATTTTTCCCTCCCTTCCCCTATGCTCCTCTGTTTTGTTTCTTAAATTCCACATATGAGTGAGATCATATAATAATTGTCTTTCTCTGATTGACTTATTTCGCTTAGCATAATACCCTCTAGTTCCATCCACATCGTTGCAAATGGCAAGATTTCTTTTTTTTTTTTTTTTTTGATGGCTGTGTAATATTCCATTGTGTATATATATCACATCTTTATCCATTCATCTGTCGATGGACATCTCAGCTCTTTCCATAGTTTGGCTATTGTGGACATTACTGCTATAAACATTGGGGTGCAGGTGCCCCTTCGGATCACTACATTTGTATCTTTGGGGTAAATACTGAGTAGTGCAATCGCTGGGTTGTAGGGTAGCTCTATTTTCAACTTTTTGAGTAACCTCCATACTGTTTTCCAGAGTGGCTGCACCAGCTTGCATTCCCACCAACAATATAAGAGGGTTCCCCTTTCTCCTCATCCTCGCCAACATCTGTCATTTCCTGACTTGTTAAATCCACATTTAGTTGCTTTCAGTAGAGAGGGTGATCTGAGTAACAGTTAACAACCATTCCTAGAAGTGTCATTTTTTTTTAAATCAATTTGAGTGAGATTAGTACCCTGGTAGAAATGGCTATTTAGAGGAATGTTTAGATATTTTTATATATTTGATGACTTTCTCAACAGATTTCTAGTACATAATGCAAAAAAATTATAATTGGTTGAATCACGTTACTAGTAAATTTGCAGCATAAAGTTTTATAGTGAATTTTGCAGCTTTTATAAACTTCTGGCTCTGTCAGACCACATATTGTTTACTTTTAATGGGTTCAGTAGGACTGAAATCTCATTTATCTTGTCAGTCAGATATCTTGTCAAGACATTTATCTTGTCAGTGTGGGAGTGGTATACAGCTGTCTTTAATGTGCTTAAAGTAATGAAATCTTAGAAACCTAAAGCGAATATTTCTAATTTACTCACCTTGCCAGCAGTGTTTATTCATTATTGCTTTGTCATTTATATTGCATGTTCAAGCTGTTTTTAGATTTTGGCGTTCATAGTTTTGGTCACAGTAAAATACAATTAGAAAAAACTTCTTAAATCTCTTTTTTATGTGTATGTTCCTTTAACTGGCTTTTGTACCTGGTCACAACTGCTTGTTGCACATAACCCACATTTGTGACACAGTGTAGTTTAGTTTGAGTATTTCTCTAGGGAAATACTCAGATGATCTCTAGGTTTGTTATTAGCTTACCTGGTGGTGGTGTCTTTCTCATCAGGTAAGAGGGTAGGGCTGGGCCCAAAGAAGGATGCTTACTGTGTTGGCTGATGGCTAGCTGTCAGTTAAAATCTTAGGGAAATTATTTGAAGGAGACCAGTCAAGCCCAAAATAAGAACCACCTTGTTGCTTTTCACTAATTTAAAATGCATAAATATATGCTTAATCTATTATTATAAATTCATTGGATCTGTTAGGAAAATAATCACTAAGGGACAATATATAATATTTTCATAATGTTTATCATAGCATAACCTACTTTACAGTTTACATCTGCTTTTTACTTTCTCTTACTTATAGTAGACCCAAATGATTTGTACATCGTAGAACCCCTCAAGTTCTCTCCAGAAAAAAAGGTAATATTTTGATTAAGTGTATTGTGTTATGTGATAGTAGATGAAGAACTAAGTAGAAAGGTTTGATATGATCTTTAAGTGGTCCTTAAATTTACTGTTTATTTCCAATCATAGTAATGATGATAAATAAATGTTACAGAGGTCAGCAAACTATGACCCACAGGCTGTATCTGGCCTGTGGCCTGTTTTGTATGAGCCTGGAGCTATCGTTAAAGGGTTGCAATATAAAAAAGAATATGCAAGAGAGACCCGCAAAGCCTAAAATATTTACTGCCTGGCCTTTTACAGAAAAGGTTTGCTGAACTCTGGCTAATAGTCCTTATTTATTGAGTATCAGTGTGTGTTAGGCACAGTGTGTGTGTGTGCTGTTCCTGTATTCCTCACAGCAGCCTGGAGATGGTAGTGTCCCCGAGTTGATATGAGAAAACTGAAACTCAGAGGGTTTATGTCGTCCGTCTTTGAATGATTCATTAAATCAATGGTAAACCTCAAAATATACTTAGGCTTTTTGGTTACAAAGTCTGTGCTTTTTCCATTTTGCCTCTCAAAGTAAGTTGTACTCATTTTGATTAGAGGTAATGATCTCTAGGTGAAAGAACTTGGACTTTTAGAGCCAAATAGCCCAGGATTCAATCCCAACCTGACCACTTACTGTGTTGTAACTTGGGGAGGGAACCAAACCTCTGGACCTTGGTTTTCTCATTTAGTAACCAGGGATAAAATACTCACTTCTCAGGAAGTAAGATACACATGAAAGCAACTAGTATAATACCTGATGCGTAGTAAACTAGTACTCAGATGTTAGTTATCACCCCCTAAATCTGTTTTCAGAGGTGGCAGCTAAGTAAAGAGTTTTGATTGAGTAGCATTTACAAAATGGGAAGGTAATGGTAATATCTATACAGAACGTAACAGTATGTATGCTGTTCATAATACTGTTTTACTTTTCACCGGGAGTTGGCACTTTTCTCCATTAGCTCAGCTCTCTAGATGTTTTGATGAGGTAACTGTTGGAGGTCTCATTACTACCTTGTTTTAATGTTATAGAAGAAACGCTGCAAGTACAAGACTGAAAAAATTGAAACCATAAAGCCAGCAGATCCATTGCACCCTGTAGCCAATGGAGACCTAAAAGGAAGGAAGCCCTTTATGAACCAGAGAGATTTTTCTAATATGGGAGAAGTTTATCACTCTTCTTACAAGGGTCCTCCGTCTGAAGGAAGCTCAGAAACATCATCACAGTCAGAAGAGTCTTACTTTTGTGGCATTTCCGCTTGCACAAGTCTGTGCAATGGACAGTCCCAAAAGACAAAAACTGAGAAGAGGGCTTTAAAACGAAGGCGATCTAAAGTCCAAGACCAAGGAAAATTGATAAAAACTCTAATACAGACTAAGTCAGGATCATTGCCGAGCCTGCATGACATAATCAAAGGAAACAAAGAGATCACCGTGGGAACATTTGGTGTCACAGCGGTCTCGGGACATATCTAAAATGAATAGAACTTTTCATACTGGAGACTTTTTGTTGTTGTTCTTTGAAGAACAGTCTGTGGTATTTGAAGGGTTTGGGGGAGGGAGAAATATTAATGGGAAAAGTATTCAGAAATTATGGTTTCTGCCTTTTTAAAAAAGTAGGTGGGATTGTGTCAATCTTGGTTAATGAGCTGCAGTTTTACAAGGCTGATCACGTCCTACAAGGACAATGGTAGACATTTTATAAAGATGTTTTTTCACAGATTAATTACTGGGACAAACGTAATTTGGAAGCCCAGTTCCTTTGGGTGGGATAGGAATGAAAGCCTAAACCTCTTCCTTTAGCTTTGTTCCTATTTCTTGCACCTTCCCATATTTATGTGCCTTTTGTCTATTTATAATGCCACTGGAAGAGGAGGGAGAACTTATACTGTCATTTGATTTCTTTTATAACTTTGTTAGTTTTTTGAAGCTGCAAACACTACAAGGCTTTAAGGTGATCTGTACCTGAAGTTCAGTAATGTGGGTCAGACAGTATAAAGATCCTGCAGACTTGCCAAATAGACTTCTGCGTAGCAAACTCACTTGAAACAAAAACTTGCTGGAATTTTTTCTGTTCTTTTGGGTAAACGGCAATACTGATATTTTCATTTAACTTATTCACACTCATTTTTCTCTAGTTACTGACTCAATGAGAAAAAAGCCTACAAGATTTTTTCTTGCAAATGACTGGTATTTGCAACTAAATTTTTTTATAAATTCACCTTTTAAACACATTTAACCACTTGTTGAAAGGGTTTTCGTTAGCTACATTACATTTTAAACATTCACAATAAGCACTAATCCTCCAGACTTTTAGGTAATTGTTTCCTGTTACTACAAGTAGAACATTTGAAGGTTTGTCAGATGAGTCCAGGTCTCATATGATAGAATCACTGCCTATGTACATAAACACGGAACCAGTGAGTGAGTTTGCCAGACCTCGTCTAATTGGTCAAGTCTAAAGGGATCATTATTCCTTGATGTTTGCTTTGTATTGGCTACAAATGTGCAGAGGTATACATGTGATGTCAATGTGTCTGTCTTCATTTGGTCTTTTGTTTTCTTTAAAAATAATGGGCAGCGACTGTATTTGAGTAAAATGATTTCTTAGTGTGTGTTTGTACAGTAATGAGTGAAAGTGGGAAGTTTCTTTTTGAAAGGGAGAGAATTGACCATTTTGTGTTGTAAGATTTAAGTTATAACTTATTGAGCACTTTTAGTAATAACTTTTTAAACTTGTCTAATACCTTTCTGGGGGTATTGTTTGTAATGTGACCTATTTAAAGCCTTTTTTTGTTTAAGTTGCTGCTTTTAGGTTAACAGTATGTTTTAGATGATTTAAATTTTTTTCCAGTCTGTACAATTAGCCATTCAGAGCAAGAGGGCCTGATTGTATGGATCATTGAGAAGAGGTCCAGATGAGAGTGGAGGGAGACCGGGAGTTACACAATCTGCGTGCAGCACCCAGGGTTGTGGAAAGATGACTTTCAGTTTGTAACTACGGAGCTGTAGCGCCATTAGAAACTGTGAATTTCCAAATAAATCTGAACACTTGTCTTTATTAATTACTGGCTCTTCTGTTCTTTGAAGGAGAACTTACAAATATATTACTCGGAACATAGAATGAAGTTTTTGCCACTTTAAAAACTACAGCAACATCTCATTACATAATTGATCACATTTCAGCCAACTCTAAACTGATTGAACTTACACGTAAACATTTTGTTCCCTATACAATTGTAATTTCACCATTTCAAACACTAAAATGAGAGTTTTTGATCTTTATGTAGTAGAATACATGTATGTATATTCTTATCAGGTGTCATCTTGAGGACTACTAATTTTTAAGTTTTTCCACATCTAAATAGAGTGTAATGCTTTACAATTTACTTTTCAACTTTTAAACATCTAACCAGAGCATAGCATTTTACAATTTGGGGCTTATTTTTCCTCTCTGAGATTATACTTACATGAGGAAAAAAAAGAGTTCTTGCCAGTTGTAGACGTGTGCCTGGTAGGAAGCGAAGCTGCGTATGCAGAATAGGCTTTCAGTGTGGCTTGATAGTTGGCCTCATCTTCTTTCTTCTAAAAGTTAGCATTAAAACAGCATAAAATAAAAGGAAACTGAGGGATCATAAGAGCAAAGATGCCAAGTAAAACAGTTATTTTAATTGGATTTTTAAAAGTACTGTGTTACATATAATTTGTGGAATTAAATAGCTTTTTGATAAGCCTTACATGGGAAAACAGGAGTTCTCTACTGTCTGCCACTGCCCCCGGGGGCCCCTCCAAGGACAGTTTGCTCCTCAACAGCAACCTGCAACTCTTGTCCCCAGTTGGTGTGCTGCTTTTACCACCTACTGGTTTTCCAGTTTTAGAGGTGTTCCCAATTTGAAGATACAGGCTTACATATATGAAATACAAAATGGATATTTGTTAACCTGCTTGAACAAATCTACGTAAGAGCATGGCATATGAAGTAATGTCAGTCATCAGATTTATTAAGAACCTCATGCAGACCCTTTGTTTGAATTGTCCAGTTTGTGACAAGACCTTCCCAGCAAAAGAGAAGCAGATCTTTGAAGACCATGTATTCTGCCACACTCTCTAAGTGTCCCAGCCTCCTGGATCTATACTGTACATTGATTTTTATAGAGTAGAATCTATAGCTTCTACTTAGAGCTATGACCCACGATCCTGCCTAACATGAAATTACTAGGATTTAGTCCTGTTGCCCTAAGGATGGAGTCCTGTCGATTATCTGCAGAATAGTGGTGAGGGCTATTACTTCCATCCTTGTGGGTTACTACCTTTTAAATCACATAACTAGCTGCGTCATCCTCACCTCTGGTGCCCATTCTTCTGAGGGTCTCCAGTACAAGGGCCCTGGGCTGCAACTGAGCTGGCCCTTCATTCACAACAGGCTTGACTTGAGTACTAAGTGATTCGTTTTCCGAGTTGTCCCAGTGCCCTTCAAGGTCAGGCCTTGAGTGTATTCGCAGTCGGTTCTCAGTCTGCAGTCACCCTGCAGCTGGTGATTGAGTAGAGGTTGAGAATTTCTTCCTCCTCCTCCTCAGGTCTCTTTCTCCCACTGTTTGCATTAAACTAGCCACAAATAACCACCGCAGAGAACTCCGACATCCAATTGGGATGCCAAAGGTTTCTCATCTTGATTTCTCAGCTCCCAGCAGAAGCATCTTATTCCTGAACCATGGACCCAAAATATTTCAGTCACAGAAAGCCTTCTTTCTCTCTGGATACCTCTGTTTGGCATTTTCTACTCTTTGATCTTTCCTATGTACATAACCTTTATTGTAAGTCCTTTCTTAATGATTAGTAGGACTTGTTAGAAACTGGGCCTGCAACTTTCTGAGCAGGTGAGTTTGAATATGGGTAAGTCAGAATAATGAGAACTATTGTTAATCTCATTAATACTGAAAATAAACTCGTCCTATTTAGGGAAAAAAAAAAAAACCTCATGCTTTTCCCCAGCTTTTTTTTTTTTTTTTTTTAAAGATTTTATTTATTTGAGAGAGAGAGAATGAGAGACAGAGAGCATGAGAGGGAGGAGGGTCAGAGGGAGAAGCAGACCCCCTGCCGAGGAGGGAGCCCGATGCGGGACTCGATCCCGGGACTCCAGGATCATGACCTGAGCCGAAGGCAGTCGCTTAACCAACTGAGCCACCCAGGCGCCCCTTCCCCAGCTTTTTAATTTGAAAAATTTCAGTTGAATATCTGTGCAGCTTTACCCAGATTCAGCAGTTAACATTTTTATTTTTTTTTTTTCTGTGTGTGTGTCTATTTGCATACATACACGCACAATACACACATTCTTTTGGGTGAACCATTTGAAAGTTAGTTGGGACAGTAAGACCCTTCACCCCTAAATACTTAAGCATGTGTTTTCTTTTTTTTTTAGTTTTAATTTAAATTCAATTAGCCAGCATATAGTACATCATTAGTTTTTGATGTAGTGTTCAATAATTCATTAGTTGTGTAACACCCAGTGCACATCAGATCACATGTCCTCCTTAATGCCCATCACCCAGTTACCCCATCCCCCCACCCCCCTCCCTCCTGCAACCCTCAGTTTGTTTCCCTGAGTCCAGAGTCTCTCGTGGTTTGTCTCCCTCTCTAATTTCTT
>NC_138374.1:90202763-90249444 GCF_054177405.1 Leptonychotes weddellii
ACTTAGCAAGCCAGTCTCTCAACTTTTTCATTTTCTAGGTGGGAATCAGTCACCAGTCTTTTGTGCTCCTTCTTCCCCCAACTTCATGGGCACATACTCCTGGGGGAGGTGATCTTATTCCTAGATCAGATGTAAATCTTGGTCAGTGTAAGTGAATCATGGTAAATCCATTCATTCGCCTACTGGTGACTGGTTTAGGTATGGATATGTGGTGAAATTCTGACCAGTGGCAAATGAAGAGAAGTCTGCCAAGAGAGGGGCTTCTTTGTTGTTAAAAATCAAGTTGTAGTAAGAGAAAGATGTTTTCCCTCTGGACAATTTCTTGTCTGGATGATATACATAAATTTCTCACACACAAGGGCAGCCTGAGGAAAATCTGACATGGTGAAGAGGGTAGAGTAGAAAAAGAAGTTGCTCATGACCTCACTCTAAGCCACTAAACCAACCAATCCAGGATCCACCCTACCTTGGGACTCCTTGTTAAATGAGATAATAAATCCTTCTCATGTTTAAGCCATTCTCAACTGGTTTTTGTGTTAACGTATTTGTGTTACGCCAAAAGCATCCCATCGGATAGAAGTTGCTCTTACTGGGTGCCAACACCATGCGAACGCACTGTATACTTAGCTCTTGTTTAACAATCTATGTAAGTGCTGTTATTGTGCCAGTTTTAAAATGAATAAACTGAGGCACAGTTTATTCATTCATTCATTCATTCAGTAAACTGCGCCTCAGTTTCTTATTTATTTATTCATGGTGTTTATTCAGGTCACAAAATTAGTAAGTGGAAGAGCAGGGAATTAAGCCCGTATGTATCTGTAGGGCTTCAGTGACTAGGCTCTTCACCATGCTGTAATGCCTCCTGGTGGAGACATGGGGGACACTACCTGAGAATGCCCAAGAGCCCTCCGAGGAACTCACAGAAGCACCACTTCCTGGCATTAGGCTGGTTGGACCTGACCTGTAAAGTCCTTATTTTGTAGTCACACCCTGGTGAGACCAAAGACTCAGAAATGCATTAACTATACATATTTGGGACAGAATGTTGCATTTAGTATCTGTCCTCTCAGTGTTCCTTTAAAAAATTTTTTTATGATAACTAAAGTAATTACCATAAAAGTTCCAAGGTTATGTTTTGCAATAGTTCTTGGGGGGAACAAATCCATAATACTCTTTGAAAAAATTATGGGTACCAAATTTCCTAATGGAAAAGTTGTAAAATTTTTTATTTATTGTAACTATGTAAGGTGACAGACATTAATTTGACTTATTGTGGTGATCATTTACAAGCATACGAACATCAAATCATTATGCTGTACACCTGAAATTAATGTTATATGTCAAGTATACCTCGGTTTAAATTTTTTTTTTTTTTAAGATTTTATTTATTTATTCATGAGAGAGAGAGAGAGAGAGAGAGAGGCAGAGGGAGAAGCAGGCTCCCAAGGAGCTTGGAGCCCGATGCGGGGCTCGATCCCAGGACCCTGAGATCATGACCTGAGCCGAAGGCAGACGCTTAGCCGTCTGAGCCACCCAGGCGCCCCTAAATTTTTTTTTATTTACGCCAGGGAATTGGGGGCCTGAAGTAAGTTCTTTAAGAGAAAGTTCCAATTTAGAAAAAAAATATGCCAAGAATATGTTAGCATGTAGTTATCAGATAAGAATATGTGAATCCTTCCTTCAAGGAGGTATTCTGTTCAATGAGGTAAACTAATATTCTATGAACATGATTCATTAGGCAGGGACTGCCACAGCCCTTAACCTTAAGGGGTCTGGAAGTCTACACAGTCCAATTCCAAGAACCAGGGAGCAATGAGGAGAAATGAATAGTATTTATATCAGTGGTAAAGTCTGTTTTCTCCAAGAGCTGGCAATCAGTATTCTTTTTTATTGGGGTTTAAGGAACTTTAAAAGAGGAAGTATAAAAATGACTCAAAATCCCCACATGAAAAAGAATATTGAAGGACCATGAAATGCTAATGTACATCACATCAAAGATGCTCTGCTTTAAAAATAACAACTACTAGCAGAGAACGGAAGCTGTGGCTCTCCTTTTCCCCCAAGACTCCCCCCACTGCTCCAGAACACCCTTCGCATGTATTGTGTGAGCCCTACGCAGGCTTCATTAGCTCTGATCGTTTTGTCTCTGTATCCCAGAGCCACTGAGCTCATTGAGTCGCTCAGAAATACCTGAAATATTTACCAAGGGCCATATGGCCTATCCAAGGCTCACTCTGTCACAGTGCTGATTTGCCTAATTATAGTTCTATCAAATAACACTGGGCATTTTAGAGTGTTTATTATGTTCACTATAGCATAGATTGATTAGAGCTGTCTCCTCTGGTTCTTTGATTGTAAAGATTAGTGAGCCTCTTCAGATGTTATCAGGAGCGAGAGTTCAAGCCTTTAGTCGATCCTATGGTGACTAAATTGATTCACAAACTGTTATTTATGACAAATTGTCAACCCATCTTTGAAAAGTGGCTGTGGTTTGTATTTCCATTCTGCAGTATTTGTGAAAGAGGAGTCACATAACTAAGAGACGATGAAATTTAAGGAAATGATTCCTTGTTCTCAAGATTTCTACTGAGGAACATTAATTGCTAACAGATTTCATACCTCCTATAAGAGGAGTTACAGATGAACAAACTTCCACTAGTAATTAGGTGAACTAGTTTCCCCCAAATCTGTCATTTGCTGACTTTCATCATGTGTTTTATAGGTCCTAGAGCTCTTTCTCTGGGGGATCCAGTAACTGTTACCTGTTAGTAACTCATTTATAACCCTGAGTTCAAAGGGGCCTAACAGAAGATCTTTGCCTGACCCATTTCAAAACTTTTCCTGAGTAGCACAACCCAGTCCTTTAAAATCTTCACAGTCCAATAAAACATTCTCACATACAGAGACCTCATGGTAGCAGTGGTGGTAGGGGGACCAGCAGCCGCTGGGCTGTGTCAAGTCTTGTTCTGTTTTCTTCAAGGTGTGGCCTGAGAAGAAGAGCAGGTCAAACCTACTTGGCCTCCTGCCTTGGTCTGGTTCTGCTCCCATCTCCCAAGGCACAGTTTGGACAAGTTCACACGTGTTTGCACACACACACATTCACCCACATGATTGTTCATGTACATATGCCTTCCAAAAAAACAACCCATACCTCTCAAAGACTGTCAAATGCACATTTAGAAAACAAGTTCTAACCATCGTCCTCTCTCTACTCATATCCTATTTCACATTAATCATAATATTATGATGACCATTGGCTTATGTCGACTCCTCCTTACTACAACTGTAAAGTTCCTGAGAAATTGAAGCTCTAGAATAAGGCCAAAAGATATGCATAGTTCACTCAAAAATCATAGCTAATGTATTCCCAATTAAGATCTCTGTTAGAAACATCTTCACTTGGGTTACTTTGCAGTTACAAAACTTCCCCAAGAACAAATTGCAGATGCTCCAGGCCAAGCTAATTTAAGTGTTACGTTACATGGAAAAAACAGAGTTCCTAATATCAGGAACTTCATGGTCTATGAGCAGAGTGGACAAAGAAGTGCAAACATATGGCCATCAATATAATATCATAGTATTCTAGCAGCGGTATGATGAACATCTATAGGAACGAGGAGGGTTTAATTCTGCCTCAGCAAGGCACATTTCACAGAGAAATTGCCTTTATAAGCTAGGTTGTGAAGAGTGAGTCGGAGTTTACCAGGCAAGAGAAGTAGGGGTGATAGACATTGTCAGGAAGGGTAGGAGTTAGGACCAGGCATCAGAAAGGTATTTCTTCCAGAAAGAGCCCTAAAAAGCCCAGAGGCGTAGAGGGCAATGATCTTAGTAGCCACAGCTGGTGATTGATCAGATGGATTTCAATTTCTTTCCCAGGATAAAGGTCATCAGAGTCTTACATCTCCTCTTGGCTTTTCTCTTATCATATGACTAACCACCATCATAGAGCTTTCTGCTCTTGGAGATTAATTAGTAGGTGTTGGGCCTCCAAAGTATCGTCTAGTCCTTGTTGTGACCGTAGACTTATGTTTGAGAGGATGGTTGACTGGGGATTAACGAAGGAGCCTTGGCTGTGATTGTGGACCCCTATGAGTCCTTATTGGTTCTATTCTGGGTGAATCAACTGAATTAACTTCTCTTTCTAAAATCTTTGGGTGCTGTAGGAATTTTAAATCCCTTTTAGGCAAAGGATGGAGAAAAGTGAGTCACTTCTCATTTTCTTCATTGCCCTTCTCCAGAGAGGACAGAGAAAAAAATTCCAAAGTAAATATAAGAGAAAAACTTAGTTTTTAAATAGTGATCAGCATGCTAGAAACTAAGGACACAAATGACCAAGGAGATTGAGTTCAGAAGTCTGAGTCAAAACAGGATCAGTCCTTATCTGATAAGGTGAATTTATCTCAGGAAAATTTTCATCTTCTTAATGACTCTACAGAAAGAAGATTTCACATCAAAGAGGTAAACCACCTGGAGGAATTATTTTCCTTGAATAATGCGAGACTGAGGACACACATGGGATCTCTTTCTTGTTATTCAAAATGTTTTCAGCTGGTTGTGCTGGGTGTGTGTCTCAGAGTGGGAGAGAGTGTGGTGTAGAACTTGAACCTCCTTGCCCAAAGATCGGAGGGACCTCCCAAGGCCCCTAGACTTTGAGAATCACTGGTCAGGATGGAAGTTCTTAATCTGGGCCTGGCAGAGGGTATCTGAGAAACCTGAAACTCTATGCAAAATGCTGAGTTTGTTCTTTGTCTAGGGGTCTTTGATTTTCATCATTTCAAGAAGGCTCTGTCATTCCTAAAACCTTGAGTGTGATACAGTGTGTTTGAAGTCCTTCCATCTTAGGGGGCAAGCAGGGTTGGGGGAGGGGAAGAGAAAGGTGAAACCTCCCTTCGATGCTGTGTCACATCTCTCTCAAGAGGGATCCGAAGGACACAGGAAAAGTCACATCAGAACCCTTTCCATCTGGCTATTTAAAAAAATTCTGGCAATCAATCACAGATTACTCTTGTGAGGAAGAAATGGGAAGACAACATCTGCAGAGACCCATCCTTCTCCACTGGCTCAGATACAAAGAAAGCTTGTGAGGCAGGAGGCTCTGTGCAGGGACAGAGAAGAATGGCACAAACAAGGATACTTACTAAAAGAGAGACCAACGGAAAGAGGAAACCATGAGTCCGAGCTTGTAAAACTGCAACAGGGAATTACAAGGACCTCTTTTTTCCCCTAGAGGAAGATAAATAAGAGATAAGGACGTCAGCCACATCGTTGACTGATATGAGAGAGCAGGCAGGATAATTCCCCTTGTCTCGGCTTTGGAGAAGGGGGTGGGTAAGAAAAGACATCCCTACAAGGGGGAGAGTACTGGCTCCCAAACTGGTTCAACTGGCACAGTACCTGGACAGTTTTATCAGCAGGACAGATGACCATCTAGGTCACCATTTCTGATTCAAATCCTGGGGGCCGAATGTGCTTCAAAATTTTGAAACGTTTCCATTTTACAAAGATAACACAGTACATATCTTGCTATGATGTAATACCCACTCTGGATCAGCTTTTCATGATCAAACTAATATTTGGTTGTGAAAGGTGAAATGAAACAGGGTCACTTATGTCAAGGGGTTTTACAATGGAGCCGAGAGGCCATCAAGGAGGTGGGCCTTCTGCATGTCCTCACCGGGTGGAACCATGAACTTTTGAACTGGGCCAAACCTCAAAAATTACCAGGACTCAGCCCGAACACTTGCAACTTGCTACAGTAAGAGACTTTGCTTAATAGATAGCCTTAGCAACCAATTACATTCAGTCTAAGTCAGCTTTCTGCCGCCAACGCCGATCAAAAATTCTTTGTAAACAATGTATGCAAGCATTCCCTTTTTGCTTTAAAAACCCTTGGCTTTTGCTCCCTAATGGGACACTATTGGGGTTGCTTCCCAAATCTGTGTACCCCAAACTGCAATATTTTGATACAAAATAAACACTCTTAATTATTGCCTCCTGATAATTTTAGGTTGACATGATCAAAATTCATGTTTTGATCGTTCTATGAATATTCACACTAGTAGAGAAAAAAAAAGACTCTATAAAGACTCTTAAGTAGCCTCATGACCATTTAGGTCAAATATTGTCACCAAATGAATTCAATTTAGGGCCAAGTGAGTTTTGAAAAATTTCCAGTTTGGAAGAGGGACTGTAGGTCTGTATTATATATACATATACAGATCTCCACAACTCAACAAGTGAAATATTTCATAGAAACCATGTACACACTGTAGAGGTTGCTTTTAGGCAACAGACTTGAGCCATGGAATCCTGAGCAAGGCAAAAGGGCCCACTGCGCCCACAGAGCTGAATGCAGTCAAGCTCATTAAGCGGCCCACCTCGAAGTAGCCATAGGCCCTAGCTGACCAACAGGCTACTTACAACCAGGTATAGTTACCAAAAAAGGGAGAATTCCATATGTCGCCATACCTCCTCATCTTCCCCCTTTAAAAACAGCCCCCACCCACTGCCTCCTAGCCTCTCCTCTGCTGTATTGCCGGTGACTCCCTAACAGTGTATACAATACACTGTTATCTCTTTCGTTCTGCTTTGGGTGAATTCTTTTACCATCTGCACTGCTGGCCCCCATCCGACTGGGGCACCCCAGATACACCACCTATAAAAAATCGTTGAAGTTTTCCAGGTATTAATGTCCAGTTTCAGTAATTTCTGTTTTCAATTCCATTGAACAACTTTTTTTTTAAGACTTATTTATTTGAGAGAGAGAGAGCATGAGTGGGGGGAGGGGGAGAGAGAGAGAGAATCTCAAGCAGACTCCATGTTGATCACGGAGCGCAATGTGGGGCTTGATCTCACCACCCTGAGATCAGGACCTGAGCCAAATCCAAGAGTTGGATGCTTAACTGATTATACCACCCAGGGGCCCCTAATTGAATAATTTTTAAAATTTGTTTCTCTCAGACATCTCCCACTCCTAGTTTCCATTTCTGGAGAGTTACAAAATATCTCCACATTCAAAGCAGCAAGTTTGGGATATTTTGGAATAAAATTAGTCTAAGCATGGTGAATGTAGTATGATAAAAAAAAAAATACAGATCCTTCTCAATTTATAAAGGGGTTACAGCCCGGTAAACCCATTGTAAGTTGAAAATACCATTAAGTGGAAAATGCATTTCATTCACTAACCTACCGAACATCATAGCTTAGCTTAGCCTACTTTAAACGTGCTCAGAACACTTAGATTAGCCTACAGTTGGGCAAAATCATCTAACACAAAGCCTGTTTGATAATAAAGTGTTGAATGTCTCATGTAATTTATTGCAGACCAGACTGGAAGTGGCGAATATCATGGTTGTACAGGCACAGAATGACTGTAAGGGTGTCTGTGTTTCCCCCTGTGACCTTGTGACTCACTGGGAGTTGGGTCCCTGCCACCACTCAACATCGTAAGAGAGGGCTGTACTGTATATCAGTAGGCTGGGGAAAGATCAAAACTCAAAATTTGAAGTACACTTTCTACTGAATGCGTGTCACTTTTGTACCATTTTAAAGTCGAAAAATGGCAAGTTGAACCATCATAAGTTGGGGATGATCTGTAAATGTTTGGCCCTGTCCTGGGTTTCTGGCGTGCAGCTCCTAAACCTTTGGAATCTCCAGAGTGATAAGAATATCTCTTGTAGGGCACCTGGATGGCTCAGTCGGTTAAGCATCTGCCTTTAGCTCAGTTCATGATCCCAGGGTCCTGGCATCAAGTCCCAAGTTGGGCTCCTGGCTCAACAGGGAGCCTGCTTCTCTCACCCTCTCTGCCTCTCCCCCTTGCTCCTCCTCTCTCTGTCATTCACTCTCTCTTGCTCATTCGCTCTTTCTCTCAAATAAATAAATAAAATCTTTAAAAAAAAAATATCTCTTGTATGCTAATGAGGTGACTGATTAGAGGGTTGAATTTTTAGCCCCCACCCCAACCTCCGTCCTGGGAGAGGAGAGGAGTTGGACATTGAGTCACCAATGGCCCAGTGATTTACTTCATCATGTCTACATAATAAAACCTTCATAAAACCCCTAAACATCAGCGTTTGGAGAGATTACAGGGTTGTAAACGCTTCAAGGTGTTAGGCAGGTGGTGTGCCCCACCAAGGCATGGAAGCTTGAACCCCTGATTTATAGCCAGTCAGAAGAACGGGATCCCAAGCTTTCCACTGGCATCTGATGTGGGGGGCAGTCTTGTGGGGCTAAGCCCTTAGGCTGTGAGGTCTGCACTAACTCTGGAAAGTTAGTGTCAGAATTGAATTCACTTGTGGAACACCAAGTTGGTGTCTGGAGAACCGGAGAATTGGTTGTTGGTTTTGGGAAATACCCTGGAGTCTCACTTTCATCTTAGTGATTCTCAGACTCTGATCCCACGAAACAGTAGTGTTTGCTGAGCTGACTGAAGTCCTTTGTGGTGATAGCTGAATAATGATAGTTTTATAAAATTTGCTGGAAAAAGAGCAGAGGTCCTCAAACTGTGCTTCATGAAAACAAAATTCAGAGAAACTTAACACCCAGTCAGAAAGGCACATTCAGTTGCTAACATCTGACAGGATATCAAAGAACTCCGTTCAGTGCCATAGATTCCAAGCAGTCCCACTGGGGTCAATTTGAAATTCAAAGGAATCTGGGTTCTGATCTTGACTTGGCTATTTATAAGCTGCTTGACCTTAGGCAAATTGCTGAGCTTTCTAAGACTCAGTTTCCTTTTATTTACTTTCTCTCTCTCTCTCGGTTATTTATCACTACTATTATCTATCATTTCTATCTATCCAGGTATCCATCTATGGTAGATATTAAAGTATTCATTAATATTTATTTCCTTTTACTTCTAGGCATTTAGGATGATCACACACACACACACACGCACACACACACACACGCACAGAGCTACACATGACCTGCTCTGGTCAATGAAATAGGAGAGAAGTAGTGACCTGTGTCTTCCAGCATTTTCCATCTTCCCTCCTCCCTGCTGCAGTGATTGGCAACATGGCCACTGTGCCTCAGCGGTCAGGGTCCCTGAATGAAGGCCCTGTGGAGTCCAGCCACTAAGGACTTTTGTGACCAAGAAATACACTGTAATTTTGTTAAGCTAATGTGCTTTGGGGATTATTTGTTACTTAACCTAACTTAACCTGACTAATACATCACCTTCCCTTGTTCCAAAAAGAAGTTAAAGTAACTTGAAGAGATATATAGCACCATAGGATAAAAAAGTGACTAGTTAAGGATAACATTTGTCTTAGAGAATCACTGGGAGAAAACATGTATATCCATCCATGTGATTGATGATCATCAGGTATAACAATATGAGCCTCTAGGGTTTTGTTTTTGTTTTTGTTTTTGTTTTACCTTTGGTTCCTTCTGTATGGTGGTCCTTCCGAACCCCAGTATTGTCTTTCACCTTCCACCATCTCGGGAAAGCCTTCTTTGACCTACTTACATACAATTACAACCTAGTTTCTTCCAGGTCACACTTATTATCACTCTTACTTATTTTTTTCCATTGTATTTATCACCACCTGCCATACTAAATATTTTACTTCTTATTTGTTTGGTATTTGTTCCTCAACACAAGAATCGAAGTTCCCCGAGGGGTCTTTATCTGTTTTGATCACTGCTGTACCCCCAGATCACCTAGAACAGTGCCTGACATATAGTCAGTGCTCAATAAATATTTTCGAATGGGGTTTGAGTTAATCAATCATAATTTGATAGGAGTTCCCAGAATCCTTAGTATAGACATGAAAATGAAGGAAATGGCCAACTGCCTGGTGTCTCAGGGTTTAGGATATCAAGATATATGCACCACACGGTCTTCTGCGTGGACACCCTCCTTGCCCCTAGTCTGTCCATCAGCACCTGCCCTGCCTCTGCTCCCTTTTTTGACATGCTGGTTTTGAGAGATAACTACCCACTACAGAGACTTCAGCAACAACAACTTTGACAACTAAAACAAAATAATGATTAGCATTTATCAAGCACCTAAGATGTGCCAGCTTTAAAGCTAAGTACATTCCATTCATGATCTAATTTGAATTTCAAAAAACTCTGAAGTCAGTACTGTTACCACCATTATTTCAAAGATGAACAAACTGAGGCTTAATGGTGCTAAATAATGTACCCAAAGCCACATTCCTAGTAAGTGGTAATGTGGGTGTTTGGCTATCTATTTCTGTGTAACAAGCCACCTCAAACATGGTGGCTTAAAATAATTTGTTATTGTTTGTCATGATTCTGTGGGTTGAATGGGCTCCGCTAGATGGCTCTCTCTTGGAGTCTCTCACATGGCTGTGGATGGTTGCAGGTGGGTGGCGGCTGGCCTGGGTGTCCCAGATGGCTTTCGCAGGTCTGGCATCTCCGAAGGGAGGGATAGAACACTTGGCGACTGTCCAGCCATCTCTCCGTCTATCTGGTCTCTCCACATTGCTAGTGTAGGGTTCCTCACTGTGTGGAGGCCCCGGGGTGGTCAGACTTCTCGTGTGGTGACTGGCTTCTTATGAAGTGGCCTTGGAGGTCACACAGTGTCACTTCCCTCGCACGCTATTAGCTACACAGGACCAGCTCGTAGTCACTGTGGAGGGCATAAATACATAAATAACATTGGGGGATTATTTTGGAGACTTGCTATCGTGGTGGGATTTTTAAACCAGACATTCTGAACCTAAGCTAGTAGTTGCAAACCCAAGTATCTAAACGGAGCAAGCAGGTGACATATGAGGAAGGAAGGCCTGATGCAAGACACGTGCCACTGGAGGAGACTGAGGGGAACTGGAGAGCACAGGCCTTTCTATTTTATTTATTTTCATTTTTTTATGAGTTTCAGAGGTAGAATTTAGTGATTCATCAGTTGCATATAACACCCAGTGCTCATTACATCCCATGCCCTCCTCAAGGCCCATCACCCAGTTACCCCATTCCCCCAACCCCCTCCCCTCCAGCAACCCTCAGTTTATTTCCTATAGTTAAGAGTCTATTATGGTTTGTCTCCCTCTCTGTTTTCATCTTATTTTATTTTCCTTCCCTTCCCCTTTGTTCATCTGTTTTGTTTCTTAAATTCCACATATGAGCGAAATCCTATGGTATTTGTCTTTCTCTGATTGACTTATTTCACTCAGCATAATACCCTCTAGTTCCATCCATGGCATTGCAAATGGCAAGATCTCATTCTTTTTGATGGCTGAGTAATATCCCATTGTATATATGGACCACATCTTCTTTATCCATTCATCTCTTGTTGGACACCTTGGCTCTTTCCACAGTTTGGCTACTGTGGACATTGCTGCTATAAACATTGGGGTGCAGGTGCCCCTTTGAATCACTACGTTTGTATCCTTTGGAGCACAGGCCTTATTAAAGGACCACCTGCTATCAGCACCAGCAACTTTGTCTTGCAAGACTTCAGGGCCCAAATTACCGCGTATTAAGGGAAGCCATATATATATATATATAATATCCTAATTTTAAAAACATGCTATAAGTCAAGCAAAACACTCATGTGTTTGGTCTGTGGGCTTCCAAATTATAAACCATGTGCTGGATCTCCAAGGTAATGTTCACCGTCTCCAGTGCAGCACACGATGCCCTTGTGATTGTGGGGGCCAGCTTACCTGACTCCCCAGCTTCATTTCTCTCTCCTCTCCAGCAGTCATGCATTCACCAAGATTTATCGATTCCTACTAAATGCTAAGCAAGTTCTAGATGCTGGGAATATAACAGAGAACAAAACAAAGTCCCTGCCCTCCGGGGGCTGATATTCTAGTTGGCAGAGACTGCCAATACACATATAAAGGTATAAAATGTCAGATGGCACTGAGTCGGCGAGAAAAATAAAGCAGGCTGGTTGCCGGACATGCCTTCTTTGTCATGCTCATCTGTCTGCCTTGAATGACTTTCCCTCCCTTGCCGCCTAGCTACTTCCTACCTACCTATCACTGGAGGCTTGGCTTGAGCATCACAATCTTGCGGTATTTTCTCTGACTCCGCATTCTGCCCTGTAAGGTTGGTGACCCTCCTCCTAGCTCCCAAGGCACTGTGCCTACTCTTACTGTGAGGTTATAACTGTTTGTTAAGCTAGTATTCACTTTCTGGTATCTACCACCAGATAGTACTAAATTGAGGGCTTCTGTATTTCCTTAAATTTTCTATAAATCTTTGTCGATCAATGGAGCACCCTCTTTGTGAAGATCTTTAGGGAGGAAGCTGCTGGGTGGGAGAGAAATGCTCCCCACCTGTTTTCTTCTTTCCCTTTCCAGTAAGAAAAGTGCTTCCCTCTGCTGTCCAAGCCCAGAACTGTGCTTGTGGTTACTTGGGAAATGAAGTTAAAGGTCATCGTTTATATCCTTTGGTTTAGGGGCAAGATATTAATGAGTGTGAAATATTGTCTTATATTATCAGTGAGTCAAAGAGCCAAAGCTAACTTTACCTGGTCATGAGAAGATACTGATGTACTCATTCTCTTTGCATACTCATATATTTATAGTTGCAATTCGTGTTTGCATAGTCACGCACACATTCATACACATCAGGTGAAAAACACATCCCCTGTGTGTACAGACTGAACCATGTGCACTTATGCTGGGCCACTGAGGCAAACAGGATGCAGATTTACGATTGACCAGCATCAAACGCCAGAAGCTGCTTCTGGCACAGCCCCATCTCAGATCCGTATCTCTGACTGGCTCTTCGCTGTGCTTCCTCTATCTGGCTCCTCTGCCTGAGTTTCCAGTGAGAAAAGCCTCCTCTGGCTCAGATTCTGAGGACACCGGCGAGTGGGCCTGGATGCTGGCTCGGTTTTCTAGAAGACCCGGGGCAGGGGCTCCCTCTGCACGCGTGTGGCCGCCCTGTGGAACAAGGGGAGGGCTGACTGTCTTTCACTGGCGGGCGGAGCATACGTGTTCCACTGCGCGCGGAACGCTCGAGCTCTCAGCCCAGCTCGCACAGCCATTTCCAGAGATGAGATGTGTCTCATCTCTGGAAATCCTGAGTTTCAGGCTGTGTCAGAGCCACCCCAAAAGAAAGTGACCGGGCTTGGAGCCGCGTGGGGAGAGGAAACTCCGGGCAGCAGGCAGCTGCTGGGGAGTGTGTGCCCCCAGGGGCGGCTGTGGGGAAGGGCCCCCGGGAGCAACCCAGGCGGGTCACCTGGAGGAGGAGGAGGACCATGGGGCTGTGGCTCAGGGACAGTTCCCTGGAGCTCTGAGCACACTGAGCAGTGGAGATTCGGTCACAAACCTGATTACAACTTCTCATGACTTGTTTGCCAGCTTCATTCCTATGCCTGTGTGTTGTTAAACATAAAGCTAAAATAAACAAGAGGGGCTGATTCGTCAAGCCCCCTCACTGTCCATTCCCCCAAACTCACTCCAAATAGGACTTTTCTCCCAGTACTCATTTGGAGGCCCCCAGAGTGCTTGTCACCGTTGGTCTTGCAATGCAGTGACTGTCACATGGAGACTCTTCGGCTTTAGGGCCATCTTTCTGACTGGGCAACCAGCACGAGGACTGGCCTGCTCTCTGCCTCCCTGATGAGTACAGCACAGAGCTTGGCGCCAGGAGTTCAGGGATTGAGGGTAGAACCAAGGACGCTTACACTCACCCCTTTCCCTTGTCCACTCCTGGTGACCGACAGCCCGCATTGGTCACATTGTGGGAAGGGAATTGCCAGATGCTGTACATGTGTTTTGAGTAGATCAGGTCAGGTTGGTAGAACACACAGCACAGCATGAGCTGTGTTATGTGTTATGTCTTTAGCCTGCCCATAATTTTACAGCCATTTTGTAATCTAGGAGCCACAACCCTCACTGATGGGTTGCTGGGTAGAATCCTTGAGGACCAAGGATCTCTTGTGCTTCATTGCATCCCCACAGTGGTATGCAGGGCCTGATGCTCAGCAGAAGTTGGGAGAATGACTGGGTAGCTCCTGGTTTGGTGGTGGTGCATCAGTCTGTATCTTGCTGCCTCTCTCCAACTCCAGATGGGAAGGGAGGACTGATGATTTGCAGGAAATGAACCAGGAAAGGCAGCAAGAAATCAAAGCATCTACTCAAAAAGTAGGACCTGCAGTCAGTTATGAAGGTCTAATACTGTGCTTTTGTTAAAGAACTGATGTCCTCCCTGTTTGTGCCAGGTGAACACAGGGAAGGACAGCCATCACGGAGAAAGAAGGACTTTGGATCAGATGTCTATTATCAATGGAGGAAGCTTGGGTTTCAGCAACAGAAAAAAATGTGGCTGGTGGTAAATCCCAATTCGGGCATCTTTGGGTGCCTTTAAATTAAAAATTATATTCTGAGGACCTGGAAAGCACTGTGGGAGTCAGAGGAGGCAAAACCTCATCAAAAGCAGTTTCATATTCTCACACTGAACCTCACTGGAAAGTTAGGTGGGTGGAGAACTAGATGTTAGCTCTGTTGTCTGGGTGAGCTCTGCTAGGGCACCAGGGCACCCCCTTAGGGCCCACACCCCCGTTTGGGTGGGGCTGACCTTTCTTCTTCTCAGGAGCCGCAGGACTCAGGCCAGGTGCCCAAAATGTTGTCACTGCCCTTTACTGAAGCTCTCATTCTCCTTGAGCAGTGACTCAGTGTCCTTACTATGGGTTCATTAGGTCTCTTTTGGTTGCAAGTGACAGAAATCCAACTTAAATAGGCTTATACTCAAAAGAAAGAAAGAAAGAAAGAAAAGAAAGAAATGAAAAAGAAAGGTTATGGTTTCCACAACTTATAAAACAGGGGTAGAACTCCAAGATTAAGGCCCTGCTGGACTCAGATGATGTCACCAAGTATCTGTCTTTGTCCATCTCTCAGCTCCAATCACTGGGGCCAGCAGGATTCGTGGTTTTCATGACTGAGCAGGAGGGTATCCAGGTGGGATTAGCTGTGACTGAACCACATAGACAGAGAGGGAGGGCAGGTGATCCACCAAAGAAAATTGGACTGTTGTTACCACATATGGGGCAGGGGTGGTAGGGCAAGATTCCACTGCAGTGAACAAGTGCAGTCACTGATGAGGATTTTGGCATCCTCCCTGCGTTTAAGTGTTCATATAAAAACACTCATGTCTATCTAAGCCTTAAGGGCTGGGCTCCCAAATTGGGTCCCCCTTCCCAACTCCCTTCTGGTTCCATATAGGAGCTGGGTTTTTTTGGGGGGGGTGTCTGTTTTGTTTTATTAGAAAGTTGGCTATTTTCTTGTGGAGGACAATCGCCAAGGGGGCAAATACCATTTCACTATTTCTAGTCCAGCAAAGCAATCAAGAAGTGCAATCTCTGCTCTTAGATGGGGACAAAAGTTGGATTGAATGAAAGAAAGAGACTTTCTGTCTGATTCAAGAAGAAGAGTGTCAGTGACAATAACGTCTAACCTTTGTTTCAGGATGAGAGATGTCACTTAGGACGTGGTATATATCTTCAGTGTGGACCAGACTTCGTCTCTTGGGAAACAGTCAGCTATCAGGTGTGCCCTGACCTTGTGCACAAAGCTGCTCACCACCAACTGCAAGCAGACGCCCCTTGCGTGCCTGACTTGTGGAGAACAGGAGGCTGGGAAGGACACATCCATGCACGAGAAACCTCTGAATATAACACTTGTAATATGTAATTGCTCTGACATAGTTTATTTTTGGAAATGATAAAGCTGCCAGCCAAGATGCTCAGTGCATCTGGGAAGGTCTTTCACCCCAGACTTCCAGCTGGACAGACGATGGGGAGGTTATAACTGGATGGCCACACTGCGTGAAGGCCAAGGGCAGGGTCCATGCCTGGCACAGGGGCGCGCGGATGCAGAGTGAGTACGTGAACGAACACATAGCCCAGTGCTAAGAGGCATTCCAGTGCCAACTCCCCTGACCGTGAACGTGAACGCAGGGATCCCCCACCAGGACGGCAGCCAGCACGCCACGGGTATCGGAGAATGTGAAAAAATGGGCAACACAAACAATGTGCCCGTCCACTAGAGAAAGGGGATGCGGGCAGGAGAAATTTTTGGAAGGAGATGTGATGACGCTTTGCGTCGGGCCCTGAGGACTTGTGTGAAAGGAAGTGCTTTCTGCCACCCACTGACCACTTCCTCAGCACCCACCTCACTCTGTGGAGCTGCAGCCTGAAGAGAACCAGGCCAAGGAGTGCTGGGAAGACTGAGCTGCTTTAGCGACCGCAGTCATCTGTGTCCTTCTTCTCTGCACCCGTCCTCTCCAGCCTCCCTGCCCCCCGCCCCGTGTGGTGGTGTTGGTTAACTGAGCACAAGGAGAGGAGCAGACTTGTGCAGGAGGTCACACACGCGTGTGTGCACATGTCAGGCTGCCGGTGTGAGAGAAGTATTCAGCGTGCAGCAATGAGGAAGGCCAGGAGCCGAGAAGTAAGTGAATTCAGAGCTGCGAGGTGAAGGGACCTTTGCTCCCTTGGTTGAAATCCGCCCCCCACCTCCGCTTAGAAGATCAGAGCCCGAGGAGTGCCAGGCCCGGGGCTGACATCTCCCTTTCCTTGCTGTCAAGTAACCTTGATAGGTGAACAGTGAGACATGCAAGGATAAGGGCAGCGTAGGATCAAGGGCACTCACGGGTTAGATTACAGCAAAGAAGCAGCTGATTCAGCCATTTGTCAGTCGCTCTCTGGAGATGCGTTCAGGTCTCGGTGTGTGTTCAAACCAGTTCTGTTGCGGGAAGGACAGACTAGACATGGACAGCACGAGGCAAAGGTTAACCTCTGTAGTGGTGGTGAGGGCGGGTTTCTGAGGCTGACCATAAAAGGGCAAGCAGGCTGGCCCCCACAGCAGTGAGGCGTGGGACAGGAGACAGCTGGGAGGCACCTGGGTAGGCCGGTGGGGCACCTGTCAGCGGGCTGCCTCGGGGGGGCTCAAGCACAGGGGCCAGGGAGGAGAGCCTGGGGCAGGGGAGCGGGCCTCGGAAGACAGCAGGGTGCAAAGCAGGGTCTGAGTGTTTGAGGAAGGGACATGTGGGCAGGGACTCTGGGATCAGGGAGCAAGTCTCCATTCCTGGATGGCCCTGCGTCATGGGCCCTGGAACTGGTTTAAATCCAGGCTCTGCCCCTTAATAGTTGTGTGTGTGATTTTGGAAAAACCACTTAACCTTTCTGAGCTTTAGTCTCCCGATCTGCCAAGAAGAATATTTAACCTTATTGGCTTGTTTAGAGGAATCAACATGAGAATCCATGCAGAGGATCTGATTCAGTATCTGAACATAATGGGTACCCCGTAAACGTGAACACTCGTGATGTTTGCAAACATCCCTGGGGGCAGCAGGGGGCTGTGTGCTGATAAGAACCAGGCCATGAAGTTAGAACCGGACCCACAGCAAAAGTGACATGAGTGCCGGTCTCCTATTCTTGCTGGCCTAGGAAATTGGACGGGTCCCAGAGCTTGTTGGCTCGGGGCTGGCCAGGCTGCAGCCCGTCGAGTAGGGCCAGATGGCACAGGGCTAATATGTTTTGGAGAAAGGGGATGGATGGGGTACGGAGCCAGCGGGTGGCCAGAGCTGGAGGCAGGATGCCCTCTGCGAGTTCTGTTGCTTGAGGACCGAGGCTCGGGCGTGTTGGCTCGGGGCTGGCCAGGCTGCAGCCTGTCGAGTAGGGCCAGATGGCACAGGGCAGAAAGGGCGTTCCCGTGTTCCTGTGTGGCTTGGTTTTGTTCGTTGCAGCTGATTTTCTAGGATTTCAGTTCCTGCCTGGGTGGAATGGGCATCAAGTCCATTTCTGGCTGGTTTCCAGGAGCGGCAGCTTTCAGCATGTCAGCTTTAATACTCTCTATGACTCTGGCCTCTGGGCTAGCAGGGCTCTCGTGAGTCTGGCCATGCTGGTGTGCAAGCACTTCCCCGTGTTAAGGAGCCCCGCCCTCCTGCGTTCCTCTTCTTGCCAGTCCTTCCCATCTCCTCCCTTTCTCCAGGACTCAGCCTGCCTTTCCTCACTGACCCTTTATTTCCCACCTTGTGCCTCTTTTACTTCCATTCCTCTGTCCTCCATTTTTCCTGTTTGTCTTTTGAGCTGTTAACCAACCTCTTGCTCACCATGGAACCATGCTCTTTGGAGCTACAAGGGAGCTCAGGATCATCTAGTGCAGCCCCTTGCCCCAAATCTCTGCCAAGGCATCATTGATCCAGTGCTCAGCTAGCTCCTGGAACCGGGAACTGACGGTAGCCCGCGGCCACTCCTTCTGTGTTTGTAGCTCTTTGTCGGCACAGTGGGAATCCACCGATGGAAGAAGTTGTCTCCCTGCCTTTGCAGAGCTCAGAGTCTAGTGGAGCAGAACCTTCCACTGTTTGGTTCTTGTTTTACCCCATAGTGTCTCTTCGGTTGAACAATACTCAGAAAATATTTATTGAGCAGTTCCTGTGCGCCAGCCTCCGGGCTAGAGATTGTGATTGCGAAATGGACACAAAAATATCCCTGTAGTGAAGATGTTTGAGTTTAGGAAATAGGAGAGATTTCCAGTGACTTGGTGGGTTAAGGGCTATAATCAACAGGCCACAGGAACCTTGAGGAAGGAGGCATTCATTGTACCTCGGGAAGGTTTTCACAAACGGGGTGTTGTCTGAGCTGACTTTGGTAGGAAGAGTTCATCAGGAAGACCAAAGGACATTGTGGGCAGAGGCTATTCCCAAGTGTGATTTGGGGATACTGGGCTAAGCTAGGCAGCTAGAAGAAGATGACTAGGATTAACTGTGAAGGAAGGCACAAACCAAGCAAAGGGCTGGAACGATGTAGCGATTCCCAGGAAAAGGGGATGAAAACCCCATGTACCATGATGTGGGAGACCCGCACATGTGCGGCGCAGTGAGGTCTAGGATCAGGAGCCCTGAGGATGCAGTCGGGGGGGGGGGGGCTGGTCCGGGCATTCTGGTGGAAGAACAGCCTGGCTGGGCTCTCATGTCCTCTTCTGTCAACAGAGGAGGTGGTAATACCTGGGCTGCCTGTCTTGAGGTGCGGGTGAGGAGAGGGGGACGGTGGGGTCTGTGAAGCCTCAGGGCCTGGAACACAGTGCCTTTAGGGAGGTGAGGATAGTTAATGGCTGAGAGTGAAGCAGGTAGGTGTTATAAAAACAGGAGGGGCAGGGAAGGGGGAGGGGGTGGTGTGGGGATGGAAAAGTGTGAATGAAGACCTTCAACTTAGAACTCAGGTTCCCTAGAATGACAGGAAGATTTTGAGGTTACGTGTTGGGGGAGGGGAACTTACCTGTCAAAGGTTCTCCAGGTGCCTGAGCCTCTGCAGGACAAGAGGATGGCTGTGGGAAGAAGAGAAAGCTAAAGAGTGACGGTGTGGTCTGGTGGAAAGTTGAATTCAAATCTGAGCTCAGCCACTTCATGAGTTCTTCAGCTTTTCTGAATCATTTCAAAATGCAGATAATACTTACCTCAGAAGGCTGTTTGAGAGTCAAGTAAGAGAATGTATAGAGTGCCTGGCATATAGTGGTCGCAAAATCAATGTTTCTTTCCTTCCCCTCTCCTCCCCACCCAACCCAACAGGACACTGAGTCAGCATTTTGACTGCGAGGGACAGGAAAGGCCTGTGGATTTGAGGGCATGTGTAGAAGACACAGGGACACCCCACCCAACTGGGAGCTCCTTAAGGAATGTGCCATGGCCAAGGGTGTGTCTTTGCACCCTCCATGGTGCTTTGCATGAATTGGTGCTCGAGAACATAGAGATGGACTTGGACAGAAATAAATGCTGCGTTTTTCTGTCCAGATACTTACAACGTGGTGGGGACACACTGGGAGACAAGATAGGTTTTCTTCCTAACTCTTCAACACTCTAGCTGTGGCCTTGGGAGAATCCTCTCACCTCTCTGGGGCTCAGGTCCACATCTGTGAAATAAGGGGTGCGGCAGGATGATCTCCACATTATTCTAGCGATGAGGTTCGAGAGCCAGGGAAGGTGTGAGGTTGATACGACAATATTGCGCCTGGTTTGCAAACAAGGCTCAGAGGTGAGAGCCTCATTTGTTGACTAACAAACTGGTACAGAGCTCTGGACTCTTCACTCATTGGGCTGAGGCTGTCCTTTTCCTGTTGTCCCATGGCCCGTGACAGCAAAGCATATCCCAGACTCAGAGGCTGTGCGCCCAAAAGTTGATTCTCGTGAGACCCCCAGGCTGGAAGGCTCTCGAGGCATCCAGATGCGCAGCCCTCACCAACATCTGCTAGACACTCAAAGGAAACAGTGGGTGACAAAGACACAACGACTTTGACATTTGAGTCAGTCTTTGGTGCTTCTGACTTTCCCACAAACCCACCATGACATGTGCTTTTGCAATGAAGCATTTCAAACATCAATAAGGGGCTCATAAAAGAGCCCACAAGACTCAGGCATTTCCATTCTTAAAAGATGTTGTTTAGGGGTGTGCCCCACACCCTATCCTACCTCCTCACTGCCCTGGAGGCAGCGTGCTCCCAGCCCTATGCACCTGGGGGTGCTGCTCATGGGGTAGGTTTAAGCACTCTTGTTTCCTAATCATTTTCACATTGTGCCCTTTTTGGGTTAGAATTTTGGCTCAAACATCAACAGGCTTTGTGACCCTAGGTAAGTTGCTTCACTTGTTTGAGTGTTAGTTTCCTCACTTACATTCATCTCATCAATAGATATTTATGAGTGCCTTTAATGCCAAGTACTATTCTAGATTTGGAATTCACAGTTAGCCATTTCTCTAATTGGCAGAAATCCAGACAGTTAGACATTCATATGATTAATAACCAGCATCTGACCTCAGTGCTGTTTGCAGTGGTTCTAATGTATTATTGTGCTTGCATATGAGGACTCAGAAGAAAAGATGGTCAATCTGCTTACACTACAAAGCTGTAGTAATCAAAACGGTATGGTACTAGCACAAAAATAGACACATAGATCAATAAAACAGAATAAAGAACCAAGAAATAAACCCATACTTGTATGGTCAATCTAGAACAAAGGAGGCAAAAACATAAATAGGAAAGAGACAGTCTTTTCAATTAATGGTGAAACTGGACAGCTACATGCACAAGAACGAAACTGGACAACCACTTTCTCACACCATACACAAAAATAAACTCAAAATGTTAAAGACCTAAATGTGACACCAAAAAAATAACGCAATTAAAAATGGGCGAGGACCTGAATAGACATTTTCAAAGAAGACATACAGATGGCCAACAGACATACGGAAAGGTATTCAATATCATGAATCATCAGGGAGATGCAAATCCAAACCACAGTGAGAGATCAGCTCACACGTCAGAATGGCTAGAGTCAAAAAGATAAGAAATAACGAGTGTTGGTGAGGGTGTGGAGAAAAAGGAACCCTCATGCACTGTTGACAGTGATGCAAATTTGTGCGGCCGCTATGGAAAACAGTATGGAGGTCCCTCAAAAAATTAAAAATAGAAATGAGCCAGTAATTCTATTACTGGGTATTTACCCAAAGAAAATAAAAACACTAATTTGAAAAGATATATGCACCCTTGGGTGTATGTGTGTGTGTGTGTGTGTAGACATACATACATACATATATAATGGAATATTATTCAGCCATGAAAAGGATGAGATCTTGCCATTTAAAACATGGATGAACCTAGAGGATATTATACTAAGTAAAATAAATTAGAGAAAAACAAATACTATATGAGTTCACTTACATGGGAAATTTAAAAAATAAAACAAAGAGCAGAAAAAGACCCTTAAATACAGGGAACGAATTGATAGCTGCCAGAGGACAGGGGATGGGGGGATGGGCACAATGGGTGAAGAGGAGTGGGGGGCACAGGCTTCCAGTTATGGAAGGACTAAGTCATGGGAATAAAAGCTATAGCACAGGGAATATAGTCAATGGTGTAATAGTGTTGTATGGTGACAGATGGTAGCTACACTCATAGTGAGCACAACATGATATATAGAGAAGTTGAATCACTATTTTGCACGCCTGAAACTAATATAACACTGTGTGTCAACTGTACTTCAATAAAAATACAAAAATTTGGGGGTGCTTGGGTGGGTCTGTCAGTTTAGGATCCGGCTCTTGATACCAGCTCAGGTCTTGATCTCAGGGTCGTGAGTTCAAGCTCCGCATTGGGTTCCACACTGGGCGTGGAGCCTTCCAAAAAAAAAAAAAATCAAATAAAAAGATGGTCAATCTCCTGAGCCACCACCTAAACTTTATCACGTCAGGGTCAGCCACCAGGGTTCTAACTATAAGAAAACTTGATAAGCCTCTTGAGAGAAACAGTGACTGCATTGAATGGTGTTCAGACTTTTGAGTCAGGAGTGAGGACAGTCTCTCCCTGGCTTCTTGGGACGTTCTTCAGTGGCAAGGAGGTCATCTGGAGGTGGGAAAGACCAACCTGGCACCCAGCTGGATTATTAATGGGATGGATGCCTTTGGGTGTAAGCCTGTGAGGTTCCTCTCAAATGCCTTCTGACTTGTCTCAGGGTTTAAGAGCCAAAATTTGATGAGAAACTGAGAAAGTGAATGAGCTGTGATTTGAGGGTGCTATAGAACTACTGTATGGGGAGTCTGGTAAGAATTATTTCAATATTTATTGCACATTAGTTGCCAGGCACTGTGCTAGGCTGCGTATACAAGAGAGTGCAGAAGACAGACATGATTCTGTATCTATATCTGATGATATCTATTTATGAAATTGTGCTAAGTACAAGAAAAGGGAAAAAAAAAAAAACAGAGTATGATGAGAGAGAATGCTAACTGGGATTATCTCATTTAGATGGAGTGACCAGTGAAGACCTCTTTGAGGAAGTGATATTCGGTTTAGAACTGAAGGATTCTGGGAGCTGGTCATATAAAAGTAGGGCCGAGGTGGGGCAATTCTGGTCAATGGCAGCAGCTTGGGCAAAGGCCCTGAGGTGGGCAAGAACTTGCCGTATTTGATGCCGTATTTGAAAGGCCCATGTGACTGCAGTGTGGCATGAGAGGAATAGAGTAGAAAGCGAGTTGCAGAGTAAGGAAGCGCCCAGATAACGAGGGGCTTGGAAGTCACCCTGAAGATTTCAGATTTTATTCTCAATGGCAATGGAAATGCATCGGTGGTGACGGAAGGAGTGCTGGCCTCAGAGAAAGGAGGGGACAGTGCAACGCTGTGTGCTTCCCCATGTTGGCAGCAGGGCCGCTGGCACCTGCAGCGTGTCCTCCGAAGATTGCACGCTCAGCATCACTGAGTGAGGTGGCAGAAGGATCTTAATGGTTCCATTGTGCACCACCCCGCGTGACTGCTGAGTCATGTCTAGAGCTCCAGGCCATGACAGTCCACTGAGGCCGCTCCCCTGCTAAAACACGGGAGGGACGGAAAGAAAGAGGAGCCCCTTCCCCTTCCTCTTCTGTTCTTTTAACCTCCATGTGGCTGACATGCTAAGATGGGGAAAGATCACTGGAATTCTTTTACTAAAGGGTCTGGACAATTTCTGAAGGGAATTACGATGCTAGAGGGACCATCATTAAAGATAATTTAAATTTCATCTAATAAGGTCAGATACCTAAAAAAAATTCTAACAACTTGTACAAGGAGCGTTCTCTGATTTGGTCCTGCGCTTAAATTTGCTCCCAAGCCTCACCCACATCCCATTAAATCTCTACGACAGGCAATCCTACCCCTTATCCGAAAGAAATCACCAGTTCTGAATCTTTCTCCCCCATCCATCCTCAAGGAACGCTGGCTCGAGAATCAGAGAGGCCGCCAGCACAAGGAGAGGGATGAAGTGAGAAAGAGAGAAGTTCCTCAATTGGAGTTTCCCACACGTGGGAGCTGCCAGCCTGCTGTCCCTTTGATTTATTTATTCAGTGCATCTTTTTTTTTTTAAGGTTTATTTATTTTTAGTAATCTCTACACACAATGTGGGGCTCAAACTCACGGCCCCGAGATCAAGAGTCGCCTGCTTTAATGTCTGAGCCAGCCAGGCGCCCCTTCAGTGCATCTTTCAAAGGCAAATATATGTGTTTTCCCCCCACACCCCCCAGCAATCACAGAGCTAACATCTTATTTGAAAAGATTATTTCTGCTAATGAACAAGGTTCTGGTAGTACCCCAAACTATGACAAGTCCCTGTTATTGTCTGTTAGAGTGTTTATTTCTCCATGATTTAGCCAACATATGATATTTGGTGGCATTATCAAAGAGCGATACTGGTGTTTAAAGACTGCACTCTGTCTCTATTTCTGTTCAGATTCTCCCCAGGATCCGAGGACACTGGATGGGTTGGGGGCAGATATAGGATTCTGATTCCTCCTATCCCGGATTAAATCAAGAAGCAGGGCAGAGGGAGGTGTGAAAGTATAGCATAATTCTTACTGAAGAATGCTAGAAGTTTCTGTGCGAGTTTGAGAGAGAATCTTAGCCTGAAACAGAGGGGTCCATCAGTCCATCAGTCCACTGGCAGAATCTCTGCGGATCCTGGTTGTTGGGCATTGACTTGTACTTCTTCCTGCAACCTATCTCCCCTCTGCACCTTCTTTTATCTTTAGTGGAAGACCATCAGGTATGTTAAGTCTAAGGATGGATTACATGTGGGAAGATTTGCTGCATTTACAACAGCAAGGACAACATTTGCTAAGAGCTTACTTTGAAGCTAGGGACTATTTTAAGTGTAGCAAGTGCTTTGACTCACTTAGTGTTCACAATGCCCTATGAAATAAATACTGTTCTGATCAGGCCCGTTTTTATAGATGAGAAAACTGTGGCACCGAGGAGGGACAGTGCCTGTCCAGTTCAGCTCATAAGTAGAAGTGCTGGGATTTGAACCCCACACAGTTTAACTCAAGAACCAGAAACCCCTAAGCATCATGCAACACTTTCTATCCTCCCCATCCTCGATGTGGTGTGTTTTTTCACTCATTTGAATCTTTGCCAACTTCAGTAAAATTTTAACAGTATAAAAAAGATGATTCTATAGGGTTTTTATCTGAGTTATTTCAGGATACTTTCAGGGTTTTTTTTTTTTTTTTTTGGTTGTATGCACGGTGGAATTCTTAAAATTATACATTCCTATGATCACTTCTGGACTTTAAACTTGCCATTTTTCGTAAGTATGAGTAAAGCCATATGTGAGTTCAAAAAGCACATTCACTCTGCCCATCTCGAAAAGATAGTGAGAAGCTCATGCAGTCGTTCTGCTCTCATCTGTCACACTGTCTCCTGAGTGCAGAGTGGGATGTGGGCAGAAGTGTCTGGACAGAAGACAGTGCCGGGTGTTGGAGTGTAACGGGAAGGGGCCCCATGTGTCACGCTAGGGAATTTGAACGACTTGAGGCTTCAAACCCTCAACACAAGTTTTTAGGTGAGAAAGTGAGATCTCCGAGTTTGTTTTTATCAGCGTGGTTCTGGCGTCATTCTGCAGGGTGATTTGTGCTCGGGAAGGCTGGTGGGAGGGAGAGCAGTTAGGGTGCCATTGCCCTAGGGCAGGTGAGAGGTAATAAACGTCTGCCCTAAGACAATAACAGGAAAAATAGAAGTGAAGAGGGTGTGCTGATGTGAGAAACAGGTGCGGGGAAAATCAACAGGCCTGGGTTCAATGTTGCGGGAGAAAGAGAGAGAAGTTGAAGTCATCACCAGAGAGACTGACATCAAGTGAAACAGGCAGAATGGGGGGAGGAGGGGCTGGGGGGGCAGAAGGTGGCAGGGAAATAAATCTGGTGTTGCTTTGGCTCAGGTGGGAAGCCAGAATGACAGCCACAGAAATGCCACAGCATGATGGAAATGCTAATGAAATCTGAAAAGTGGAGCTCACAGGTAAAATGGAAAACAGGGTTTAATGAGAGGTTTATAGGGTTTGTGTGGGAGCATGATTGGGACTGCCACCAAGCACTTGGGAGTTACTGGCATATAAATGGTATTCGAAGCCAGAGAAAAAGTGAGGTCCGTCCAGATAGAGTTCCCATCTTTACTAAAAAAACAAACCAATAGGACAATCAGTTAAATTTGAATGTCAGATAAATGACAAATAACTTTTTAGCATGTTCCACATGATGTTTAGGACACTTATCCTAGAAATGATTTCTTTATGTGAAATTCAAATTTAACTGAACACCATGTGTTACACCCGACAACCACATCACAGGCTGCAACCAAAGGCCTTCAGGGACCAGAGGGCCATCGCCGGAGGACCTGGTGTGTGAGGCACAGTGCAGGGTGGGGCAGCTCGGCTGCAGGGGTTGGGCTGGCCTCTAGGGTGTCCAGGATTCTAATGTTTCAAAAACATGATAAAATAAATATATTTTAATGTGGACTATCCCCATTTTAAAAGGGGGCAACAGAGAAGAGAAAAAACATAGTGAGGTCCATGGGTTCCATAGGGCATATCAGCCACTGGTTTGCAACCTCTGATCTAATCCCTGGAGAGGGGGTGGGGCAGATTTCTACCCCATACATTATAGTGCTTTGCAGTGTTAAGGGTAAATAGTACTTGGGTGTGGGCAAAGGATAGCAGCAAGGGATTGATTGCCTCATGCAAAAGGTAAGATGTGGACGCGACTCCATAGTCTTGCCCCCCAGGGCCTGGACACCTGCGCCCAGCGCTCCCCGCGCTCGCAGGGCCTGAAAAAAATCAGGCGACCCCACCAGCGTTATCAGCCCTGCAGGCTTTCATCAGAAAATTGTGGGCGGAAACTTCCCGGGGTTTGCTCTGAGCGTCTAGTCTTTGAGGCTTCTCAGCTTCAGATGCAAAGTGAGTGGGTGTCTCTTTGAGAAGCAGAAAGAGAGAAGGAAAGAGAGGACGAAAGAGAGGTGTTTCCCTTGGCGATGGAAACTCTATAAAGAGAGAGCCGGCTTGTCTTCTCTCGAGCAGCCAGAAAAACAGCGGTGTCGGCCTTGGCCCTGACACCTTAGCTGGGGGCTAGCTCGAGGAACCGGCTGCCATGCAGCAGCCCTTCAGTTACCCGTACCCCCAAATCTACTGGGTGGACAGCAGTGCTAGCTCTCCCTGGGCCTCTCCGGGCTCGGTCCTCCCATGTCCGTCCTCCGTGCCGGGAAGGCCTGGGCCGAGGAGGCCGCCGCCGCCGCCCCCCCCAACACCCCCAACACTACCACCGCCGGAGTCCTTAGCTCGGCTGCCGCTGCGGCCGCTGAAGACGCGGAGGGACCACAACACAGGCCTGTGTCTCCTTGTGATGTTTTTCATGGTTCTGGCAGCCCTGGTGGGGCTGGGGCTGGGGATGTTTCAGCTTTTCCACCTACAAAAGGAGCTGGCTGAACTCAGAGAGGTAAGCTAGTGTAGCAGCTCTGCTGTAGCGGAGGCCCGAGGGATGCCGAGGCCCAGAGGGGCCGTGGCCTCGCTTGCAAAGTATTTTCTAGTCCTTTTTTTCTCCTGTCTCAGAAATGGATCATTCTAGTCGTTCTATTCCAGAGGCAGAGAAACGGAGGCTCAAATGAGTCAAGGGGGTATTTGCTCTCTTGTAGAGGATCAGGGCCCAGATAGGACGGGCACTTAACAATTCTTCTTTTCTCGGTTGGCAAGGCCGCCTGCTGAACCCCTACTAGAGGTTAGTGATTCAAAAAGGAATTTGGAGTCTTGCTTAGAAGTGAATTTGTTTAAATGAGCAAACTAAATTTCCTTGAAAATGCTTAAAAATATTAGAACTATTCCAAATCACAAAACTGGGGCATGGTGAGACATGATTGCATGGCCAGAGTCTGAGTTAGGAGAGGTTCTGATGTATGGAGATTTCCTTCTTAGGTTTATTTGGTTTGTTTGACAACTTTGCCCCCTCTAGCTTAAAGAACTTCATATTTATTATGCATCTTTTTTTTCTCTCTCTCTTTTGCCAGTCCACCAGCCAAAGTCCTAGAGCATCATCTTTGGAGAAGCAAATAGGTGAGTCTTTTTTTTTTTTTTTAAGGATTTTATTTATTTATTTGAGAGAGAGAATGAGAGAGAGAGAGCACATGAGAGGGGGGAGGGTCAGAGGGAGAAGCAGACTCCCTGCCGAGCAGGGAGCCCGATGCGGGACTCGATCCCGGGACTCCAGGATCATGACCTGAGCCGAAGGCAGTCGCTTAACCAACTGAGCCACCCAGGCGCCCTAGGTGAGTCTTTTTATGCATGTATATTGAGTTTCTAAAGACAGTCCTCATTGCTGAACCATGTTGGTTGAATGCCTTGAATTCCATCCCATTCTTGGACACATGTATACTACAAAAGAAATCCTGGCTAATTCGGAATCTTTGCTTATTTTCGTTCCTTGAGCTGCCCTAACATTGAAGTGAATTTAATCATTCAAAATCAGTATAACTGAGTACTGCACACAATTCAAATAATTTCCATTCGACTTTGGAAAGCGACAACACATATACGGCTGGCTCCAGGCCTGTCCCTTCCTCAGGCCTCCTGGGGTCCATGAACAGGGCAGTGGCTATAACTCCCAGGGAGATGCGTGTAGGGGACAAAGACAGATGTTTCCGGGAAAAGTCGTCTCTTCTTTAAACTCTCTGAGAGATTACTCAAGAGTCAAGCTTTAGTTAAAAAATTTTTCTAGGATATATTTAAGCTTTTATTTATTTATTTATTTATTTGAGGGGGAGGGGCAGAGGGAGAGGGAGGGAGAGAATCTTAAATGTGTTCCATGCCCAGCACAGAGCCCGATGCAGGGCTCCATCTCACGATCCTGAGATCATGACCTGAGCCGAAATCAAGAATCAGATGTTTAACTGACTGTGTCACCCAGGTGCCCCTTTAAGCTTTTAAAAAGTATGCAATTAATCATCCACATTAAGGTCATTCTTTTGCACTCACTGGCAGTCTTGGGGGGAAGACCTTAGCCATTTCTCAAGGGCTACTCCAGCTTCCCCCACAACGGCAATCATGAGCTACCTTCAATAATAAAAGAAAGCCCTTTTATGAGATTCAGGACTAGGGAGAAGATGAAAATGTTGAACACTGACCTCGTGTGAAGTTTCAGGACATAGTTTGGAAACTATGGGCAGGTAGATTTAGGATGCTCTGGTTCATTCAACTGAGATTCACCGAACTTTGGATTTGGTAAGAGTTGGAAGGGAGCTTGGAGCAAATCTGGTTCAGTCACCTCACTTTTTGGAAGAGAAACAGAATACCAGACAGATTAGGGGATATGCCCCAAACTGCTGGTGTGGAACTGGGGCTAGAAGGAGCACAGGCTCCTGGTGCTTTGTTGCCTACAGGGCTTTCCAGCATGTAGACTGGTGCCCTATGAAATAGGGAAATTTCTATCTGTCTATGATGTCCATGGAATGCAAAATAAAGATGAGCAGCAAGATGCCTCTGCAAAGACAATAGGTAAATCTTGGGAAGAAAACGGAAGACAGCACTGGCCATCCATTGTGGGGGAGCCTGTTCCAGTTTTTCTTATGTGCCTATTGTAGGTGACCCAAGTCACCCTCCTGCTCCAGAATCTAAGCTCTGTAGGAGCCATCCCTTGGATGCTCTGGTCTCTAGTTCTAGGTCCAAGTCCCTAAGTGTTAGAAAGTCCAGATGTATTCAAGCAGGGTAGAAATACTTGTTAGAAAAATAAAACCTTACGAGGATTTCTAAAATAAAATAGCTTTGAAAATCAGTGGAATGTGGCTGGTGAAACAGGTCCCTAATTACTCATCTTTTACCCACTCTCTGGGGTCATTTTAGCAATTAAAAGTCAAGTGAACAGATGAGTCAGGTCTACCTCTTCCAGTAAACAAGTATCTTCTTATCAACCCAGATGGACCAGAGATTGATGAATCTCCCCATGGAGAACAAAGTAGCAACTTTATTAATAGGAAAAGAGATGCAAATCAAAACAAGGGGATATCCATTTTCATTCATCCCGTTAGTAAAGATTAAAAAAAAAAAAACAGATTGGCAAAAATGTGAGAGAAAAATTTTGCTTAAACATTAGTTGACGGCCAGGGAACATGTAAATTGCTATACCTTTTCTGAAGACCAGTTGGAAAAAATGTACCAAAGGATTAAAAGTGTTAATTTACCGGGGCGCCTGGGTGGCTCAGTTGGTTAAGCATCTGCCTTCAGCTCAAGTCGTGATCCCAGGGTACTGGGATTGAGCCCCATATTGAGCCCCTTACGGAGCCCCACACTGGGCTCCCTACTCCTAGGGGAGCCTCTGGAGCCTGTGGAACCTGCTTCTCCCTCTCCCTCTGCCTGCTGCCCCTCCCTCTTATGCTCACACACTCTCTCTCTCTGCCAAATAAATAAAATCTTTAAAATAAGAAGTGTTAATTTACCATGTAATCTCATCACTAAGAATTTATCTTAATAAGATAATCAGAGGTATACCCAAAAACTCATAAATAAGGGTGTTCATCATTTTCTTATAAGGCTATTTATAATAAACAAGTCAGAAGAAATCTAAATGCCTCTTAACAGGAGATTAAATACATCATGGTATATTCAGAGGGCATCATATGCAGCAAATGAAATCCATATAATTACATTTAAGGCCATGGAGATTGTGTGTTCTATATTGTTAGATAAAAAAGACAAGTTATAAAACAGTATGCTTAGTATAAATTGACTATATAAGTGTATGTGCATATTTTTATATTCTTAGTAAAGAATTAGAAGGATTTATACTTCAACAAATTAACAGCAATTTTCTCTGGGATGTACTATCATAGATTATTTAAACAAATTTATTTGCTCCTTTTTCATTTTCCATTTTTCCACAGTTAACTCATTAAGTCTTTTATTCATTCACAAATGTTCTTGGAGTGCTTCTTATGTCCTGGGCTGGGTGCTGAGTGTTGGTGATGACTGAGAACAAGAGAGACAAGGTCCTGCCCTTAGGGAGCTTTTAGCATGCAGGAAAGGGTAAACAAAAGCAAGCAAGCAGACAATATAATTTCAAATTGTACTAAGTGGGATGTAAGATAGAGTGGTCTGGAAAGTCCCTTCTAAGGAGGTGTTGTGTGTGCGTGCGTGTGTGTGGGGTGGTGTGGGAGGATAGGGGAGAACATTCCAGCAGTGAGAATGGCATGTGCAAAGGCCCTGGGGGTAGGAAACATTGATCACCAAAGTGTAGTATCTATTTCCAGTTTATTTCAGCATTTATCCAGCAGATATTTTTACTGAGGACCCTCTGAGAATCACACTGTGCAAGGCTCTGCGAGGGATAGAACGATATGCAACCTGTGGTTCTCTGTTCCATTTCCTGTCAGTACATGGCTGAATGCCAGACGAGTTGCACAGATGGTTTGTGGTATAGGAATGTAGAGGAGACTCAGTTTTGCCTTTCCTGTTCGCTAACACCTCATTCATGGTGGGTGGTCTTGGGTGGCTAGAGAGGTCATGATTGCTCAGGTCATGCTCTCAGCTGACGGCGGCAAGCTCACGCCACAGGGGAGGTTTGCAGGCTAATTGCAATGAGCTTGATGTGGATGAGGGCTTTTCTGTGAATCTTTCTTAAATGTCTTAGCTGAATTCATTAGCTAAGTGGTGGCTCTCTTTGGTTAAAATATTTGAAGTCAGAGAAATAATGTCTACTTTGGGAGCTATTGCCTATTTTAACGCTTCCAATTTAATTTAGCAAATATTTACTGGTCCCATGCCCTGGGTTAGAAACTGAGTTAAATACTCTTGCGGATTAAACATATAGTAGGAAATTTGCCATTTATTTGGGGGGGATAAGGCAAGCTATACAGTTACCACAGAAATGGGGAGCCAGAACTGACAAAAGAGGTAAAGGCAAAGTGATTCTAGGTTTCAAAGGAGGGAAAAACCATATTTGATTAAAAAGTCCTGGGAGGGTTTCCCCAAGAAAGAGGTATTGCAGGTGGTGTGTATGGGGTTGATAGGAATTTGCCGCAAAGATCTGTTTGGAGGGCATTCTGGGCAGATTAACAGCATGAGCAAAGGCATGGGGGCTGGAAGCTGGGTGTGTTCAGGTTACATCAGAACTAGTGTGCAGCCTTGGCTGACATGAGCAAGCAGAGGAGGTGAGGCTGGACAGACAGGCAGAGATCATGTGGCTGGGGAAACTTTTACACAAGTATACATTCAATGGGGAGCTATTCAAGGCATTTGAGATCTGAGGATGATTAATTTGGGCAGATGGTTGAATGCCACTGAGGGGAAGACCTAGGGGCCAGGAGGTGAAATCATAGTCTTCTTTGGCCTCTGTCCTGTGGAGTTCTAGAGGCAGCTGAACTGGAGTAGAAAAAACCCTAATTTGAAGCCAGGAGACTTGAGTGTCCATCCTATTCTGACATTGAGTAGCTGGGTCTTCTTGGACAAGTCACCCAACTTCTAAGCTCATTTAGCTGTCTATAAGGTGGGACAATAATCTCTATCTCAAAGGACTGTGGCAAGTTCAAATGCAGTAACTGATATGATAGCTCTTTATCAATCAACCTTTTTATTGTTCTTTTGTGACATAATTGTGCATATGTCTATCTCAATTTGGTTTATTTTTTACCTCTTTGATTCTGAAGTATATGTTGCTGTGAGTTCTACCGTCTGGACTTGAATGATTAGTATATGTTAGACTGTTGTCATTTATGTTTTTAAAAAAATCACTTTTATTTAAATGCCCAGTTCAGAGTCCCAACAAAAGAATAGTTGGTATCTCATTTTTACGTATATCTTTCATCTCTCTATGATACAGGTCAACCCAATCCACCCTCTGAAAAAAAGGAGCTGAGAAAAGTGGCCCATTTAACAGGTCTGTATCTGGAAGGTACATGGGGCTTGGGAAAGCCTTTGAAGAAAGAGTAGCTGGTTGGGTACTGTGCTCAGAGAGAGTTGCTACTTTCTGGTGACAGTATTTGACACCCAAGAATAGTCCCATCTTTCTAGTCAAGTCAACCTCACACCCAGACTGAGCCCCTGTGCTAGTCTAGGCCATGTTCTGAACGGGCAAAATGGAGCTGATTATGACATGACCCCCACCCAGGAGGAGCTCACTTTTTTCAATCATTCCAAAGACCCTTAGAGGATTTGGGGCATGGGTTCAAGAGGTGAGATCTGGAAAGGTAGGGAGTGATCAATTATTTTAGTTAGTGCTTTTCTGGTTTTCTAGAAGAGCTTCACTCTGCTTTGCACAAGAGTAGATGGAGGAGTAAGAAGAAGGGTCCAGTCCTGGCACTGGTGGCCTTCCTGCATGTGGCCAACTGGTGGAGTGAAGTGATTTGAAAGCAATGTGGTGTGAGCATTCCCAGGGTACAGTCCGTGAATATCTGCAAAGTGGATAAGTATCACAGAAAGTGGTATGCCACTGTCCCTGGAATTATTTAGGCAAAGGCTGTAGAATGATCCAGTTTGGATCACCAGATATTTATTGAACACATGTTGTGTGCCGAGCCTTGGGGACATGTAGATTAATAATACGTGGTTCCTGCCTTCAAGGAACTTAAAATCTAATAGGGAAATACAGGTACATAAGTGATAATTTCAGTACTGGAGAGTGTTCTCTGCTTAAGGTATGAATATACTGCTGTGGAGACATAAAAGAAAGGGGATTTTAGCCCAAAGTGGGGGTACTGAAGACTCTTTAGTATAGGTGAGGAGTGGATCACATGATCCCTAAGGTTCTTCCCAACTTTAGAATTTCCTTGGGTTTCACTTTTTTCCTCATAGAGAGACCTCAAAACCTAGAAGTTTTGGTGTTAGTTCTGAAGATCATAGAATCTCTGCTCCAGAGAACTAAAATAATCTCAATAATGTCTCATTGTAATTGATTAGGATATATATTATTGTCCCAGTCGTGTAGATGATAAAATTGAGGCAAGCAATTTGATAGAGGTGTTGCAGGAATTCAGTGATGGATCGAGTCTGATCCATTAGCCAGGTCTGTATGGGCTATGCCATTTTGGTTATTTGCTCAAGGAAAGGCCCACAGTTTTGCCTTGGAAGCTTCATTTGTTGGGTGCATGAGCATTCCTGGCTGAAAGCTCCTCTCTGGTTTGATTTCAGGCAAGCCCAACTCAAGATCCATCCCTCTGGAATGGGAAGACACATATGGAATTGCCCTTGTCTCTGGGGTGAAGTATAAGAAGGGTGGCCTTGTGATCAATGATACTGGGTTGTACTTTGTGTATTCCAAGGTGTACTTCAGGGGCCAGTCCTGCAACAACAAGCCCCTGAGCCACAAGGTCTATATGAGGAACTCTAAGTATCCCCAGGATCTGGTGCTGATGGAGGGGAAGATCATGAACTACTGCACTACTGGCCAGATGTGGGCCCGCAGCAGCTACCTGGGGGCGGTATTCAATCTCACCAGCGCTGACCATTTATATGTCAATGTATCTGAACTGTCTTTGGTCAGTTTTGAGGAATCTAAGACATTTTTTGGCTTATATAAGCTCTAAGAAAAGCACTTTGGGAATTCTCTCCATATGGTTCCCTGTTACAGGCACTGAAAATATGGTCTTGAATGAGAGTCTTCTTAAGTCCACTTGAGGTCAAGTGAGAAGACATGAGCCAAGAGTATCTAGAGACCACAGTGTCCAGCAGGTCTATACTTCCTCACCTCATGAGCCAGACAGGAGGGGGAATATGACTGAAGAACTTGAGACTCTGGGCTGCCATGTGAAGATGCAGAGGCAGGAAGAAGCAGCTACCAGAGTGTTCTACACTCATTTTAAGTGTCCAAAAGCATTTTGGCACATTGAAAAGGACACCTGTTAACTCACCTCTTGGGGTGGGTCTACTATCTACCTCAGGGGAGGCTGTCTTTCAGATATATGGATGTGACATGAGTGTATAAGGGATGGAAAAAGAGGACTAGGCTTGCATGATAAGCTAAAGAGGCCACAGGCCAGTGTCCCATTGGAAGCATGTTTACTTCTAAAGGCAGAGCTTGTGCCACCAGGTGATGGTAAGAGAGAAGCAAGGGGGATCTTTTGGGAAGTTGCTCCATTCCCCAAACAGCGTGTATATTTCCAGTGCAATTTTAGGTGTGTGTGTGTGTGTGTGTGTGTGCATGTGCGCTCACATGCATGTGACTAGAAGAGTTACGTAAGAAGAGACAATGTGGAGATTGTGAAGGACATGTTAGGAAAACATGGGTTGCATTTAGTGGTAGATTTTGAATACTTCTTGGCAACTGACTCAGTTGTCCTCAAAATAGTCCTCAAGACTCTTCAACTGTCAGCTGTTGATGCTGTTTTCCTATAATATAATCAGTATTTATATACATTTTGTGTATTTTAATAAAAAGAATATGTGTAATAAAAATTATATTTTAGAATACAGGTCAACATTATGAATGTATTTTTTGGAAATCACTAAAATTTGGGGATTTTTTTCCTTATTATTTCTTTCCTCCATGGCTTCTTCACTCCTTTTGCCTTAAGGCCACGTTAAGAAGAATTCACTGGAGTGAGAACTGTGATGCATATCTATCATTGCCAGACACATCTCTCCCCCAGTCTCTTTCCATTATCCAGAGTTTTTATTACCTATGTTATTGCCAATGCTAAGCTCACCCAACTTTCAACAGGTTTGATGACAATTCCTCCAGGCTCCTCTAGGAGCAGAGCCATAGCATAGTGGAAAGGGCACAGACTTTGGACTGAAAAACCTGAACTTGAATCTTTGCTCCTCTACTTTCTAAATGCAATCACTGGGTGAGTCACTTGACTTCTCTTGGACAAAAATGACTGATATGTATGTAAAGTATCTGGTACATGGCATCTATCATTTTAAGAAGCCACTCTATGAGAGGCACTTCTTGCTCCAGAAGGAACCACTGACCTGAGGCATCCATCCAAACACCAGGTTTCTTAGATACTCCTGTTCTTCCCTCACAGTGACCTTTTCCTTTTTTTTCGACTACTCACTACCATAGCCTCCCCCTAGACTTTGTCTTTGTTAAAAAATTATGGTATTTCCTTTACAATTTGATAAAGTCTTTGTTAAAAAAATTATGGTATTTCCTTTACAATTTGATTTCAGACATCTTATTTTCACATCATCTCCTATTATTCCAGCTCAATTGCTCCAACATTTTGTCTCCTAAAATGTGTCTGTTTTTACCACATTGAGACCCATGATAAACTCTATCATTTCCTTACATATCCATCAGCTCCGTCTTTATCTTCACTCCTCTCTCTGACAAGCTTAGATTCTACCCTCTGTCATTACAATCAGTATCTTGGAAAATTTCTCAATTCCAGAATATTCTGTGTCCTTCACTGTATTCTCCTTGCAAAAATCCCATTTCTTTTAAGCTGGCGTCCTACAAGCTGGATGTTGCTTAGAGAAAAATTACCCAAACAGACAGACTGGTTTCAGTTTATTTTTATCTATCATCTACCTAAATCAATTACTCTTTATCACTGATTTATTTCTATCTTTTGATTGATTTGAATAAGTAATACAGGTACATAGTACAAATTTTAAAAGGCACACAAAGATATAGGATGAGAGTAAGTCCTCTTTTCACTTTTCCCATGGCCCCATTTCTGCCCACAGAGACTATCACTGTCTCCTTATGTAGTGCTCCAGAGAAGGTCTATATGTATGACATCAATTTACATCTGGGTTTCCCAACCTTGGTTCTATTGACATTCTGAGCTGGATAATTCTTTGCTGTGGGGGCTGTCCTGTGCGCTGTAGTATGTTTAACAGTATCTCTGCCTTCTATCCACTAGATGCTAGTAGCACAATGGAGTTATCACATCCTCCATATGTGATAACCAAGAATATCTCTAGGCATTGCCAAATGTGCCCAGGCTAGGGATAGGAAGAAAAAAAATCAGCCCTACTTGAGAAACACTGCTTTATATTAGTGATAACAGATCTCAAATGGACATTCAACACTGCCTACCACTTCTTCTTCAGTTCCCTGCCAGTTATGTTTTTCCATTGTTTGAGACAGTTACATCATATCTTTTCCTCTTGCAAACCCCTCCTCCCACTATGGAACCTCACTTATACCACCAGAACACAAATCTACCCACATCTGCCTGATCTCTTTCTTTTATCCTTATAGTGGAGGAAGAGGACCATCTCTTCATTTGTGCACTAGATCCATTTCTATTCCCCTACTTTGCCTCTTTAAAATTGTTCTTCTCTCTTCTGGATCGTCAAACCATCTCTGTCTATGAAATGATTTCTATCAGCATGAACATATGTTCAAATATCCTTTTTCAATAAAAGACAGCCCAGCCCAAACCAAAAAAATCCCAAACCTTTCTTTACCTTTCCTCTTCTCCAGTGATGGTTGCATTTCTCATTTTCCTGGTAGAGACAAACATCTGAGAAGGTTGTCTCCACACACATGGATTCCTTTCCTTAGCCAGGAATGGTCTTCTTCAGGCTCCTCACGTGCCTGGCTTCTTCTTATCTTTCAGGCCTTAGTTTAAATGTCACCTCCTCAGATTATTCTTAGAGCTCCTCTCTTTCTCATTATTTTATTTCTTTTTAGTTCCTTCTTAGTAACTAGCATAACTTGTGGTTATATTATTTATTTGACCACTTAAAAATATGTTTTTCCACTAAAATAAAGTTCCCCAAACAAGACCTTTTCTGCTTTGTTTACCACTGTATCCTCAACACCAAATCCAATGCTTGGCATATATTAGGAACTCAATAAATATCTGTTGACTGGATAACCTTAATTATAAAACAAATGTTTCTCAGTTTGGGGTATGTGTGTATGTTTCTCAGAGTAGTGAATATATTCACTACTAGTCATAGTGTTGCCTCATGAATATATGTGAGTGTTTCTCCAGCTTTGAGTAGATTATCTAATGGGAATTTGAGGCTACAGATGGAAAAAATAGTGCATCCTAATTCTTAGCACTGGAAAGCAAGAAAAATCTATTTGGTGTCTGGCATTACGAGGAGTTATTCAGGATACTGTTGAGGGAAACTGCTGGGTAACTAAAGCTGAACTCGTCACTTAGAAGATATTCAATAAATATTTGTTGAATAAATTAATTAACAAAACAAATGTCCAGGCTGGAGTGTGTCACCTGCTCTCCTTAAAACTCTCCTGTTGATTCATCTGCTTCCTGACCAGATACCTCATGGAGAAAGTCAGGGAGGTATTCAGCCTTCTTTTGGCTGCTTGTCTGTATTATAGCCCTCACAATGAAATCCACCTCATCCTTTTTCTCCTCTTTTGGCTCCAACCATCAAGTATACCAGTTCTAAGGGTAATGGGCAGTTTTCTGGACCTTTTAAATCAATGGATCCTTCTAGATAATGGCACCAAAGCAAAAAGAAAGTAGGAATGGCACTGGGGCATCCCGAGATGACATGATGCAATCAGCTAGCAGTGGTGTTACTGACACTTTTATCTCTCTAAGTCTGAGCTCTACTAGGATGCCTTTGGGATTTTCTGAAGATAGGACCATAACTTACTAAGCTCTAAGTATTTGTTCCAGGAAAGAGACGTTAACAGTTCCTTCAGGAACCTTGACTTATTTTTCTTTGCCTCAGTAGGAACATAAAGAATGCCAAAAAATCAAAACTTTTTGATGAGCTCATTAAAAATGGGATCTGCCATCGTTACTTTTGAAATGCTAAACTCAAAGTGAACACTTAAAAAAAAGAAGAAGGAGAGGATTACTGCTGGTTCAGTAATTTGAGGTTTTCTTTCTTCTCAAACAACCAAAACCATACAAAACCCATGTTTTTCCTTAGCATCCCCAAGGTGGTGACCTTGTATTCTCTGAAGTAGGTTTTGACTTACCAGAGCTTACTAGGAAATGAGCTCTACTGGGGACCATCATTATGAGTGTGACTCATTTGAACCAACAGATCATTGGAAGATGGGAATTGGAGAGAGAAGCCTGACTTCTCTGAGCCGGACTGTAAGATTTCCTTAGGGTTAAGCCATAGATATTCCCTTGTCTTAATCTAAAAAGTATGCCAGCCATATGTTAAATTATATTTTTCAAAGGGGTTTGCTTACGTTCTGGTATTAGTAGGGATAATTTTTTACTTTCTGTAAAAATTTCTGTTTTTTCTTTTCTCCCCGCCCCCCCCCCACCACTTGGATCATCCAGAGGTGGAATGAGGTGGCCTTGGGAAATTAGAATCAGAACCCCATTCCTTAGGGTCTTCAGACTCAGAAACAAACCTTATTCAGAAATATCATAACTATAGTTGGTAGCCAGGAGCCTTTGGGGTTCACCTAAAAGCCAACATGCCTTGGAAATATAGACAGCTAAGTGGGTATTCTGCTCCTTACAGTTTGCCTCAGTGGTGACTTTCTCACTATTGCCAAAGCATCATCCTTATTGGGAGACATTTCTCCACAGTTCTAACTGTACGTCTTCAGAGAGGAGCACAAGGCAGATATCCCTCCTATCCCACTTGGAAGCTCCTTTGGCTCTATGGGGTCACCTTTTCTTCTGCTTCTCAATTGAATAACACGAACTCAATGTCATATTCTGTGGAAAGTCAAGTCTTCTCTCCAGTTTCCTGAAAATTTCAGGGAGCACCCTCATTCTCTTGGGCAGCCCACATTATAACAGGCCTCTTAGAAATCATACAAAGCAACCTCTCTTTTAAGGCAGAAGTTTTCATTACCACATTTCCAACAGATGGGACTCCATTTCCAACACAACCTTAATTTGAAAACTTCCTGGAGAGGGGCTCACTGAACTGTGATGGAGCCCGTATCTGCACTGGACTGTATTGCATTTTAGAAAATTCTTTCTCAGATTTGACTGAAATCCTCTACACTGTAACTTCCACACATTGGATATAGTTCTTTTCTGCTTAATATTCCCACAGTATTTTATAGATTGTAAAGCTTTCTCATATACTTTATCTTGTTTAATTTTCATTACAACCTTGGAAGGTAGATTGTTGTCTTCATTTTATACACACAAAAAGACTGAGACACTGAAAATTTATGAGTCTTGCTTAAGGTGACGTGGCTAATAAATGGCGGAGCTGGGACTAAACTCTAGTCATCTAACCATACATCTGATGTTCTTTCCACTTGCAGAGATTTCTTAGCACTGTACCTTGTGTGATGGCACTCAACATGAGCCTCACCCCCTTAATTTTCAGTGATTCCTCATCTCTTTGCATTTTAGTTTAAGTCTCACTTTGATTAATATCCACATTCTGCATAATATAATATAATATAATAATATAATGTAATCTACATATTTGATATCACAACCCTCTAGAGGTCATAGAGTTTCATAGTTGACAATTGCTCTTACATTCTTCTTTCATTTCATCTCTCTACTGTGTTTAACTGAGTTGCCCTTATTGTCCATCCTAGTCTTAACAAAGTGAGAAGGAAAGAGAATGAACTTGGGGTCAGAGGGCCTGGGTTTGAGTCCATCTTCTGCTACTCAACTAGCTATGTGTGTGACCTTGAGTAAGTGACAGGGAATATCTTGAGATTCAGTTGTGTCCTCTGTAAAATGAGGACACTGATTCCTATTCTTGTGGTTTTATAGGAATATTGTTAATGCTAAATGGAATGAAGCCACTTTGTTAGGAATGATACTTCTGAAGGTAGGTCAGTGGAGTTATATTCCTCAGCAACTTTCCTGATACAGTCACTGTCAAAAATTTCTTACTTGCTGTTTAGTTTCTACAAAGTTGATCTTCCATAACCCTACCGTATTATGTATGAATCCCATCAAATGTAAAAACACTAATTAGGAGCAACAGATAGGTAAATATTCTGAGATATAAAAATAATATCTTACATTTTCATAGCCTTTAAAACTTTTTTCACATGTCTTTTGCTTTAATTGTTTTTTTTTTAAACCCTCTGATGTAATACACATAAAAGCATTTGGCTTGTGGTCAGCTTCTCTATAAATGTTAACTGAATATATTGAATATTTTCTGTACTCATTATATTCAGAGCCTAGTGTGATGCCATTTTGGTGCCTATTTTTTAAATCACGAAGTATAATTAAATAGGGTGCTGTTTAAACATTTGACTGGGGAGATCGAACACTTTACGCTCTTTGTTGTCCTTATATATAGCTAAAACCCCCAACTTAACCCAGGGTTGTCTCAGAAGATGTGAGCTGTTGAGGGAATCCCCCTCCTCCAGCTGCTCATCACAGAAGGGATAGAACTTCTTGGTTCTCATGTCATAGCCCTGGCTTTCTGTGGGTAAACCACTTCAAAGATAATGTGAGTTAGTAAGAGGCATCTTTGATATTATCGAACTCTGAAAGTGTCCACACATGTAAGGCACCATATACAAGATAAGCACCTTTGCAAAGGAGACTGGAGAGTTGGATGGGCATCTGTCTGTGTCTCAAATGCTTCTCTGCTCTCTTTTAGTTTCACTTGGTTTAGGTCTTAGTTTTCTCACACACACCACCCTAACACCACACATGCACCACTTCCAGTCTGCAGAAGGGAACTTGGTGCACATTTTCTGGAAGGGAAGATTTTAGCATTTGTTCCTGATTGGAAGAGAAGGCAGATGGAAGATTCAGGAAGCTACAACAGTCTCTGGCCTTAAATAAATGAACTCAGATTCTAGACCTTCATAACAGAGACTAAAGATTGTAGATTGAAGAAACTGGAGGTTCCAGTAACACGAAATGCATTCTATTCTCCTCACCCTCTGTCTTCATTGAGAAGAAAAAACAGCTTTGACTCAGTGATGAGAAAGAGACATAAAGGTGTTAAACAGAACTCTTAAGGTGTGAGCTGCAAGAGAAGACATCTCAAACCTCAGCATCCTCTTTGCATCATTCGGGTGGGTTATGTTCTGGCTTCTAAGAAAGTCTAGAGGCTCCTACAAAGGTCTGGGAGGGTGGCAAAGAGAAAATTTTAATGCAGGAAACTTTAGCATTTTGTTCTTGGGTTACTCAATGGTGTTGACTAGGATAGCTAATTGGCTCTTTCTAACTTTCCCAAAGAATGTGAAAAGACTTTTCTGCTCTGGGAAGGGAGTGGGGGTGCAATCAGTGGAGGGAGGCGGCCAGGTAGCTGGGTCCACTTTTGAAAGGAAGGTAAATTTGGGGTATGGTTTTTTCTGCCCTACAGCCAAGCCCACATTGTCATATTTTATGGTTTACAAAATGGGTAAGAATATCAACTTCGTATTTAAAAATAATGAGACATTTATTACAGGACTTATTCTTTCCCTAAGTCAAGCTATGAAGTAGATAAATAGCAATAATAGTTGTAATTTACTGACTCTCTTTTTGTAAAGTTAATGCAAAACATCTTACATTTATGTTTACTAATCCTCACAACTCCTTAAGTCAAGTGTTACTAACTCCCATTTTGTAAGTGAAAAAACTGATTTAGGTTTAGAGAGATTAAGTAACGTTACCAAGGTCAAAGGGTAGCAGAGATAGGATTCAAGACCAGGCTTTTCTGATCCAAGGAATCTTACCTAAAACAGATTCATACTCCCCCATTATAATGTCAATATTCTTTTTTTTTTTTTAGACTCTGGAATTGAATCAATACATTTTTATTTCATAATAAAAATTCCGACTGTTTTTCATGAATAGATACCAAGATCATGAATTCAGTACTATTATTCTTTTTTTTAAAGATTTTTATTTATTTATTTATTTATTTATTTGAGAGAAAGAGAGAGAGAGCATGAGTGGAGGAGAGAGGCAGAAGGAGAGGGAGAAGCAGACTCCCCGCTGAGCAGGGAGCCCTACGTGGGGCTCAATCCCAGGGTCCCAGGATCATGACCCGAGCCAAAGTCATAAGCTTAACCGATTGAGCCACACAAGTACCCCTTCAGTACTGCTATTCCTTTTTTTTTTTTTCCTCCATCTTCTTTGTTTTAGAGATTTGGCTCTTTTTTTTCCTGATAGAAGCTTGAGATGGATATTAGACACTTCAAAATTTATAATGGTTACTTCTATAACAATAACTTGATAGTACTTCCACTTATGTTTTTTAATTTTCTATAAATATATATGCTTATATATCAATATTTTAAAAAGTAGTAGACAACTATCACAAGCTATATGCCTTTTTTTTTCAGCAGGTGGAGAATTATGTTCTGATAGAACTGATAATGTCAATATTCTTCATTCATTCTACAAACATTTATTAAGCACTCACTAGGTGCCAAGCTTTGTTTAGGGGATACAGTGGTGAACAAGACAGATAAGTTCCTTGTTCCTTTAAATTTACATCCTAGTTAAGGGCAAGAATGGTGGTGGTCGTGGGGAAAATTTAATAAAAAACAAGCAAATAAATCAAATACATAAATTATCAGATAATGATAAACACTAGTTAGAGAATTAAAATAGGGTATTAAGTAACTACATCAGAGGGAAAGCCTCTCTGAGGGGGTGCCATTTAAAATAACAAGAGCCACAGTCAGTAGAGCATCTGATTCTTGATCTCAGGGTTGTGGGTTTGAGCCCCACCTTGGGCATAGAGATTACTTAAAAAAAAAAATATATATATATATATATATATATATATACATATATATGAGCCAGGGATACAAAAATTAAGCTAAGGAGGTTCCAGGCAGAGACGACAGCCTGTTCATGTTATTTTGGATAAAACAATGCATTATTGGGTGGGACTATAATGCACACAGCAATATGCATAGCAGTTTTAAGTGCTTAAGGGCCGGTATGTTCCCTCATTACTGAGACAACTGTCAATTTAAATAAAAAGGTAAACTGAGGCAAACTTGAGTTAGCAGAAATTCAGTTGATTTCCGAATAGCAGGGAATTGCTATTGGCAGACGCATGCTGTACCAAGCTCCAAGCAGTCCCTTGGAAGGGTTTAGTCAGGCTTTATTTATGGGCAGGGAGCACAAAGAGGGGGAAGTCCAGCTGGAGTCCAAGCAGTAAATTCGTTGGCTTAAGGATGGGGCGAGATTCTTGTCAGATATTCATTGGTGAGGAAATAAGTGCCAGTTTCCCATAAATCAGGCATGTACGGGAATCAGTCTCGCGGGGTCTTAGGCTCTGAGGGCGCATGCGTGAGATTCCCTGTTTCTATATTCTCTTGTTCAATTTGAGGTTGAAATCTTTTCGGGCTGCCAGATGTGTCCTACCTACATTTCCAAACTTGCCACTGGGGGTGGCTCTTTCCTCCTTCCGTGTTGAAAGTCACCCTGGCAGGTGCCTGGCTTTAAGCCAGAGCGAACTTGGCACATAGCAGGGAAAGAGGGCAGGTGTGGCGGAGGATGGCGGGAGGATGCTGGAGAGGTAGACTGAGCCCGGATCAGGTAGGGCTCTCTGAACTGGGCTGGGGGCTTTAGAGTTTATTGTTAGGACTAAGGGAAGCTACTGAAAAGTATCGTAGCAGGGGAATTGGAGGGAAGTGGAAAAATTTGATCTACGTGTTAGTAATTAAGAATTTTCAGTTTGGCTGATTGGGTGTTGGGTGCGTGGAAAAGAGATGAATCAGGGATTACGCCCACTATTTTCTACTCTGTTTCCTTTACGGCACCTACTGTAATTATTTCCTAGTCCTTTTTTTCCTGTTTGTGTACTTGTCCAATTAGATCCATGTCGACTTTTATTCTGGTGCTTAATAAAAGTGTAGAATAAGTGATTGAACAAAACACCAGGGACACCTCCCTAACTCCATAACACAGATGTACCTCTTTCTTTTTGATGGCTGTGTGCAGGGACCATTACCATGTTGCTTCAGTTGTTTCTCTAAGGGACATGTGCTTTGTTCCCAGAGTTCAGCTATCTAAAAAAAAAATGCTGTAAAACTACGTTTATATACATATCTGTGCATTTCTGCTAGGATTTCTCTAGGATAGAAAAGTAGAATTGGAAGGGCTAGTCCTAAGCTATCTTATAACTTTCAATGGGTATTGTCAAATTGGGCTCTAAAAAGCTGTACAAGGGGCACCTAGGTGGCTCAGTTGGTTAAGCATCTGACTTCAGCTTAGGTCATTATCTCCGAAGAGATTCAGCGGGGAGTCTTCTTGTCCCTCTGTCCCTCCCCCATGCTCCTGCATTATCTCCAATAGATAAATAAATAAAATCTTAAAAAAAAAGAAAATAAAAATCTGTACAAGTTACACTCCCACCAACACCATGGGAGAGTGCCTTTTCTCTATACTGTAAGCACTATATATATTATCATTTGTAAAAATTTTATAACACTAGCAGGCAAAAATGGTCTCATTATAATTTACATTTCAAAAAATATTTTTGAAATTGAAACTCTTTCACTAGTTTTATTTATCGCCATTTGTATTTCTCCAGTGAATTACTTAATATAATTTACTCTTTTAAAAATTAAGCTATTGTCTTATTACTGGTTTATGGTAGCTCTTTATGTGGTACAAATGTAACTCTTACATGTATTGTAAATGTTTCTTCCCCTTGGGTCATCTGTCTGTTATTTTCATTGTAGAAATGTTTAATTTTTTAAAACCAAATCTATTGTTTCCTATTCAACTTCTTGTCACACTTAGACTTCCCTCACCCTATTATAATTGTGTATTTCTCTATTTTTTTTCTAATATAAAATTTTCATTGTGCTTTAGCTCCATAATGTATTTAAAAACCCACTTTTATATAGTGGGAGTTAGGTAGTAAACATAACTTTTTCAAGATAGATAACTGGTAACATAAGCAACACAATATTTTAATTTCCCATTCTGTCAAAACAACTGCGCTTAGACTAAACCTCCTCTTAGGCTTAGGTTTCATCTTAAACTCTCTCTTCTGTTCTTTTGATCTCTTTGTATTGCAGTCATGACTATTTTAATAACTGTCTTTATGACTTTTTTTCTTCAAAATGTAGGCAATTTTTGTATATTTACTCTGTACATAGACTTAATCAACTCATCCTGTGTTCTTTCCACCTACTTCCCTGCCAAATCGTACTGGACTTTTGGTTGGAATTACATAAAATTTACCATAATTTAACTAGGGGGAATTTGACCACTCTACACCGTGAAGTCTACCTTTCTAGGAGAATATGATATGGAGTCAGTGTTTACTGATTATTTTATATTCCTTCAGAAAAGTTATAGTTTTCTTTCTTTTTTATTAACATATTTGCCATATAACATTGTGTCAATTTAAGGTGTATAACATGTTAATTTGATATATTTATTTACTTATTTTATTGAACTGTAGTTGGCACACAATATTATATCACTTTCGTGTGTGATTCAGCATTTAGTATATACCTTATGAAGTGATCACCACAACCATTTGTTACTATATAAAGTTGTTACAATGTCATAAACTATATTCCCTATGCTGTACATTGCATCCCCATGTCTTATTTATTTTATAATTGGAAGTTTGTACCTTTTATCCCCCTTCCCCCATTTCCTCCATCTCCCCACCCACTTCTGTCAATACCAGATTGTTCTCTGTATCTTTGGATCTGTTTCTCTTTTGTCTTATTTTGTTTTTTGGATTCCATATATAAGTGAAATCATACAGTATTTGTCTTTCTCTGACTTATATCCCTTAGCATCATAACTTCTAGGTCCATTCATGTTGCCACAAATGGCAAGATTTCATTCTTTTTTATGGCTGAGTAATATTACATTGTATATGTATACCACATCTTCTTTACCCATTACTCTTAACGTGGACACTTCATTCGATTACTTCTGTTTCTTGGCAATTGTAAATAATGGTGCAATGAACATAAGGGTGCATATAGCTTTTCAACTTACTGTTTTCATTTTATTTGGGTAATTACCCAGTAGTGGAATTACTGGATTGTATAGGAGTTCTAGTCTTAATTTTTTTAAGGAACCTCCATACTGTTTTCCACAGTGGTTACATTGTTTTGCTCTCCCACCAGTAGGGCACCAGGGTTCCCTTTTCTTTTTTTTTTTTTTTT
>NC_138374.1:90249544-90278177 GCF_054177405.1 Leptonychotes weddellii
CCAGGGTTCCCTTTTCTATTCATCCTCCCCAACACTTGTTATTTCTTGTCTTTTTGATAATAGCCATTCTGACAGGTGTGACATGATATCTCATTGGGGTTTTGATTTGCATTGCTTTGATGATGAGTGATGTTGAATGCCTCTTCTTGTGTCTGTTGGACATCTGTGTGTGTTCTTTGGAGAAATGTCTTTTGAGGTCCTCTGCCCATTTTTTTAATTGGATTGTTTACTTGTTTTTGATATTGAGTTGTGTAAGGATACATTTATGTCTTATAATATGATTGCTTCAGTTTTTTATATAGGTTTTGTGCATTTTTTAACTTTTTTCTATATATTTTATACTTTTATATCGAGCCTCTTTATTGAAACCTTAGTTCTCAATGGACTAGACTTGAAACAATTGTTTTTCAAACACATAGATCAATGGAACAGAATAGAAAACCCAGAAATGGACCCACAACAATCTTCAACAAAGCAGGAAAGAATATCCAATGGAAAAAAGACAGTCTCTTCAACAAATGGTGTTGGGAAAACTGGACAGCAACATGTAGAAGAATGAAACTGGACCACTTTCTTACATCATACACAAAAATAAATTCAAAATGGATGAAAGACATAATGTGAGACAGGAAACCATCAAAATCCTAGAAGAGAACACAGGCAGCAACCTCTTTGATCTTGGCTGTAGCAACATTTTACTAGATACATCACCATAGGCAAGGGAAGCAAAAGCAAAAATGAACTATTGGGACCTCATCAAGATAAAAAGCTTCTGTACAGCAAAGGAAACAATCAAAGCTAAAAGGCAGCCTACAGAATGGGAGAATATACTTGCAAACAACATATTTGATAAAGGGTTAGTATCTAAAATTTACAAAGAACTTATCAAACTCAACACCCAAAAAACAAATAACCCAGTTAAGAAATGGGCAGAGGATATGAATAGACACTTTTCCAAAAAAAGACATCCAGATGGCTAACAGACACACAAAAAGATGCTGACCATCACTCATCATCAGGGAAATACAAATCAAAACCACTATGAGGTACCATCTCACATCTGTCAAGATGGCTAAAATTAACAACACAAGAAATAACAGGTGTTGACAAGGATGAGAGAAAGGGGAACACTCTTGCACTGTTGGTGGGCATGCAAACTGGTGCAGCCACTCTGGAGAACAGTATGGAGGTTCCTCAAAATGTTAAAAATAGAACTACCCTATGATCCAGCAATTGCACTACTTGGTATTTACCCAAAGAATACAAAAATACAGATTCAAAGGGATACGTGCACTGTAATGTTTATAGCAGCATTATCAACAATAGCCAAACTATGGAGAGAACCCAAATATCCATTGACTGGTGAGTGGATAAGGAAGATGTGGTGTGTGTGTGTGTGTGTGTGTATGTGTATACTATTTATTACTCAGTCATCAAAACTATTACTATTTATTATTACTATTATTACTAATTGACTATTACTCAGTCATCAAAAAGAATGAAATCTTGCCATTTGCAATGACATGGGTGGAGCTAGAGTGTGTTATGAATGAAATAAATCAGTCAAAGAAAGACAAATACCATATGATCTCACTCATATGTGGAATTTAAGAAAGCAAACAGATGAACATATGGGAAGAGGGAAACAAGCCATAAGAGACTCTTAATGACACAGAACAAACTGAGGGTTGATGGAGGGAGGTGGGTTGGGGATGGGCTAGATGGGTGATGGGTCCTAAGGAGGGCACTTGTTATGATGAGCACTGGATGTTACATGTAAGTGATGAATCACTGAATTCTACTCCAGAAACAATATTGCACTGTATCTTAACTACCTAAAATTTAAATTTAAAAAGATTAGGTTTTTTTCTCTTATTCTTTGATGCCTTTTTTCTCCTTTACCCCCAACCCTCCAATAATGCTTTCTCAAAGGGCCTTGCTCTCAGATTATCCAGAAACACATATTAAAATATTAACCATTAACTCAGGTGTTAGCTGGCAACTGGGAAGTTAGTTAATGACATTCATTTCTTACCCTGTTTGCCCTCACACTGAGTTTTAACATTCCCTTTGCTCTGCCTTGACCCCTGCAGGCTGCATTGCCCAGGTTTCTGGAGCACTGGTGAGAGACTGGAGGGCTGAGGAAGGCAGATGTCATTATAGGTTACTTGTGATACTACTGCAGGCCCAGTGGTCCTTCATCTCTGAATTTGTCATAGTTATACTTTTTTTTTTAAGGTTATTTATTTATTTATTTATTTGACAGAGAGAGACACAGCGAGAGAGGGAACACAAGCAGGGGGAGTGGGAGAGGGAGAAGCAGGCTTCCCCCTGAGCAGGTAGCCCGATGCGGGGCTCGATCCCAGGACCCTGGGATCACGACCTGAGCCGAAGGCAGACGCCTAATGACTGAGCCACCCAGGCGCCCCTGTCATAGTTTTACTTTAACAGACACCTTCCCTTTCCTACCTCTATTTAGCCATTCCTGAACCATTGCAATTATTTTCTTTTTAATTCCAATCTATGCTAAATTTTTATATGGAAAATATATTCATTTTAAAAGCTACATATCATTCAATATTCTTTGAGCATCTACAGTATGTTAAGCATGAAGATACAGAGATAAAAGAAACTGTCCTTATTCTCAAGGAGATCACAGGTTAATGATGAGGTGCTAAAATCCAGCCCCTAGCAAATTCCTTGGGACAAATGCTGTGAAAGGAGTAAACACAAATGCTGTAGCAACACCAATAAGGGACCCCTAACTTAGTGGGCAGGGAAGGCTTAATAGGGAGGTCCAACCGAAGCTACTTAAAAAGTTGCTTGGGAAAGAAAGGGTAAAAGCATGAAGGGGTAAGAGAGCATGACCCATTGTGGCTATTGTTGCATTGTGTAAGGCTGGAGTACAGAATATTTGTGGGGAAACAGAAGGTAGTCTAGAAGTGGGGCATCTCATGAAGGGTTTTGCATGCCGTAGTGAGATAGCACTTAGTTACAAATTAACTGATGTGTTACCTTCCTTCCCCCTTTCTGTAGCTTGGGAACCACCCTTCCATACTACAGTCAGCTAGGATTGTCTATGTTTACTGCCTTGGGAAAGAGCTTTCTACAAACACTTAGGAAAGTAAGATTTCACGACACTATAATCTCATTAAGGAAAGGACTTATCTCCAGGTGTCGATAGAACCTGCAACAGTTCCTATTTGTACCTAATAAATAATTGTTGAATTAATGAAGAAAAGAATCAGATTCTTGATGGTTGCATTTCAAAGGCTTATTTTGAGTTACAAAGACCCATGTTTTGGAGTGTCAGCAGCCTAAGTCCCAAAAGGCACAGGTCTTCAAGTTAAAGAGAAATATAATAGATTTGGAAGAGCAGGTCAGTCAGAGCTAATTTTTCTTATACCGGACTAGATCATTCTTCTGTCTCTGAGGAAGTGATGTGCCCTGATGGAAAGCAGTCATGTGAACTGGAACACTAAATGCTGATGTGTGTTCCTTTTCGACACTCTCCTTCAGGCACAGTCTGGAGATGGGAGGAACATATGGTAAGAATCCTACATGAATTTGGGTGATAGAACAGAGGGTAACTATACTTATAATCTCAGTGGAGCCAGGAGTGGTGACAGTTTTGAAGAAGTTTCCCTCTACCCTGCATGGTAGGGGAGTAGTGGAGTAGATGGGACCATGTGTGATAGTTAAGCAGAAAGAGCTTGCAGAATTTCCTTTCACTCCATAAAGCATGTGAAACAAACTGAATATGTTCTGGATGCCCAAGAACAGGATGGAAGTAGCTGGGAGAGAGAGAGACACACACCACAGACAGACAGACGCCAACCTGGGGAGACATAATGGGTGGGGCAAGGAGAATGTAGCTGTGTCCCATATAACCCAGAAGGGAATGATGGTGTCTGAGGTGATGCTAAAGGGCCCAAGTGAAGTCGAAGGGCCAGGTGTTTCTCCTTCCCTTTCCAGTGCCTCAGTATACTTTACAACCTGAGATACTTAGATGTATCCAGGGGGAAGGGTGGGAAAGAAGTCCTGAATTAACTGAGAAGACTCTGAATTAAATTAAGATTAAATTTCCTGCAGCACTGGAATGAGAACACAAAATAAAGATTGAGATGAATGATAACAAAATAAAGAAAGTTATATTTGTACACTCCTGAATTTTTGGGCTGAGATTTCTATAATTATTATATTATTAAATATGGATTTAATTATGCACAAGATGGTGGCCATCATTCCTTCATTCAGCTTTTTTTTTTAAGATTTTTTATTTTATTTATTTGAGAGAGAGCACATGAGAGTGGGGAGGGTCAGAGGGAGAAGCAGACTCCCTGCCAAGCAGGGAGCCCGACGCAGGACTCAATCCAGGGACTCCAGGATCATGACCTGAGCTGAAGGCAGTCGCTTAACCAACTGAGCCACCCAGGTGCCCCCTTCATTCAGCTTTTACTAGGTACCAGGTGTGGAGTGTGGGGTGGGGTACAAATATGAATCAGACAGACTCCCTGACCTCAAGGGTTGCATAGTAAATTGGGAGAGAATGGCATGCATATAGTCACAGGGGAATACAGTGGGATCTTCAAGAGTGGAGCAGGGTATAAAATTCATGGGAGCTTCAGATAGTGTTTAAATCTACTAGAGGGATTCAGTGGTGGCTTCTTGGAGGAAGAGTTTTAAGCCAAAACATAAGAGATGAATAGGAGCCAAGCAGGTGAACATTTAGATGGAGGGGCTAGCATGCACAAAGGCATTGAGGCATGAGAGAGTATTGGTTGTTGAGGGATGTACAAACCTATTCGTGTTGTCTGGGTGAAGAATGTCAGGGTGGTGGCCCAGGGTGGGCAACGTGTAAAGACAACACTGGGCAGGTCACAAAGGAACTTGTTAATGCTACAAAGGAATTTCATTTCATTAGATAGAAATCAATGAAAAATTTTTGGCAGGGGAGCAACGTAGCACCATAACCAGACCCACCTGTTGAAATAATCACTTTGGCAAGATAAACCAGAGACTTAAAATTAAAGGCAGTGAGATCAGCAGGGAAAGTTTTTGTACTACTACTACTACTACTACTACTACTACTACTACTACTACTACTAGCAATGTTGCAGATTGCTGTCATTTATGAACTTCTACCTCTATGTCAGGCACTTTACACATTTGTTTCATTTTATCCTTATACCAACCCTATGGGGTGGCTTTTTGTTATCTCATTTTACAGATAAAGAAGCTGAGGCTTAGAGAGGTTAATTTACTTGTCCAAGTAAATAAACACAGAGAATGGGTAAAATGAAAATGAAACCCAAGTCAGTAGACCAAAAAGTCTCCAAAATTGCTATTCTTTCCACTCAAATATTCATCTCCATTGTCAGTCCAGGAAAGGGATGCTGAAGGCCTGAATTAGAGTAGTAGTAGAGAGAAACATGAGAAGCCGGACATGGGAGATGTTTAGGACTCAGTGATTAACTGGATATGGGGATAAAGAGAGAAATAAAGCCTGGGCATATGCCCAGATTTCCTGTTAGGGCAGCTGGGTGTGTGGCAGGCACATTCACCAAGAGATACAAAACAGGAGAGGAACAGAGTCTCTGGGGAGGGTTATGAGTTCAGTTTTGGATATGCACTTTTTGGTGTCACTCATGAAATAAAGAAATGGGTGATTGGAAGTCTGCATGAATTGTGGTGGAAGGATAAGAGTACAAGGGGAGATGGGAGATCCTGGTAAAGGAATTGTTTAAATTATGCCCCAGACCACTAGACCCCTCCAGTCTTTACTGATGAGATCTGAGTCTTCATGAGATACTTCTCCCAACCTCTGCAGTGCATGTGTCTTACCAAGGCTTCCAAAATACTTGCCATTTCTTGGCTGGTTAACTTGGAGTCATCTGTAGAATAGACTAAAGTGATGTTCTGTGGCATGCTTAGACGGTGCAAATCCTTTCAGATTATGACAGAGGGAGAGAGTTAATATAGGGCAAGACCATGAATGAAGACTGTTGTCCCTTCCATGTGAATGTGAACTGTTTCTGATCTGTTGTCTTGATAAGATGGAAAATAACTCATTGACCAGATCCATGGCTTGTACTTTGTGCTAACTAATGTGCTCTATCAAAGCCATGTGACATCACGTTTGTCACCACAGTTGCACTTAGAGGTAGTATCTGATAGAGTTTATAGTAGTCCGTTGACATCCTCCAGGATCCACATAGTTTCTTCAAGAGTCAGACTGGAGAATTCAATGGAAATAAGATGAGGACTATCAACCCTGCCATTCCTCCCAGCATGCAAGATTGTTTTTTATTTACTGTCTTGGCTGAAGGAGTTTGGTCTTCCCCACTATAATGTGTTATGTTGCAAATGACCCTAATTATTGGCCAGGTGGCTAGGAAGGGAGGTGGAAGTAAATTTTGGTATTTGAAAGTATTTTCTTCCAAGGCAGAGGCCTCTGTATCATCTTCAAGCAAGGGGAATGTTAACTTTTAACAGGGAGGGGTAGGCCTCTTCTGCAGGCCCAAAAGGTCTTGGGAATCTGGTGTTTCAAGATTTTTTGAATGCATTGACCCAGATGTCCCATTTCCATTTCAGGGTGCCATTCTTTTTCCAACCTGGGTCCTTACTCTAGTATAGTGGACTTGCTGGGGTTGGGGTTTTAAATTTCTCTGGAACCTATTAATTTAGACGTGGACCTGATGCTCAGACTTTTCTGTCCTCCAGCTTTAGGGGTTAGAGTCTCTTTGATGCTGCCAACGAGGCCTTCTGCCTTTCTCACTCTTCAGCACTATTAACATTTTGGGCATGATCAGTCTTTGTTGGGGATAGTGTTGCCTTGTGCACTGTTGGATGGTTAACAGTGTCACTAGCCTCTACATACCAGATGCCAGTAGCACTCAACCTTCTCCCCAGTTATGGCAACCCAAAATATCTCCAGATATTGCCATATGTCCCCCGATGGGGGTAAAATTGACCCTGTAGAGAACCACTGCATTAGATAAAAGGTTGTTAGGGTGGGGCAAAGTATTACGTACTTCAACTGTCTTGATGTCATACGCCCTCCACTCCCCTCCCCCAATACAAAAAACAATGCTGAACCTGATTCGGTTCAAAACTGACATCATACTTAACAGGTGTAGTGGATAATGCAGTGCATTGCCCACATCTCCCATCAGGACCCAGATAATCATTTCCCAGCAGCTGAAAATGTTGGCCACTGAGGGTTCACAGCTGAAGAAAATTGCCCTCAGCAGAAGGAAGCTGCTTTGTGCAAGGTTTCACACCCTCTTTGTAGGCATCTGCATCCAGTGACTGGTTAATGAGATGATACATTGTCTTTTTGCCACAACAACGTTTTTTTTTTTCTTTTTTTTATTATGTTCAATTAGCCAACATATAGTACATCATTAATTTTTGATGTAGTGTTCAACAATTCATTAGTTGCGTATAACACCGAGTGCTCATCACAATACAACTTTAAAGGGCCATCCCACCTCCAGAGCTCCCCAAGGGATAGGCAGTGACCTTTGCTGAAATTTCATTGCATTCAATTTCTCCCTCTGTATAGTCCTGCTTCTTTCACTCCCACAAAGGTGTTTTTCTTGAAAGCTTATCTCAATAAATAGATCTTCCTCAAATCTCTCTCTTGATGTCTATTCCCAGAGAACTTAACCTAAGAGAGGTGGTCTGAGGGTGGTCTAAAAAAGAATTTTAGAGTGAAGTAGCCCACCATCCAGCTGGCAATAAGGATCCCATGACTAGTGGTAAGGGAGTTCTGATAGACCTTGGCATGTGGTAGTAGTACAGTTGTTAAATCTTTTGTGGTGGGGAACTGGGATGGGAAACAGGTGAAGGGAATGTGTTGACAGGTGCAGTCTCTCAAGCATTTGAGAAATTCAAGGTATGTGAAATCATTAGGAAGATGGACTTGGATGAATGCTGTCAGTACATTTAAGAAAGACAATAAGTCTGATGATGAGAAATGTTAATACTGAGGTTGAGAACCCTTGATCTAATGGTTTCAAATATTGATGAATCAACTATTCATTAGGGTGTACATATTCTATAATTGGCTCCACATTTATTAGCTGGAATTAGGTTTTTAATAAAAGAACTCCTTTTTTATCATCATTTAGGTTTCCTTGATTATTCTAACATTTTCATTTTAGTGTAATAGAATAACTAATGATGGAAAGGGTCAGTAGGAAGTCAGGAAATCATTACAATTTTCTCTGCAGGCCTAAATTAAGTATGGATAATTGAATAGTTTAGGAATGAGAACCAATAAGATTTGGCAATAAATAGTTACTGAGGGCATGCAGAAGTTAGAATAACTCTTGGTTTTCTGACTGGGTAGATGATGATGCCAGTCATTAAGTAAGAGAGAACAATGAGGCAGATGAGAGATTTGGAGGCACTGAGTTTGAGAAGTGTAGTAGATGAAATGATCATTCAGCAGATATACACTTCCTCTTTCTTAGCCTCTATGAGAAGAGAAGCTGTACTTCTCTGAGTCTTTGATGTTGTGCTTGGCTGCATGACTTGCTTTCACCAATAGAATATGGATTAAAATGATAGTGTGCCCTTTCAAAAACTAAGACTAAGAGGCACTCTGTGTTTCTACTCAAGGAAGAAATGTCCAATAACTACCACGAAAATAAAAGGTCTCCAGTCTGGGACTCAGAACAAACACCTATGGAGTGGATTGGAGCCAAACCCACAGCTTAGAGCAGAGCTGTCTAATCAAGCCCAGTCTAGGTTGGCTGAATTGCAGTCAACCTGTAGGTTCATGAGCATGAGAATCAATTTTTTTCCCATTGAATGTGTTGTGTGTTATTGAATGGTATTGTGTTACATGGGAATAGGACGGAGACAAAAAAAACCTGAGCGTCACACAAATGAAAATATGTGGTAGGGAGTTTATGTGCAGGTCTCAAAATTAGGTGAAGAGCACAAATGGAAAATGAATAGAATAAGGGCCAAAGACAGAACCTGAAGGAATATTCACATACTGACCATTTGTCATTTAGACCTGCTCAGTTCTGAGTATTGAAGGTATTTCTTTGTTCTGTGATATTATGCACTTTAGAATATAAATGAGGACACGTATTACTATAGAACTTCTCTGTATGTACTACCCAATCACCTAGAGCTATAATATGCACATGGACTCCAGATTACCTAGAGAAGAAAAAATATCAATCTGTATTTTTCTTCCTGAATAAAACACTTTCCCTCCCAGGGTAGGTCTTGACATTTTGATTTTGAAGAGAAATGGATCTTACTTCTCTTGGTTTTCCATTCCAGCTTCTTTGCTTTGCTGGGTTCTGCCTCCACAACAGAATATCTCTCCAGACTTGTAGGTCAATTTCCATCAGAAACCATTCTATATGTCAATCTTAGAGGCTGATTAGTCAATTCCTAGCCATCTTTCCTCAATATTCAGTTGAGAAAATTTTATTTTTTTCCTTTAGGGCATTAAAAAGTCAATTGTATTCTTATAGGGTTAGTTTCCAGTTTTGTGCTAGTGTTCTCTTCTCTTCCTCTCCCTCCTCCCCACTCCCTCTTCTCTACTTTTCTTCTTCCTCTGTTCCCCTTAAGCCCTTCCCCCCAACTCTGCCATTCTGCTCCCCTTTATAATGACATTTTCTAATTCCTTCAGGTACTAAGAAGAGATTAACCATTGTTTTTACTCTTATGTCCCAACTCTCCAAGTACACAGATTTTGTTTGTTGTTGTTGTTGTTTGCTAGTAATACAGTTTTCCCCTTCCTTTTAAATGCCACAGTTCCTGTTAACTGCTAGAACCGCAGCAGTATCATTGACCACAAAAAAAAAGAAAAAAATGCTCTTATTCTGATGAGGGCTGGAGCCTCTGCTCCAAGTCTCGATGGAGACAGACACAGAATTATAAACTAATCTCATGAAGTGGGTTGCAGATGTTCTTTCTCCCAGACAACCCTTCAGAGCTACCTCCTGTTCTCATGAGGAATAAACCAGAATGAATTACTTTATGCAGAAAAGATAGAAAAAAGAGAGTGTCATTTCCTCTGCTGAGATTATGACTTGACACTCATCCATTTAGGTCAGACCTGTAATAGAAAAGAGGAAGTTCTGAAAGACAGCTAGTTATGGGGAGATTATGCATTTAATTCTAGAAACACTGAATTTCAGTATCTACTGAGTTCAACTAGTTTGGGGATGCATGGAATTAATTTGGCTTTGAGCATGCTGAGTTTGAGGTCTCAGGGGGACTTTTATGTAGAGGTGTCCAGTTGGCAGGATTGACACACAGGGGAGTCGTCAGGGTCAAAGTTACAGATTTGGGTGTTACTCATGTGTTTAAAGCTCTGAGAGGTGACAAAGAAACACATAGACTGATAAAAGCAGGGGCAGAGGATTGAGCCTTGAGTTGTACCCAATATGACAGATGGAAGGAGGAAGTAAAACCAATGAAAGAGAAAGATGAGTATGTGCAGTAGGGAAATTGTGACAATACAGCTTCTTGCATGAGAAGGAGGATAGAATTCTGAGAAGGTAGGCATGATTGTGAGTATCTATGGCTAACGAGAGACCAGGAGCATGAAGGCTGAGCAAAAGCCATCTGACTTTGTGACCAGGAGCCACTGGGGACATTTGAGAAGATAGTTTCAGTGTAGTGGTGTGGACTGGAACTGAGTGCCTATGATTAGGGAGTGATTTAGTAGTGAGAGAATGGGGGAGGGGGAGAGAGACAACCTTTCAAAAAAATGTAGACAGGAAATGAAGAAGAAAAATAACTCCAGGATTAAAGTTGTTGTTACCAAATGCTGGTGAAACAAACTTCAGGGTTCTTCACTGCTCTGGCCCTGGATTGCCCTGAATTTTGTGATATTTGTGATATTTATCAGCTTATTAAAAATGTGCAGTTTGTCATGATTTCTCATTCTAAAGAAATGTTCACTTTAGTACCTAATTTCATGTTTGTGAATTTGTATTCTTTTTCCTAAAATATGCTTCTCAAATCGTCTAAGCTTCTGGTCATCCAAAAGCTTCAGATTCTTTCCACCTTCAGAGCCTCCCCAGCAAGGATCTATGTTCACGTAACAGATTCATCAGTAAGGGGATTTCTTTTCACCTGTCTTCTTGGGTCCAAGAATAGTTTTTGTAAAGATGACTTCTAACTCATGTTAGAACATGTTAGCTTGGTGGTCGTGACCAAGCAGATACAGCAGTTAAGCTGCCCTGAATGTTGAAAGGGTACTTAATTTTGGCTCCTCTCAGTGTTGGTCTTTCTTCCTCTCCTTTAACCTTCTATTAGCCCAGACTGGTTGGTCAGGTTAGCTACTAATACTTTGGAAGGTAATTTAATGGGTGAGATTGGATGAGTCTTTGGGTTCTTTGTCATATTGAGGTTCTATATTTGTTTCAAAGAGCAGGACTTCAAGAATAAGGGAGGCAGGAATGGAAGGATCAATTAGTATCTGGGACCAGGTAGGAGAAGGGGTGTCAGGGAGAGAATGGCCATAGGGAAGAGGTGAGTAGCTCTGAGGAAGAATAAGGGAGCCAGTCAACATAGAGGTTTTGCCCAGATAAGGGGTCTGGGGGCAGTGGCTGGATTTTCTGGGGTTGGCCAAGGACACAAGGAAAGAGTTGAAGTTATACCCAGAGGATATGAGAAAGAGAGAGAGAGAGAGGGGGAGAAGTGCAGAAAGGTGAGGCGATGTCAGGGATGAGATGAATGTGGCTGTCTCAGAGACACCTCCAGAGCACCCCACTCACAGGAAGACCTTGTTTGATCACTGACTCATTGTGGGCCCACTCTTCCTGTGCTTCAGTTTCCCCTTCTCTAAGATGAGAATCACCACAAAGGGCTATGGGGAGGAAAAACTAAGAAAAATAGACCCAAAACACTAGTGGTAGATACATTCTTCTATGGTTTCTATGGTAATAATCTTGGACTGAAGTTAAAGAAAAAAACTGAGTAAAGTACTTGTTTATTTGTTAGTAAAAATGCATTTCAAATTGAGATTTTTCTCTTGCAGGGGGTTGTCACTAAAAGAGATAATCTTCCTTAAGAAAACCCCCAGCCTCAGGGTCTGTAGTTTGTCATTGAAATACAGAAACTGACTTTGTTACACATTTTTTTGCAGTAATGAAATATATGGTAAACAAATGTTTAATTAGTTTTTTTCACTCCAAATAACCTTTATTGAGTGCCTACCATGTGCCAACATGCCAGCATTATAATTCTGTCTCTGGTGAGACTGCAGAGGTAAAAAGGGTAGGTTTAGCCTTAACTAAGTGTAGCAAGGGGCACCACTAGTTACAGTCCATGAGATAGAGGTCCTGCGTATTCCACAGGTATGCTCTGACAGGCTGGACAAGAAGCCAGGAACACAGCGGACACATGTCAGCCCAAGTTCCACAAAGGAGCTGCCATGCAAACTGGGCCGTGGAAGCATTCAGTGAGGAGGGCTCAGCCAGCAAAATGAAGGGCAGGAAGACACGGGAGGAGGATTACCACTTTGGCATTAAATCGCAAGTCAGATTATTAGAATGACAATTTCTTAGAAGCTGACACCATGTTTAATTCATCTTTGCATGTCCCAGTGAATTTTCCTAGACCTCTGCCCCCAATGGAGCCCCAACAAACACTTGTGTTTAACTCACTCTCTTGTCTAAAAAGGGTTCAGTAACTTTCCAGTGATTATGAGTAAAATCCAATGCTTTTTTCTGGACTGTGAAGCCCTGCATGAAATGTACCAATTTTGAACTGCTCTTTCCTTCCCTCCATGTGACTCTAACACTCGTTATGTGATTGGCTATTCTCCTTCTTCAGGTTTCCATGTTTCCTCAGAGAGGTCTTGTCTGACCAGCTTATTTAGGTAGGGCCCTCATACTCTATCCTGATTTTCTCTATTATTGTATCCTATTACTAAAATATTTATTGAATAAATTAATGTTGATCAAAATAACAATAATGATATTGGTAAAAGTTAACATTTGTTGAGTGCCTACTAGATGCTTGGCATTATGCTTTCTCTTTTAATTTTAATTTTTTTTTTTACCTTTTTTGTGGTGAGGACACTTTGCATCTCTTAGCAAATTTCAAGTATACAGTACATTATTAAGTATAGTCACCATGTGGTACATTAGATCTCTAGAAGTTTCTCATCTTATAACTGAAAGTTTGTATGGATGGGACATTACCCAGTTAGTCCCCAGAATAAACTCCTGAGTAGTGTTATTATTTCTATTTTACAGAAGAGGAAACTGAAGCTTGAGAGGTCAAGAAGATTGGCCCAGGAAACACAACTAATGATATAATGACGGCTTAGCAATCAGGAAGTCTGACCTCAGAACCTATGCTCTTAAACATATTTACTTAATACTTTTAAATGTTGTATGGTGACTAACATAACATAATAAAATTTAAAAAAAAACACTTTTAAATGCTGCCTCTTGAATGTGTATAACTGCATAAAGCATTAGCAAATGATTATCATATATTTGTTTCAGATCAGTTTTATAGTCTGTGAATTTTTAAATGATCAGGGACATCAATCTAGAATCTTCTGCTGCGATTTCTAATATCATCTATGGCATCAAACAATATTCTTTGGTCATGAGCAAAAGGAAAAATGAACTGGATTCTATCCTTTCTAATCCTCACATTTCCCTTGCCCACAATTTATGTGATACTAATAGGCTTGTATTCAGTGGAGAATTCCCGAGCGATGCATCTCAAACATTTCTGTGCATAAGAATTACCTGGGGATCTTATTAAAATGCAGTTTCTGATTCAGTAGGCCTGGAATGGGGTCTGAGAGTCTGCATTTCTAATAAGCTCCTGGGTGAGCTGGCACTGCTAGTTGGGGGCCCACACTTGAGCAGCAAGTTTCTAAGGAATGAATGTAATGAATACTTGTTTTTTTTTCCTTCTCTCCTCAGCAGAGCAAGTAAATTCTAATAATTGGGCATGTGGGCACAGACCTTGGTAAGGACTGAGGATTAGGATACATAATTACACTAGAATTTAATCTTCAGGAGATCAGGGTTCTTTTCTGTCTTCTTCACCAACATGTTCTGAGTTCCTGCCATAGAGTTAGAGCTCAATAATTATTGAAAGAAGAGAATTTGTCCTTGCTTGGGAGAGTAGGTAAGAATTCATAGCCTCATTCTCCCATTCCTTCCCAGTTCTGTGATTGAGTGGAATCTACATACTTTTTAATTTTTTAGGAAAGCTGAAAATCCTTTCCTATACAGTTACTCACAAGAATAGAAGAACAGGAAACCTATATGGGAGGAGAGGGAAAATGGATCCTAAGACTTGAACTTCTACTTTGATTAATAGTCAAGTGCCTTTTGGATTTGTCTTTTTTTCATGTAGAGCCATATGCAGTAGATGGTTCCCTATTTCTCTGGAATTGGGAGGGTTCCTTAACATGTTCATTCATTCATTTAGCATGTATGGGGAAGCACCATTCTAGGGACTTGAGATATATTGGTGAACAAAGAAAACCTCTATCCTCATGGAGCTTTTACTGAGGCTGGTGCAGACAAATACTAAATTAAATGAATAAACGTATGTTATAAGGTGATAAGGGGAGATGTAGATGAAGGTAGACAAAAAGGAGACAAAAGGACAAGGGAGGCATAGATTAAGGTAGGAGAATTATGAGAGTATGAGGTGGAAGGAGGTTGTAGTATTAAATAGGGCAGTCAGAGTAAGTCTTTTTTTTTTATTTCAGAGATTATAATGAGGATCACATAAAAACAAAAACAAAAACATGCAAGGTGCTTAGGAGGGTAACTGGTACATAGTGAGGGTTTAATAAATGTTTGCTATTACTTTTACTATTATGGCCACCTTTTTAAAAATACTTCTTGCTCACTCTCCTTTGTGTTCTATCATATACTATTTCTCCTGTCTCCTCCTCTTTGTCTAATTAATTTCTCAAGATTTAAGGTTTAAGACTCAACTCATATTTCATTTAATCAAAGAGGCCTTTCTTGAGCTTAACATCCTGGGTAAAGTTTTACAGATTCCTCAAGAACTATTTGACTACCTCTATTTATTCCAACATTTTATAAGTAGTTTTTGTTTTGTTTTGTTTTATTATGTTATGTTAATCACCATACATTACATCATTAGTTTTTGATGTAGTGTTCCATGATTCGTTGTTTGCATATAACACCCAGTGCTCCATTCAGTACGTGCCCTCTTTAATACCCATCACCAGGCTAACCCATCCCCCCACCCCCCTCCCCTCTAGAGCCCTCAGTTTGTTTCTCAGAGTCCATAGTCTCTCATGGTTTGTCTCCCCCTCCAATTTCCCCCCCTTTATTTTTCCCTTCGTACTATCTTCTTCTTCTTTTTTTTTTTTAACATATAATGTATTATTTGTTTCAGAGGTACAGGTCTGTGATTCAACAGTCTTGCACAATTCACAGTGCTCACCATAGCACATACCCTCCGCAATGTCTATCACCTAGCCACCCCATGCCTCCCACCCCCCACCACTCCAGCAACCCTCAGTTAGTTTCCTGAGATTAAGAATTCCTCATATCAGAGTAAGTCTTATTGAGAAAATGACATTTGGGTAGAGATTTGGGGAGAGTGAAGCAATGAACCAGGCAGATTTTAGGGCCTTGACTGTTACAGGTGGAGGTGACAGCTGGTGCAAAGGACCTAAGGTAGCAGAGTTGCTAGAATATTCTCAGGATAGCAAGAATTTCAGTGTCCAGAGTGAAGTGAAAGATGAGGAGAGTCATAGGAAGTAAACCCCTCATCTCATCCCTTTTCTTTAAACTGTCCTTGTTATTCAGGATGATGGTGCCTTGTTCTTTCCCAGATTTATTTGGAACTGGTGCTCAAATAGTTTCCTTTTACAAATATGGGATTCTGACTGGATTGAATCATAACTTTCTTTATATCTGCATTCTAGACTTGTTGTTCTTAGGAAGGGAGTGCAAGGATAAAGAACGAATCAACTCATTCAACAGTTTAGAATAGAGACATGGTTTGGTAGGAAGATGAGGCTTATGATTAAGTTCCAGTTGACTGTGACCTTGGCAGAACACCTCACTTTTACATTTTAGTTGTAAAGTGAGATGACTGGATTTGATAATCTCTAAAGATCCTTCTCGTGACATTTAGTTCTAAATATTACCAAAGGCCCTTATTAGCACAGTCAGTACTGTGTTAGGTGCTTTGTCCTTCAAGAAGTTTACAGTGAAGTTGGTAAGACAAGATGTGAATATGAAAGGTCAGATGACCAAAAAATTAGGGTTAGAACCGGGTCAGTCATAGACTTGCTAAGTGTCAAGCCAAAGTTCCAGATCAACCCTGCTCTGAATTAAAGGAGGGGAAAATCATTATGGGATGAGGTTGTAAAAGTCATTTCTAAAGTAGATATGGGTCAGGAGCTAGATTCACATCCATTTATTTATTTATTTTTATTTTTTTAGAGAGAGAGAGAGAGCATGATCGAGCAGGGTGGGGGAGGGGCAGAGGGAGAGGGCGGGAGAATCTTAAGCAAGCTCCATGCCCAGTGCAGAGCCCAATGTGATCTCATGACCCTGAGCTAAAATCAAGAGTTGGACACTTAATGCACTGAGCCACCCAGGTGCCCTGGATTCACATCCCTTTAGAGATGGAGAGGGGGACCTGGCAGAGAGACATGGACAAAGGCAAGGAATAGTAATGTCCTTGCTGTGCTCACTTTGGCTGAGCAGATATTTCATAGAGGAAGGTTAGGAACAGTTAACTGATGGGGCCTACACATTCTTTTAGGATCTCCTTTTAGTCTGTAGTTGTGACCACACCCTCAGCCCCCTCCCCTTGCCAACAAACCTTTAATTTTGAGTCACTGAGAAGAAACAAAACTGAAAAATTATTCATCCTTTTAGGGCTAGGCACACTTACCTCTTCCTTACTGTGGTGGTACTTACAAAGAGAGCACACCCAGAGATGGGCAGAGAGAAGAGAGTGTGAAGTACTATTTAGATAGACAGGCTCAGACTTTAAAGTCCTACACTGTCTTACTGGCTTCCTTGTGTGCAGGGGGAAGAAATTTTTGTAGGTCATTGAAGTGGATAAATCCCCTTATTAATTAAGATATCCATGGCATATGCAATATGTACAGCTTCTCTCCACTTCTATAACTTTATACCTTGTATAAAGAGAAGGAATACAAGAGGACCTTGCTGGCTTACTCAGCTCAGAGCCACCCAGACAATTCATAGGCAAAATACTTGTTCCCTGGGACAGTCTATAGGAACAAGCACGTGTGTGTATGGAGGGGTGCTGAAGTACAGGAACATAGGCACAATGTACAGAATGAAAAATGCAGAGAGGATCTTGGCTTTGCACCATTCCACAGACACTTTCCCAATCTACATGGTATTCTCTTAGTGATCTCCATATGCCCTTCACCCTGGCCCCTACCAAGTGCTCTTTCTTCTTTTCTTTTCTTTCTTTCTTTCTTTCTTTCTTTCTTTCTTTCTTTCTTTCTTTCTTTCTTTCTTTCTTTCTTTCTTTCTTAAGATTTTATTTATTCATCTGACAGAGAGAAAGAGAGAGAGAGAGCACAAGCAGGGGGAGTGGCTGAGGGAGAGGGAGAAGCAGGCTCATCAAAAGGGAGAAGACATTGGGCTCCATCCCAGGACCCTGGGATAATGACCTGAGCCAAAGGCAGATGCCTAACCAACTGAGCCACCCAGGCGCCCTCAAGTGCACTTTCTGTTACCTTCCAGGACTTCACTTGAGGACATCAGCCTCTGCTTATCTAATGTTAGGATGAGCCAGTTGTCAAAACCAATCCTCCAGTTCCTGACCGTTCATTCTCCTAGCCTTACCTGTCTGAGTTCTCATTCCAAGTTGCCAAATACCCCTTTCCTCCCAGAAGAAAAGGAAATTGCTTTTGTGTGAGCCCCTCCTGTGAAAATGCATTTCCTGGCAGAGTGCTGTGGTCTGATCTGAAGATAGGCTTTGGTTGAGGTTTCAAGAATTTTCATAACGAACAAGGGCTATAAGCAGATTAGTTTTAGGCCAGAGTTGCTTTTGGTAACTTCTGTTAACTCCTAAGCAGACATTTAGGGGGATGGATGATTCATCTCAACATGTCCTGGTGCCGTTTTACCATAATTGCAAGAGATTATACAAAAAGAGGAAAGCAGTGAGGATTATTGGAGAAATCAATTAAATAGACAGACTTCCCTGTCTTACAATGCTGTGGTTATAGCTACTGGGCAGAAACAGGTTTTTATGTTGGTTTTTTTTTTTGATAGATTTCTCCTCCCATGAAACCAGCTCCTCATTGTGTGCCCCTCATCTAATCCAAAGGGTGAGGGGGGCAGGGAAGGAAGAAAAAACACAAAACCCAGAACCTCCCTTCCCCCTCACCATGACCACTACATGAAAAATCCAATTACATTCTCCATAATATGTGCCATAAATAAAGGACACTCCCTTTAGATGACTTGTTTAGAAGAATTTGTAATACTGTAACATGGTTGATGGTTGTATTCAATCTTTTCATTCTCAAGGAAAACATAACTCAGGTAGTTTGCTTATACCTGTCCCTTGTATATACTGATTGATAGTTATTAAATATAGAGATAGCAGTAAATATTAGTGAAATAGGTTCTCCCTAGCTGAGAGTATAGGCGTGTTATTTAACTGTGCCAGTGAACACAGTCCTGTGTGTGGACCTGAATTTTGGAGCGAGTGAGGATCATGTGTTGAAATGGCCTGCAATGCCCTTGGGAGCAGAGTCAACAATGATTGCCAAGATGGCATGACTCTCATGGAGGGAAATAACCTGTGTTGAATGCAAAAAGCTCAGGCAGTGGGATAGAAGCCTTTTTTAGGTTCAGTTTTATTTTCTTGACCTTATTGAAAATCGTCTCTAGTAATCTCAGTAGTAGAGTCCTGTATTGTGGTCATTTTGATGGTCTTCAGGAAAGAGGAGAAAAGGCAACATGCTTTGGTTCCCCATACCCAAGTGGGAGTTTAGAGTAGCTAAGCCAGCTGGAAAACCACAAGAGTCAGGTGCATGTGTTGGTCTTAAGGGCTCAGTTGTGTATATAACCATCTTAAGTACTCAAACTCAGTGTTGTAAATTAGGTCCCAAGATTTCTGAGCCTACTTCAATTTGATTAATGAATTTTTTCTATAGAGAGAGTAAACTTTGCTGTCTTTCATGCACCTCAAAGTCAACGTTCCTCAAACTGAACTCATGGCCTTCCTCCCCGTCCCTACCACCCATTCTACTTTTCTTGTCCTGCATTTCAGTAAATGGCATTGCCCTCCACCCCTTTGTGTAGGTCAGACATCTTGGTATCCTTTCTGATTTCACCTCTCGCTCACCCCTACATCCAGCCCATTACTGGCCTACCACTAAAATGCTCTCCATCCCTTCAAATATCTTCCCAACCTCGTCCTTTTTCACCTGTTCTGGCTGCACTCTTTTTTTTTTTTAATGCTTGAAAGATGTTTATTTGAAGGACATCTATTATATAGCAAGTATTTCAAACCCATAAAAATGCTTAAACCCAAGAACAAATCCACATAATACCAAAAAAAAAAAATTAGGATACTAGGAATTATAGATTTCCCTTTCATAAAGCTATTATATTGAGTATATGGAGTGATTTTTTTAATTTAATTTTTTTATTTTATTATGTTATGTTAATCACCATACATTACATCATTAGTTTTTGATGTAGTATTCCATGATTCATTGTTTGTGTATAACACCCAGTGCTCCATTCAATACGTGCCCTCTTTAATACCCATCACCAGGCTAACCCATCCCCCCACCCCCCTCCCCTCTAGAACCCTCAGTTTGTTTCTCAGGGTCCATAGTCTTTCATGGTTCGTGTCCCCCTCCGATTGCCCCCCTTCGTTTTTCCCTTCCTACTCCACTCTTAAACTCCAATAATGCATTCATCACTCTGCTGTTGGAATATTCTTTTAAAATCACATATAATTGTCTTTGCTGTGGCTTTTCATTGGTCTAGTTTAGCCTCAGATTCTTAACACAGCTTACCTACTGATCTGTCCTTTGCCTTTGTAGCTGCACTAACTCTGTTACCCCTCCAGCCCCAGTTGAATCCATTGCTTGCTCTGCTCCACTCCAACAGTACCTGATGGTTTTCGATTCCTCAAATACAACAGATGATAGTCTCTTGCTACCTCCAGGCTGTCCCTTTACCTGGAAATTACCAACCATTACTCCATCCCCTTTCCCTCCTCCTCAGCCACACACACATACACTCTTGGCTTAAATAACCTTCATTAACTACTCAGCTTGAACAGCATTTTCTTCACGAAGTCTTCTCTGATCCCCCAGACTCTATTAGGTCTCCTAGTTATAAGCTCCCATTTTCTCCAGTGTTTCCATACTAGAAATTTCTTAATGATTTGTGTTCTTTTATTTTGTGTGTGTCTTCCCCACTGGACTGTGCATTCCATAAGGGAGAGTTCTTTATCTCTTCACCACCGTAGACCCAGTGCCTGGTGTTGTGCCTGGCGCACAGGAGACGCCCAAAAGACATTTTCTGCTTAATGCTGACTTCCTGTATCAGGATGGTTTTGCCAGCAAGTAGCAGAATTCTCAGACTCAAATATGCCTTGAAAATAAGGTTTGAAATTCTTTCACTTATCTGAAAGTTCAGAGACAGGGCAGACTTCTTGGTTAGTATTGATTTAGCACCTCAGCCAGGTCCTGCAGGATCTCTACAAGAGTGTCCTTTCCACTGTGCTGGCTTCTTGGCTCGCTTTCCCTGTGTGGTCATCAGATAGTTCCCAGAGTCTGCTTTACTGCCCAGCCAGTCTGAGAAGGAAGTGCCATGGAGACGTTATAGGAATTCCATGATTAGGGCCTCCAGAACTGAAATGGCCCCAAGTGTGGGCTGTGGCACTCCCTGCCTCCTGGTACCAATTCAGCAACAATTTCAAAGACCAGCAAGATTCCATGGAAACCAGCACTTAGGTGGTATGATTTCACTTAAGATCTTTTAAATAAGGGGCGCCTGGGTGGCTCAGTCATTAAGCATCTGCCTTCAGCTCAGGTCATGATTCCAGGGTCCTGGGATTGAGCCCTGCATCAGGCTCCCTGCTCAGCAGGAAGCCTGCTTCTCCCTCTCCCACTGCCTCTGCCTGTGTTCCCTCTCTCACTGTGTCTCTCTTTGTCAAATAAATAAAAATTAAAATAGAGATCTTTTAAATAAAATGTTGGCTGTTGATTCGTTAACTGGCTTCTATACACAGAGAGCTAAGAGAGACCAAAGAAAGAGGCAGGCCACTCTGGATTGTAGGTGGCAGGTTTAATAAGTAAGGGAAACTTACGTATGAGGCTGGTGTTGGGCAGCAGCAAGATGAGCACACCTCTGAACCCATGCTCCAGAATCTTAAGAGTTTATATAGAGGCCTCAACTGGGTTCAGTCACATATACCATCTAGATGGTCTCAACAACACCTTACTGTCTCAGGGTTGCGTCCTTGAAAATGGTGCTCACTGTAAGAACAGTGGGCAGAATGAACATTCCAAGGACTGGGAGTGGTGAGGACCCTCTAGGGACCTGAGTCCCACCGGAGGGTCAGCCAGTGGTCACGTCCTCTTGATGACCTCCTTCAACATTGGCTACTTCACCTTTTCTGAAATAGGTATGAAGACTTCTTGAATGTTTGGCTGCTCTAGTAACTTTTGAAATACCACCTTATTGGAATAACATGGAGATGCTTAGGTTCTGAAGTAGTCCCTCACATATATTTTCTCCTTTAGGTAACAGGCTTGAATTGAAGTATACTGAGTTTTCATTTCATGTTTTAATTAAGAAGAGCCTTAACACTCTTCCAAGAGTCTGTTGGAACGAATTGTTAACCCATCAAATTCTTTAACAAAATATTTAAATTCAGAAAAATTATATATGAGAGAATGAGAGGGAGAAGAAGGGATAGACTATAGATCTTGAGAATAAATAAATCAGGAGTTGGCTTTGGGGGTAAAAGGGTGGCAAGTACTATGGCTAGGGCTTAATTCATGTTGAATGAAGAACCCTTGGAAAACTGAAGTAAATTAGGATCCTTGTTTGGTGGCTTCTGAGAAAAAAGTATTCCTGGCCAGACGCATGGGAATCAGGTTCCAATGTGTCTATAATTAGAGCTCAGTCTCTCTGATATGTCTATTTTTTATTTTCCTGCTTATAACTCGATTAGACCATGTCGTTGTTCTTTTTTACCTGTATTCATTTTGTGGTTGTTAAAGCAATTTAGTGCTTTAAAGATATTGGGAAAATTTGTTTCTTTTCAAGTAAAAGTTTTCTCTCCAAGTGGGAGGAGGAGGCGGGGGTCACTGTGGGTATTCCCTCTTCTGCCGATTTCTGAGTGAGAAGACACCTACTTTAGCTGACAGGCAGAAAACAAACTAAACAGCTGGAGCTTGTTCTTTTGATCTCTGCCACTAAGTAGTATTTCCCCATCGCACGTTTGCTGAACATTGATTTCCACTGCAGATATAAGATGTCTAAGCATGTCACTCTTTCCCTTTGTTTGTCAACTTTTACTTTTTGTTTAATCAGGCAACCCCATGGGGGTGGAATCTTATTCATTGTTCCAGGGAGTGCAAAATCAGACAACTTGAGGATGGTTGCAGAGTTCTTGGTGCATAAAGCAATCATGTCTCTGGGGGCTCCTCAGTTGCAGATCTGATGGGTATTTTCCATGTTAGTTTTGGAGGCTGAGCTATCTCCTTTATGAGGTTGGGGGACAAGGTGCGGGGGAGAAGACATGAGAAAACTGCTTTTATCTTTTCTGCTAGTCTAAGCATTTATCTGTAACGTAGCTGCAGAAAGCCTGAGAGAGTCATGGCTTTGAGGTCTGTATCCAACCCTCTCCTGACACTCATACCCGTGAATTCTGAGTTGACCCAGCAGACTGGTTGATTGGGGTAAATTCTTCCTTTATCTTTGCTCTGTGTACATCCTTTCTGAAGCTTCAATTTCAACAGTAGAGGCTATGTTTCTTAATAAATGAGCTTCATTCTGTAGTCAAGAGTATTTGAGCACTTTCGGGTTGAAGAATGAAATCATCAGAAAAAGGCAAACCCATCTCTGAGTAGAGACCTGATGAAGGAGCAGAAGGCTAGCTAAGGACAAAGCAGAAGCAGTCACCCTACACCCCCCCCCATGTGATATATGTGACATTCCTCAGGCACTCCTGGCTGCCCTAAAGGAAAAATAAATGGTTAACTGATAGAGATCACAGTCCTGCAGGACAGGATCTCCCTCAGTTTACAAATGTCCTAGTGATTTACAAGGAAGTTTTCTTATCAATAGCCTAACTTCCAGAGACCCATAACTCGGTTTCCTGAAGCCCTATCACCTTCCCCTCCATAAAATTAAGGGAAGCTGAGGCAGAAGGAAATGTAAATAAAATTGAATTTCTTTTGAACTGAAGCCCATTGACAAGGACGTGTGATAGAAGGAATGTAACACTCCTCCAGGAAACTCCTAACTGTCTTCATGTTACTGCCTCATTAGAGGGAAGAACAACCTTGGCTTGAAAATAACCAGGCCTCCAGTATCCTGAGAGTCTTTAGCATATGACAGTCCTTCTGGACACTCCCTTTGTCCTCACCGCCCCAACTCCTGAGTACATAATCAGCCACTCCTCAAGAAAGCAGCTCTTTCTGCCCACGGGTCCTGTCCCCATGCTTTAATAAACCACCATTTTGCACCAAAGATGCCTCAAGAATTCTTTCTTGGTCATTGCCTCCCAACTCCACCCCACTGATCCTCACCTATATTCCAAAACTATGTCAGAACGACTCTTCTTTTACACTTGCCACTTACGACCACAAGATTGATATGACAGAGTAAAATTTCTTTATACAGTTGAAAAACTAAATTCAATCAGAAAAGAGTTAATAATAGCTTTTTTTTTTTTTTCAAGTAGGCTCCATGCCCAATGTGGGGCTTGTACTCACAAGCCCGAGATCAAGGGTTGCACGCTCCACCGACTGAGCCAGCCAGGTGCCCCTAACAATAGCTTTTAAGAAACACACTCGTTTACATAGTTCATGTGGTCCTCCATTTTCATTCAGCAGCCAAACTGATCTTTAAAAAACATAAATTTGATTACACCCCTTCCTTGTATTAAACCCGTCAATACCTTTCTCTTGCTCTAAAGATAAAATCCAAACTCTTGACCATGGCCTTTCTAACCTGTATTATCTGACCTCTGCTTAACCCCTCTAGCCTCATCTCATGCTTGCTTCTCCATCACCCACTATGTTGCAGCTACACTGGCCCCTTCAGTTCCTGAACCACCATACTCTCTTACCTCAGGGCTTTTGCACATACCATTTCTTCTTCTCGAAATGCTTCTCTTTACTTGGGTTCTCTACGTGGCTATTTCTTTGCACCCTTTGAGTCTTAGGCCATCTTCTCAGGCCTTCCATAACCACACTAATAAGATCCCTCTAGGGGCATCTGGGTGGCTCAGTTGGTTAAGTGTCTGCCTTCAGCTCAGGTCATGATCTCAGGGTCCTGGGATCAAGCCCCCTGTTGGGCTCTCTGCTTAGCAGGCAGCCTGCTTCTCCCTCTGCCTCTGCCACTCTCCCTACTTGGGCTCTCTAACTGTATCTGTCAAAAAAAAAAAATCCCTCTATTATTTTCTATTAGTGCACCATAAGGTCTATGAGCCACAAGGACTATGCTTGTTCTTTTTTCTTCTCTCTCTCTCTTTTTTGAGATAGGCAGATGATCTAGAAGAAATAATTATTTATAGATAATTTTTAAAATTATGGTAGAATTTACATAAAATGAGGAAATATTTTAAATATTCAGTTTGATGAGTTTTGACAATATGTATACCCCCATGTCACCACCACTCACAGTGAGATATGGAATGTTTTTATCATCCATGAAATTCTCTCATGCTCCCCTCTGATCAGAGGTAACCACTTTCTTTAAAAAAAAATTATTTATTTATTTATTTATTTATTTATTTATTTATTTATTTATTCATTTATTTGAGATAGAGAGAAAGAGAGAGAGCGGTGGGAGGGGTAGAGAGAGAGGGAGACAAGCAGACTCCTTGCTTAGTGGGGAACCTGACATGCTCTATCCCAGGACTCTGAGATCAAGACCTGAGCCGTAATCAAGAGTCAGAAGCTCAACAGACTGAGCCACCCAGGTGCCCTGAGAAGTAACTAGTTTCTGACTTATGTTATCATCCATTAGTTTTGCCTAAATCTTGGCTTCTTTCTTTCAACATAATGCCTATGAGATTCATTCATATTGTTGTAGATATCAGAAATTCATTCCTTTTGTTGCTGAGTAGCATTCCATTGCATGAATACACTAAAAATTGTTTCTCCATTTTCTTGTTGCTGGCATTTGGGTTGTTTCCTGTTTTTGGCTATTATGTGTAAGGCTGTTATGAACATTCTTTTCTCTAAAGTTTTTTATTGTTGAAGCATAGTTGACACATATGTAATGAACATTCTTGCACAAGTATTTTTATACACATATGTATTCATTTCTCATGGGCAAATACATAGAAATGGAATTGCTGAATCAAAGGGTGGGTGTATATTTAACCTTCTGAAAATGACCAAAAAGTTGTCCATGTTTGTCTTATTCACTAAAATACACCGAATTTCTCTTTCAGGGCCTGACACACACAGTAGTTATTTACTCTCTCTTTATTGAATGATTTAATGCTCTTTTTAGTGCTCTGACTTCCTGAGAAGCATCTGTCCATTACTCAAGGATGGCATTTTTATTGTGAAATTATGACCCTAAGGTAAAACTCAAACCATCATTATGATAAACAGACTTTGGCGCAGGACAGTGTGCAAGGTCAATTTTGAAATTAAGCCTCAGCCTCACCATTTTGGTTTGTTTTATTTCGCTTTCTCCTCTTCCTCCTTCTTTTCAGTTCACCACTACTCCCTAAGCAGAAAACCATTCTTATCCTTTGCTGGCAGAAGTCAAGTCCTTGTGTAGGCTGTTGTTACAGTTTCTCCTCCCAAGAGATCAGAGTACTTTCTAAGGAGTAACTCAGTCATTTAGCACCTGTTGAGAAACCAGTGGGTACATATGCCCAGAGTCTTCGGAAGGTCAAAGGAAGACCTGAAGTTAGACCACTCACCTCTCCTTATTCTTTATCAGGAACTCACTAAGAAAACTCATTACTTCCTCTCAATAGCAGTGAGTCAGACAATGGGTACTTCATTCAGAGTAGAGTCTCAAGGAGTCTCATTCCTGGTTTAAAGTGACCCACATGGGTTCACACCTTTCACTAAGAACCTCAATTCCTTTGATTTTCCTGGAAGCCTTTGGGAAGCCTTGGGAAGCTTCCAGGAGATTCCATGAGATGAGTGAACCTGGACTGTGGGGGGATGGGAGTGAGGATGGGAGAGGGAGGAATAGTGTTGTAGGTAGGTGGCAATTACCCTGATTAAAAAAATCAGTGGTTTGGTGAGTAACTCCTTAAAAGGCAAAGTCCTGCAGTTCATGAATATTTGCATAACTGCTCATTAATGCTTGGGAGAACTGAATCACTAGGATGTCATGGGACAGCTTATTTCTATTAAGACTGGTGGAATCTTTCTGTGGTGGGCATGGCCTGCCTGGGCCCCCATAACAGCTTATAACATCCGGTAAGAAGCTCCTTCATTTCTAGCTGTTGATTAGGATTGTAGTGCTCATGAACACTAATGACTCAGAAAGCTTCTAGAATTTAGATGGAGGAAATAAAGATACTCTTAAAGATCTTCCTTTCCCCAGGATAGGAGAGACCTCGGACAATATCTACATGAAAGGACTTCAGTATTCTTCAAAGCCATTAAGAACATTTTTTTCATAATTCACACTCTTCCTACTTAAAAATATGTTATATCAACTTGTAATTGAAAAAAAAAAACTATAGCACAGGACAGCTAAAGCAGTATGCAAAAACTATTTTAAGGGGAAGGAGACAGTTGTACATCAAAACTGGGATGATATTGTCAGTTATATCAGATATTACATTTAGCTCTGATCTTCCTGGCAGCCTTAGCAAAAAAACAACAGCTAAGAAAACACACAAAGAGAGACATAGTTCTCGTTATTTGATAAAGAGAATCATAAAAATCTATTTGGAGTATATTTTTGTGGCACTGAATTCCAAAGAGAAATTAATGGGTTTCTTTTTTTTTTTTAAAGATTTTATTTATTTATTTGAGAGAGAGAGAATGAGAGAGAGCACATGAGAGTGGGGAGGGTCAGAGGGAGAAGGAGACTCCCTGCCGAGCAGGGAGCCCGATGCAGGACTTGATCCCGGACTCCAGGATCATGACCTGAGCCGAAGGCAGTCGCTTAACGAACTGAGCCACCCAGGCGCCCGAAATTAATGGGTTTCTTTATAAAGGATGATGTATAAAGAAATGGGCATGTCAGCAGACACACCCTGTACGTAAATGTCTTTTACTTCCATGAGCATTCAAAATCCAAGGGCATAATATTAAGTTGCTGTCACTGAACATTTTCATATGGAGACCCAAGCTAATATGTTGTGTTTAAAGATTATTTAGTTTGACAAGAGTTGGAGTATTGAGAAGTTGTTGGAATGCTTAACTTTCTTAAGGTATGGCCTCTTTTATTTTTTTAAAGATTTTATTTATTTATTTATTTAATTTATTATTTATTTATTCATTGAGAGAGAGAGCATGAGCATGTGCGAGGGGGGAGGCAGAGTGGGAAAGGTAGAGGGGGAGGGAGAGAGAATCTTTTTTTTTAAACATATAATGTATTATTCATTTCAGGGGTACAGGTCTGTGCTTCGTCAGTCTTTTTTTTTTTTTTAAAGATTTTATTTATTTGAGAGAGAGAATGAGAGACAGCACAAGAGGGAAGAGGGTCAGAGGGAGAAGCAGACCCCCTGCTGAGCAGGGAGCCCGATGTGGGACTCGATCCCAGCACTCCAGGATCACGACCTGAGCCGAAGGCAGTCGCTTAACCAACTGAGCCACCCAGGCGCCCTGTGCTTAGTCAGTCTTACACATGCCCTCCCTAATGTCCATCACCTAGCCACCCCATCCCTCCCACCCCCCTCCACTCCAGCAACCCTCAGTTTGTTTCCTGAGATTAAGAGTCTCTTATGGTTTGTCTCCCTCTCTGGTTTCATCTTGTTTCATTTTCCCCTCCCTTCCCCTATGATCCTCTGGTCTTTTTCTCAAATTCCTCATATCAGTGAGATCATATGATAATTGTCTTTCTCTGATTGACTTATTTCGCTCAGCATAATACCCTCTAGATCCAACCATGTCATTGCAAATGGCAAGATTTCATTTTTTTGATAGTTGCATAATATTCCATTGTATATATATATATATATATATATATATATATATATATAGCACATCTTCTTTATCCATTCATCTGTTGATGGACATCTTGTCTCTTTCCATAGTTTGGCTATTGTGGACATTGCTGCTATAAACATTGGGGTGCACATGCTCCTTCTGATCACCACATTTGTATCTTTGGGGTAAATACCCAGTAGTGCAATTGCTGGGTCGTAGGGTAGCTCTATTTTCAACTTTTTGAAGAATCTCCATACTATTTTCCAAGTGGTTGCGCCAGCTTGTATTCCCACC
>NC_138374.1:90278677-90361074 GCF_054177405.1 Leptonychotes weddellii
AATGCCTGAGAGGAGACGAAATCCAGGTCTCCTACTCCTCCGCCATCTTGCTCCGCCCCCCGCTGAATGATTTTTTTAATGTATCATTGGATTTGGTTTGCTCATATTTTGTTGAGGATTTTTGCATCCATGTTCATCAGAGATATTGGCCTGTAGTTCTCTGTTTTTGTAGTGTCTTATCTGGTTTTGGCATCAGGGTAATCCTGGCTTTCAGAGAATGAATTAGGAACTTTTTACTTCCTCTTCTGTTTTTTGGAATAGCTTGAGAATAGGTATTAACTCTTCTTTAAATGTTTGGTAGAACTCATCTGTGAAGCTGTCCAGCCCTGGACTTCTATTTGCTGGGAGTTTTTTGATTGCTGATCCAATTTTATTGCTGGTAATCAGTCTGTTCAAATTTTCTATTTCTTCCTGATTCAGTTTTGGTAGGTTATGTGTTTCTAGGAATTTATCTATTTCTTCTAGGTTTTCCAATTTGTTGGCATATAATTTTTCATAATATTTTCTTACAATCTTTTGTATTTCTTCCCTTTCATTTCTGATTTTATCTGAGTCCTTTATCTCTTTTTTTATGAGTTGGGTTAAAGGTTTATCATTTTTGATGTTTTCAAAGAACTGGCTCCAGTTTCATTGATCCTGTTCTATTGGGTTTTTTAAGTTCTTATTTTGTTCATTACTGATCTGATCTTTATTATTTACTTCCTTATAGTGGTTTGGGGTTTTGCTTATTGTTCTCCTAGTTCCTTTAGATGTAAGGTTAGGCTGCTTATTTGGGATTTTTCTTTCTTCTTGCAATAGGCCTGTATTGCTATAAACTTCTCTCTTAGAACAGCTTTTATTGTATCCCAAAGATTGTAGACTGTTGTATTTTTATTTTCATTTGTCTTCATGTATTTTTCAACTTTGTCTTTGATTTCTTGGTTGACCTATTCATTGTTTAGTAGCATGTTATTTAACCTCCATGTATTTTTGTGTTTTCCAGGTTTTTTCTTGTGGTTGATTTCTAATTTCAAAGTGTTGTGGTCAGAAAACATTTGTGGTATGGCTTCAGTATTTTTCAATTTGTTGATATTATTTTGTGGCCTAATAATGATCTATTCTGGAGAAAGTTCCATGTGCCCTTGAAAAAGAACGTGTATTCTGCTGTTTTAGGGTGGAACGTTCTGAATATGTCTGTTAGATCCATCTAAACCAATGTGTTATTCAAAGCCAGTCTTGGGATCATTCTCCAGCTTATTTACACAGATGTGAGTGATATCTAGTTGTAAACGTGCGACAGGGTGAGCTTTGGATCCTCCTATTCCACCATCTCCCCAAGCTCCTTTTCACATTTGTATTGATTCTTAATTGCTCATTGCGTCTATCACCTAGATGATTAAAAATTACTTGTTGAGTGAAAGGATAAATGAATAAAGGAAGGGAGAAAGAAGAAAATGAGAAAAGGAAAGGAGGAAAGAAAGGAAGGAAGAAGAAATAAAGGAAAGAAAGAAAATGGATGGATGGATTTGGAATGTTTGTGGTTCCCACATCATGGCAATGTCTTTAGGCATAATGCTACATTATGGCCGCTAGATGGCAGTAGAAGTCAAGCCCACTCAGCGATTTATTTATTTTTTAATTGAGGTATTGGTGATGGCCATGTTGTATTAGTTTCATGGTGTACAAATAGTGATTCAACAACTCTATACATTATGCTATGCTCACCACAGTGTAGCTACCATCTTTCACCATACAATGCTATTACAGTACCATTGGCTACATTCCCTATGCTGTACTTTTATTCCCATGACTTATTCATTCCATAACTGTAAGCCTATGCTCCCCACTCCCCTTTATGGTTCTGCTTTATTGTTTGTTTTTGTTTTGTTTTTTAGATTCCACATATAAGTGAAATCATATGGTATTTGTCTTTGTCTTTCTGACCTATTTCACTTAGCATAATACCCTCTAGGTTCATCCATGATGTTGCAAATGGCAAGATTTCATCCTTTTTATGGCTGAGTAGTAGCCCACTGTATATATACCCCACATATTTGCTTTTTTAGAAATATATTCAATAATTATTGATAGTCTACTCTTGGTAGGGTACTGTATTAGGAACTAAGAAGTGGGAGTGGAGAGGGAGTGAGGCACAAAGATATTAAGAGGCAGTTTCTACCTTTCAGGAACTCACAAGTGGACAGGAATGATAGACTCATAGTATATGAATCAGACTGTGGTAATCCTACAACAGGCATATAAACTAATACTACAGTGAGACAGGAGGAGGGATTAGTTATGGCTACAGAAACTGGCTTCACAGAAGCAGAGTTTGAGCTGGACCTCAAAGGATGGGTATAGGTTGGACACATGTAGTCGCTGGGGGTAGAGAGGAGGCATTCCGAATAGAAGGTACAAATCTGGGAATAATATCCAGAGAACAGTAAATACTGAGGTGTGGCTGCAGTGTAGGCTATATAAAGGAAATAATGGGAAATTATGCTGGGATGCTAAGTTGGGATCAAATTATGGGAGTTCTTAATGGGGAGAAGGATCACAGTCCTGAAGTTGTTTCTAATTCCTGTGGTCATGCCCCTGTTTGTGGGCTGGGTGCTAAGTAGGCTGGCAGTTTTTAGCTATAGTATATACTAACCTTTGTGGTGGTGTGGCCTGTCCCAGGGCCCTGTGCAGCCACTGCTCGATCAGCAGCCAAGAACTCAAAGGATTCTAGGTTCCTAGAGAAAAGCTACACGAGTGCCTTGGCTGGGTGGGAACCATGCCATACATGGTACTTTGAAGGGCCTGGATGAACTCAAATTGAGTTCATCCATCCATGGAATGTGGGCTCCATATTACTAGATCCTCCAGTTCTTAAAGATAACTTGGAGGGCGCCTGGGTGGCTCAGATGGTTAAGCGACTGCCTTCAGCTCAGGTCATGATCCCAGGGTCCTGGGATCGAGTCCCGCATCGGGCTCCCTGCTCCTTGGGAGCCTGCTTCTCCCTCTCCTTCTCTCTCTCTCTGTCTCTCATGAATAAATAAATAAAATCTTTAAAAAAAAAGATAACTTGGAAATACAAATTTATGTGAAATTTTCTGATTTTTTTAAATGCTAGCACTGACTCATAAGTTAGAAAGCACTGAGTAAGCCAGTCAAGACACATCTGTGGGCTAGATTAGGCCTTTGGGCAGTCATTCATGACCCTATTCCAGAGTCATCTATGGGTTTCTTTCCTGGTCTCTGCCATGGCTGAGATCCAGTCCTGACCTTCTAGGGAATTCCTCTTTTCTGAATTCCCCCTTCCTCGAGTACAAAGGTTCCCCTGGGAATATCTCTCAGAGCAACACTTCCCAGCCCTTCTCACCAGTGAGCTCTCCCACCTGCCTTCTCTTCTTGGTAGGAACCGCCAGGCTGTCCACTCAGGGGAGGCAGCTGGGATAATAGCACTCCATTCCTGGTGTCCTCATATGCTCAGATACATCAATGTGAGCTTTTTGTTCACCCTAATGATTCATCTGTGCACACAAAATATCATTCAGAAGTTACTTTGGTTTTTGAAAATAATTTTCTTGTTTAAATCTATTGTTTTGTTGTACTTTCAGGTTACATTCTATTCTACTGACATTTCTACATCCAAATTTTAATAATCACTTATTATTTCTTCTTGGTTAGAACTGGAAGAGAATTTGGATTTTGTGTTTTTCTTGCTGATTCCTTATTACAGCTTTCTGGATCACACACACACAATGATTAGAATTCTATGTTCCTAGAGGCCATGCAAGCTGGGAATCTGGTCCAAGGACTCTAGGATGCCTGAGAAATGGGTTGACGGAGAGGCAGAGGATGCAGGCTCAGGGAGGAGACAGGAAGATTCTTTCCTTCCCCTTTTCTCTCCTCTGTGGATCAGTGTTGCAGGTGGCATAGAAAGAGTCAGAAAAACATAACAGTTAAGAGGCAGATTATGAAGCCAGACTCTCTGAGGTTTAGTCCAAACTCTTCCCCTAACTAGTGAGGTGAATTTGGACACATTGCTTAGCCTCTCTCTGCCTCAAGTACCTTACCTGTAAAGTGGGGATGTTAATATGTAATCTCAAAGAGCTATCTTGAAGATTAAATAAAATGTCTGGCCCAGTGTAAGCAGAGGTAAATAAATGGGTATTTGTTTCCTTTCTTTTCTTTTCTTTTTAAAATATGAATGTTACCATAGCTTTTGTTTCTTAAGCCCAAAGACAAAACTGTGAAGAAACAACAAGATGTCCCTAGGAATTTTAGCTTTGCTTATCCTGCAGGGCTGACTGTGACCCTTTCACAGGTCCAGACTGGTTTTGTTCTTATTTCCTTTCTAGTCTCAGTGTGGACTCGTAGCAAACTAGATTCTTCTCAGTAGGCAGTTTCCTCTCACAGTACTGGGGCTTGAGAGAAAGGAGGGGGAAGGGTTTGCCTTGGAAACCCTAGCAGACGGATCTTTTCCAGAAGCATTGGATGCCTACGAGGTGTTTTGGACTGACAGCAGTGTCTGCTTCCTTGGGTCGGTGTGAGGGGTGTGTAGATGTTGAGTCCCTGGCAACTCTAGGGGCTTGTTTGGTTATGAATTTTTTCACTAGGTGGCAGCAGAGTATTATGACGAAAATTCACCAGCCCAGTGTCCTGCTCAGCCCGCAGAGTAGCTGAAAGGCAAAAGCAAGAGAGGGTGGCTGGGAATGACAAAATAAACTATTTTAAAACGTAGATGTTGTATACGTTTTAACTCGTAAAGATAACTATAATTAAAGAGTAAATTTTGAATAGCATAAGCAACATTTTATTTTTATCATAGAATCAAATACACAAGATAAAGAGACCAAGCCATGTTGAGACCAACTTGTCAGGAAAGGGCCAGATGTAAACATTTTAGTCTGTGGGGACTATGAGGTCTCCCTTGTGACTATTCAACTCTGCCTTTGTAGTGCACAAGTGGCCAGAGACAATATGTAGACACAGGAGGGAAGCTGGGATCCTGTTCACCCTTGTTTACAAAAATAGATTTTGGCCCATGGATCATAATTTCCTCACCTCTGCTATAGACTATTCTGTAGCCAACCTGCCGGATTACTTTGTATTGATGAGAAAGAAATTAAAAAGCAAGTCCCTTATTTCAAAATTGTGTTTTTTTGTTGTTAAGTAATTATAATTGTTCCATTCCAGGAAAAAGAAGCATATGACTAAAATTTAACTACCCTTATGGAAAGATAATCATTGTATTATCAAACATCTAAGACCTAAGATCATAATTAATGTGAAGCCTATAAAATTTCCACCATTAGCTAAGGAATGTTGGCATCTTGGTGGTAGATTTTATTTGAATAGACCCAGTTTTGATTAATGAAGTTGTTTTCTGTATAGAGACCATATTAGCAGTAGTGATTTTTAAAAACGGATGTCACTTATAGAGTAACAATAAACCTCTAAAGTTATAACATCAAAAAGAGAGAGAGAGAGGGTGGCTTGTTCAGGACAGTTATCATTCCAAAATCAACTCTTTAGGGTTGGCAGGTCAAGCTCCAATATGAATTCAGAAATAGCGTCTCCATATAAAAATGAGCAGAGACAGGTCAGGCAGATGAGAGGAGATTCTGTGTGAGAGGAGAGACTGCCAGGCTGTGGACGGCCTGGGGAAATCAACAGTGGGGCAACATGAATGAACCCCACTGAGTTGGTTAACCTCAAAGTTCGACTGTATGGCTGAGATGCAGGTGCAGCTCTCTGTGTTGGCAGAGGACCCAGCTGCCTCTTTGATTTAACCAGAGAAATCTTAAATGTATTCTCTTCCACAGTTTAGCAGTCTCACCATTTATGGCTTATCTGGGGTCAGCTTTTATCTCTAAAAGGTCACTACTATGATACAAGATGCCCCTCCAGCCCCTCTGGGACAAAATTTTAATTCTTGTGAATGTTAAAGGAGATGAATTCTGTTTAGGCCGCTTTGAAGGAGTGAATTTTTTGAAGGAAGAAGTGGGAAACAGAACGGTTTTAAGTGAAAGGTGGGGGGAAAGGTAGGAGTGGTGTTTATACTGCCCAAGTGGGATTTAAAGCAAAGCAGCCCCTGAGAGCCGGGAGCAGGCTTGGCTCTATCAGCTGGGTCCTGGTGTTGCAGGGGGCTGGCCCTGGAGTCCTGTGAGGCCTTGGTGTTCTCCTGTTGAAACAAACGATTTCACAGAGCTCTAACATCTGACAAGGCCACCCCGTGACCACAGTGGGGCAAGGCAAAAACATTCTACTCCATAATCGTGTCTGAATACAGATGAAAATGAGAGTATTGTCCAAAAGTGACCACAAAAATGACCAAACATGCCTCCATTCTGATTAATGTGAGTGATTTCTACTCCTTTACCAATTAAAGCTTTAGCTGTGCTCCATTTCTCATACCTGCTAGGTGAGAATTATTAAGGTACACAATCAGAGAATCCTGACAGTTATCCCGGCCAGGGTGAGGGCCCTTAAGCCCTCCCCCAGATCACCTAATATAAGGTTTGGCAAGAGAGCACTGGATGCTTAGGAAGAGGATTACAAACTAGGAGAAGAATGTGCCAGAGGAAAAGAAAGAACAGAGCCAACCCCACAGCTTCATGACCAGGCCTTGGGAAGGCCCTTGTTTCAGTGTTAGTTACCAGAGCCAGTGACCCTGACGGCCTTGGCTGCGGGCATCTGTCACCTGCCCCAAGTCTCTGCTTAGCTAGGATCCTACAGGTCCTCTCGAAGGAAGGCTGGCCATCTGGCCTGGGGGGTGAGTTTGTTCAGCCCACTGCCTCTTCTCCTTCCTGAGCAGCTGACTTCTTCTGATGTGGTTTTGTGGTTATACAACAGACAGCCCTGCTCATGTGGACATGGTGTACTTTCAGTTTCTCAAAGTGAGTCATGTTGACTTTCCTCTTGGGAGTAAGAGTGACCCTTGCACAAAAGGACTATATGACTAGAAAGAAGAAACAGCAGAGGCCACCAACGCCAGAATGTTTACCCCTGTAGGTAGTCACTAGTTTCTTGGAGTAGTTCGTGTCATCTCTTTAAGCAAGGTAAACTAGGAAGAGGCCTTTGGTTTTGAATCCTTGAATATTTACCAGTGTTTGAAGTCTTCCTTATTCTTACTACTTGGAACTCAGAATCTACAGAAGGACTCAAATAAATTTGCATTTGGTCAGCTGATACATGATGGGGAAGTTCCCAAGAGGATTATTGGCTATTATTACGTCTCTAATTCTCATGTGTACTAATGAGCTCGTGGTATTGGACCACCTGTCCAGGCCCTAAGAAATCTCAGCAGGCCTGTTGAGAATCAAAATTGGGTTTGGAAAGACTCAGCCAAGAGAAGAAGGGCTTTCTTCTCGTCTAATTCTGCTTTGTGGTCCCATTTGGGTAATTTTTCATGACGATATATAGAACTAGGGTGGAAGATACCTCGGGCTCGTGTCACCACTTCTATGCTCTTGACAAGTTTTGTTAATGAACTGTGGCATTCTTTCATGCTGAGCCAGGAGGGAGCCCCAAGACACTTCTCATCACTGCTCCACACAGCCCATCCCAGTGGGCGTATGAGATGAAACCTCTTTGCTGTGTTTGTCGTAGAATCTCAGTTTAACTCTGCTCTTGGACATCCAAGTCATGGGAGTGCTACATTGAGGTGATTGCTTTTCTTTCCTCAATAAGTAAATCCTCTTGGGTGGAAAGAAGAGACAATAGAATTATTCTTGAATTCTCCATCACTGACCCATCAATCACTATCTGTTGTCTTGCTAAGTCATTTGGATACTAGTAAGAGAATAATAAGAAAACCCCCATAGTGGAAAAAGATACATTAAATCGTTAATCAGATATTCAAGACAGTTTGTATTTTATAAGCATATAAAAATTGCTGCCACTCATGGGGCTGAATCTTCAAGGCAATTCCATTTTCAATTCTTTTTATGTACTAGACCTGTCTGTCATTTGGTGGTTGCTAGAAGGTAGGTGGCAGATTAGATTCAGTAAGGAGATTTATTAAGCTGGTAATATTTTAGAGTTGGCCTGTGATGGCTATTTATGCTTTTTCTATGAAATATACTTATTAAAATCACAATATACAAATACCATTTAAATACTGTACTAGTTGAGAGTCTCGATTGCATTTAACTGATGTGAACTCAAGGTTACATAAGCAGTAAAGGAACTTATTAGAAGGATCTGCAATAGCTCAGAGAAGCAACTAGAAGGTTGGAAACCAGACATCCATCAAAAGGCAGTCACCACATTTAATGCCAGGCAGCTGTGTGTGCTTGTCTGACTTCTCTCAGACCTGGAATTCTTAATCTTCTGTGACATGAAACCATTTGGCCATCAGGTGAAGCCTATGAACCTCTTTTTAGAGTGATTTCAAATTTTTTTTTTTTAAGTTTTTATTTATCTGAGAGAGAGAGAATGAGAGACAAAGAGCACGAGAGGGAAGAGGGTCAGAGGGAGAAGCAGACCCCCTTCTGAGCAGGGAGCCTGATGCGGGACTCGATCCGGGGACTCCAGGATCATGACCTGAGCCGAAGGCAGTCGCTTAACCAACTGAGCCACCCAGGAGCCCAGAGTGATTTCAAATTTATAAAACAATGAACATAGGGTTACAAAAGAAACCAATTATATTGACATCTAGTTATCAAAATATAAAAGGAAACTTCCAAATATAGGCTGTAGTAATATTTGTGCTTCTTTACTGATGCATTAAATAAAATTAACTGGTGGGTTTGATTACTGATGTGATTTCAGTCATGGTGAGCATACGTGGCTCCTGGGTATTTGCCAGGTCAGTAGCTTACAATATCTGCAATGACTGTGATGAATATGGAAATAACTGTGATCTCAGTTGCTGACAAAGTCACAGTTCCTGCTAATACTACTGAGGTTTAATTCATAATTGAAGAAAATGCTAAATTTTAGTTAGAAGTTAGTGAAAATAATATTTTTTAATTCAATTTAATGGATTTCCTTTAATTCTTTTTATTTTATTTTATTTATTTATTTGTGAGAGAGAGAGAGAGTGAGAGCGCAAGCAGGGGTAGGGGCAGAGGGACAAGCAGAGTTCTTGCTGAGCATGGAGCCTATGCTGGGCTCAATCCTAGGACCTCGAGATCATGACCTGAGCTGAAGTCAGACGCTTAACAAACTGAACCCCCCAGGTGCCCCAGATTTCCTTTAATTCTATTTAGACTCCAGGTTAAGAACTCTTGTTTTAGCCTGTGAACTCCGTGAAGGGAGGATTTGCACCTGATTCAGCTTTGAGTATATGTTACCTCTATTAACGTAAGTTCTGTATGTGTTCTTCTATGTGATTAGGTTCACTGACTATAATAATACTTCTTTTTCCACGCACTTGGAAATAGCTAGAGAATGGAGCAACAGATCTCAAAATTGTACAGATCATCATTCATTATTGCTTCTTGGCTTACTTTTGTATGGAAAAACCAAGTCCACTTCTTCTGCAATCATTATACTCTATTCCTTTCCCTGGTCCATCAGTCAGGCTCTCCTGAGGAGCAGTCTTTCCTGCGGGGCCACCACAGGACCTGGCCGCTCTCCTGGGTTGCATGGGTAATAATACTCTAATACTGTCTTCTGGAAGGACATGGTCTACCTAACCCCTCTGGGGAAAGGAAATTAACTCCTTTCCAGGCAGTCAGCATTCTTTTCTCTGTCATTCTATTTCTGTCATTTTCTTGGATTTATCAGAAGCTTTCTTTCTATTCTTTGCTGGTCCATCTGCAGCTCTTCAGCCTACCTGCTGCCTATTATTTCTTGCTTTATCATCCTGTTAAATTTGAATTGAGCAACTTGTACTTGGTAAGAGTTCAGCAAAAGTTTATTATGGCAATATTATTGAAGGTTTTTTTTTTTTTTTACAAATTTAAGTGTTGCTTGTGCCTTTAATAACCCAAACATTACTTACTTGGACCCTTGTATCTGTGATGCTCCTGCTTTAATGCCCTTTCTTACAATTTAGTGACCTCATGTGATACTCAGGAGGAAATGAGAACTAGAAATGCCTTCAGACTGACCATTTCTTTTCTGTTTACCTCCTTCCTACCATCATTATCTTGATCATGAAATATGGAAAGAAAAACAACATTAATTATAAAAGAGTGTCATAGGGGAAAAATCTTTAACATATGGGGTTGGTGAAAACAATAACAACAAAAAGGTCTCACAATGACCTGAGCTTTGGAAAGCTATGGGGAATTGTTGAATACTTTTCATCTCACTAATCAAAACATCTTCCTGGAAGAACAGGTTTCTTCGAACTCAGAAAACTAACACAGAAAATTCATTCTGAACCACCCACTTCATTTATTCCACACTTTTTAAATTGTCTCTATTCTAAGAACTGTTGTTAGAGAACTCTTAGGAGATTAAATTTGAACACTGGATCACTTAACTGTCTGGAATTACAACAATTCTGAGATATTTCAGAGATTATTATCCTGCTTGGAGAGATAAGGAAACTGAGGCACAGAAAACCAACTTGGTTAAAGTCACCCATCTATTTTTTTTTTATCAACAACAGAACTAGAATTCTAAATTTCTGAACTTCTAGTCATTTGTCTTTCAGAAGAGTAGAACAAGTCCATATTTGTTGTGAAGTAACTTTTTAAGATCACTGCTCTGTGGTCCCCTTTTCAAAACTTTTTTTTTCAATTCTGCTAAAACCAGCTATTTCACTGTGAGTTCATTTTTTTCCTGGAAAGAGCACTAGGCTGCAATTCTAACTTGTAGAGCTGATCTTGGGCTTGCCCTCGGTCATTCTAGAGCAGTTGGTATATATTTTTTTTCCTCAAGTAATTGAGGAAAATAAATAATTACTGTCTCTTTCTTCAAGGCATTCTTGTATAACTTTGGTAAGTATTTATCGAGCAGGTGCTATATGTACAGTCTTGTACTTCTGTTCACTTGGAGGACTGGGATGCATATCTTGGGCCATTCGTAAGAGCTTTTTAGCTGGAAAGGCAGCCTGGGCTTTTATCTGGGGAGGGAACTACAGAACTCCTAGACATGGTGATCTGAGGTGTTTCCAGGACATAAACTCTTTCTGAGTATGGCCTCCTAGCAACAAAAGGTGACTACTCTTTCCCCTATATTGTGTGAAAGTGTATTTTGGTTCATTCCAGCAACTCTTTATGTGAGTGTAAGATGAACTGAATTCTCATAATCTAGAAATAATTGTTTGAATATAAGACTAAAGAAGTATTTTCCTTTTTCTTCCCCTTTCCCTTTCTCCCTTCCTTTCTCCATTCTAGTCTCTCACTATTTTATTTTTGCCAAGAAATATATTGAGTTTAGAACCAATTAAGGAATGGAGGTATCATGTGAATAAAACAATGGCTTTGCCTCAAGAAGATAGACATGTTATAAATTTCAACGTAATGTGTTTTTCTGTAATGAAGATATCCATAAAATTCAATGGTTGCACAAAGGATGAGCACCTAGCCACTGGGCGTAGTTAGAGGAGGCTTTATAGGTCATTGAAACCTGAACAGGGTCTCAAAGAATGAGGAACACTCTGACAGGTGGATTATTTATACTTATAAAGTAAAAACTCAATGTTACTCCAAGCAATAAATGCTAGAAATCACATAGACTAAATTATTTTTTCTGATTACCTTAATTAGACTTGGAGGAAAAGAAAACTTCGGTTGAGAACCAGAAAACAATAGAGAAGCCAGACTCCAACTCTAAAACGTGGCCTTTAAGAAAGTGGCCAGAGACTCTGAAGCGCCAACAGTTCTACCAGAGTATTTCCTGCTTCTAGGTGATCTGAGGGTTCTGGTGGGAGGTCTTCAGAGCTAGTGCCTGGATGATTCTCTCCCCCAAATATCACTTTTCTAGCTCTCAGTTGTTGGGGGCCCCAACAACTCAAAACTGAAATTGTTAGTTAAACCACAGCTATGACTACTCAGCCCCCCAAGTCTCCAGTCATACTTGTCAATTACCTCTACTCCCACACAGAACCTGCCTTTTTTTGGTGGGTGATGCCAGTAAACTCACCTATGACTAGGATCAGACTGTATAGGAGGCTTACAGCCCTATAGGATTTTCAAAATGTTTAGTACGGTGTCAAAACATCTATTGGGAACAGACCCTCTAGGTGTTGTACCAGCTGGCCTCTACTCACCCTCACTCATATACTCATACACGCACACATGCATGCACGCACAGCAGCTTTCTTCTAAAGTTCATTTGCAATAAATGCTTATGAATAAGTACACAACTTAAAAGAGTTATTCATTAACTCATTTTTGGAGACATTTTGCTTTTAAAAGAAAAAGCCAAATCACAAAATTAAACTTCCAGAGGATCAATCCAGATTCAGTTCAGTTTCCTAAACCTTCTATTCCTATACGTATCTATGTTCAGTATATATGATTATAAATGTTCAGACTGCTGACCTGAAAAAAATGAATTGTTGATTGTCCTGTACTTCTGAATGTCAGAAATATCAGAGCAACACAATTTAAAAGAGAAAAGAGGTAAGTGTTGGTTAACTATAGAATTAACTTGGAAATTCTATTCTTTGTGTACTTGGGTTAATTGTCTTCTTAATGTAAAACTTCATATATTTTCCTTAATTAAGAAGGAAGTTTTAGAAGCACTCTTAAAGATCTCAAAAGAAAATTTGTTCAATTACAAAATGCAAGGAATGATATTTTAATTTACTGTTTCGTATGCTTGGATGACTTGTTTCTTTGTACCTGATTATTTCCTACTTTATTGTTTTTAAATGAACACAAAGAAAACAGCCAAAAAAATAAATACTCTGGCTCAGCTACAAATTCCATCTTTATTTAACCAGTGGCTTTAGACAGGGTTGGAAATCTGAATTACCATGGAACTTTAAAAAATTACACTCTTCTCTCCACCTCCTGCCATTTTTTTTTTAAACTTTAAGTATAGTTGACATCAGCCTCTGCCTTTTTTATTCACTGGATCTGGGATGGTATCTGTATTTGTTTTAGAGATGCTTTCCAAGTGAGTTTGATGCTTTTCCATTTTGAGAACTACCAGTTTAGGTTATTTTCTTTTGAGTCCTTGCTTTCTCTATTTTAACTCATCCCAATTTGCTGCTTCATAAGTATTAACTTTTCTTTCTTTGTACCTAATTACTTCACACCTTCTTATTTCAAAACGAACACAAAGAATTCAGGCCATCCCTGGCAGTACCTAGATATCCAGTAGCTCCCAGTGAGCTGGCTAGAATATAGTTAGGAGGAGAAAATGGAGAAACCTTAGGTATCCAGAGACCCAAGCATGAGGCAGATAGGTTGGCTACCTCATGCAGAGGCAGGAGCTGAGTTAGGGGCATTACTGAAAGGCTGAGAAGGAGGGCCAGGTGTTACCTAGCGCCTCCTGTTCACAGGGACAATGCAGACTTAGGGTGGAGCTCTCCATATTTTGCCTGATTGTCCTGTTGGTTCCAGAGAGGAATTGGTGGTTTCACCGGGGCCCGGTACTGGATTAGAACTCTGAAAGGGATTGACAGTCCCAGTTTGAATGGTCTCACAAAGCTTTAACTCTGACTGGAATATTGAATTGTAATCTCTCCATCTTCATCACTTACTCCATACAACTGGGAGCAACACTGTCAAACAGGAAGCAAACATCCATCATTAGTGGAAAACTGGCCAAAGAAGTGAAAGGGTAAAAGAGAGGACTTCTGAACACAAATATTTCACTCTTATACCAGCACTCTTTTCAACTTCTAACTTCAATTTCTAACCTGGATGTGCTGGAAACCATGGATTTGAAATCTGGTGTTGTCTCAGTTTTCTGCTTTCCAGCCTTGGAGGAATTTCCCCAGTGTCCCAGTCCCCTGAGTTTCTTTCTTCACTTTGGCTGTAGCTTTCCAGGAGTTATTTGCTTCCTCTTCTTTCTTCCCCATTTTTACACACACTGTGACACAATGACTGTCCTTCGCCTTTTATGAAACCACATAAAGTCATAACAAGCAAATGATCATTCTCCAGCATGATCATGAGAGTTATTTTCTTTTTGTATGTCTTGGGAGTGGGTAGAGTGGAATTTGTCTTGAATTTACTGTATTTCTAGTTGGAGCAATGTGATCATAGTCCTTTTCTCATTTTTCTTTTGGTCTTGGTGCTACAAAAGTAAGTAGGTCCTCAACCCTTAATAAGAAATGCAATGGATAAGGATGAAATGAGATGAGGATTCCCAAAAGAGGGATTTCTGTTTTAAACAAAATCCAAACAAATTCTCTTTAGAGAGGAACACCCCTTTATTCTTATGATTATGAAGGAGAATGTGATTTCTTTCTTAAAACAACTTGAAACATTGAAATTAAATTTCCACTAATTTAGAGTTAGAAAAAAGTTGTTTTTGGTGGATTCATCATTATTCATCAAAAACAGCATTTTCAAATGGCAAATAGCTTTAAGACTTGTTTCAAATGTAAAACACAACCTCAGAGGACAAGGAAAGATTAAAATTTGCCAAAACTTACCCAAATGCCCATCAAGTACATGTATCTATAGGTTCAATTTTCACACCAGTAGCTATTGAGCACAATAGACGTACATGTTTTGGTACTGTTTTTTTCTTTTCTTTTCTTGTTTTTAATTAGCAGAGTTTATTTTTAGTACAATTATAGGTTTACAGAAAAATTGAGCAGGAAGCACAGAGAGTTCCCATATTAACCCCCAACCACATAAACACACATACACAGTTTTCCCTGTTATTAACATCTTGCATTGGTGTGATATATTCATTACAAGTGACGAACCCATATTGATATACTATTCTTAATTAAAGCCCATGGTTCACATTAATTATATAGTTGTGTTGTATAGTTCTATGGCTTTTGACAAATGCATAATGTCTTGTATCCACCATTAAAATATCAAGCACAATAGTTTCACCATCTTAAAAGTTTTCTGTGTTCCACCTACACATCCCTCCTTCCTTCTCCCTGAATCCCTGGAAACCACTACTGTTTTTACTGTTTCTATAGTTTTGCCTTTTTTCAGAATATCATATAGTTGGAATGATAAAATATGTAGCCTTCTTAGACTGGTTTCTTTCACTTAGCAATATGCAATTAAGGTCATTTTTTTTTATTGCTGAATAATATTCCATTTTATGAATATACAATATATAAATATTCATGGGCAGGTTTTTGTGTGAACATATTTTCAACTCATTTGGGTAAATACCAGGGAGCACCATTGCTGGATCATATGGTAAGACTATGTTTAGTTTTGTAAGAAACTGTCAAGCTGTCTTCCAAAGTGGCTGTACCATTTTGCATTCCTACCAGCAATGAGTGAGAGTTCCTGTTGCTCCACATCCTAATTAGCATTTTATGTTGTCAGCATTTTGGATTATTGTCATTCTAATTATTGTGTAGTGGTATCTCCTTGTTTTAATTTGCAATTCTCTAATGACATATGGTGTCAAGCATCTTTTCATATACTTATTTGCCATCTGTGTATCTTCTTTAGTAAAGTGTCTTCTCAGAGCTTTTGTCCATTTTTAAATTGGGTTATTTGTTTCCTTAGTGTTGAATGTTGAGTTCTTTATACATTTTGGATAAAATTCCTTTGCTTGGCAAATATTTTCTTCCCATTTGTGGCTTGTTTTTTTCTCTTAGGGGATTGTCTTTTTTAAAATAGGTGTGTTTGGGGCACCTGGGTGGCTCAGTTGTTAAGCATCTGCCTTCGGTTCAGGTCATGATCCAAGGGTCCTGGGATCGAGCCCCGCATCGGGCTCCCTGCTCAGCGGGAAGCCTGATTCTCCCTCTCCCACTCTCCCTGCTTGTGTTCCTGCTCTTGCTATCTCTCTCTCTCTCTGTCAAATAAATAAATAAAATCTTAAAAAAAATAGTTGTGTTTCACAAATAAGCAGTTTTCTTGGTTTCCTGGGAGTGCCCAGTTACTATGTTATGAAAGAGGAAGACAGGGAAATTTCATTTTAGTGAGAAAAGTTAACTTCTCTTAACTGTGAGAACTTAAAGAGAATTATCACAGGAACCAGGAGGAACATTGATTGAACTATCAAATTTTATGGACTAAAGTGGACATCGTGGAGGTGATTGGTGCCTTTTAAGAAGTAGCTCCATACTGATGAGACATGTATGTTCTTGTATAGGTCTGGTGTTCATGATTTTTCAACCTGAAACTTCTACCTTGAACACCTTGTGTACTTCACCCCATTCTTTTAATGTCCTTCTCTTTTAACTTACTCACCTCACACTGTTTACATCTCTGTCTAATCCCCTCACATTTTAAGCCCAATGTGCAGTATTGAATCATGAGCTTGTGGTTTCTTATCACATGCATTGGGCCTCAGCTCTCAGCTTCATAATTTGGAAGCTGTGTGAGTGTAGGCTGTTGTTTACTTGTTGTAGCCTGTTTCCTTCTGTGCCTGCCTCACAGGTTTGTTGAGAAGATTAAATAATATGTGCGTGGCAGTGGTATTAATGAATGTGTGTTTTCTTGCCAGTCTTTTTATTTTTTTGTGTACATTCTTCCTACTTTTATAGCCTATGGCTTGTTTTTTTTTTTACTGCAAATTTTTTTTGTTTGAGGCTGAATATTTCTCCAAATAACATGGTGAGCAATAACCCCCTTCCTTCCTCCCACTGGATTCCTCTCTTTTAAGTGTCCTGTGGTCAGCGCTCATGTGGTTTTTTTCTGGTCTCACAGTAAAGTTTCCATACAGACGTAAATTAATTGAGGTTATTTCTTGGACCTGTAGCTTCCATTTCTCCTTTAGCTGTTGCTATTTCTAACTTTTCTGTGCTTTTTAGAGGCACCGAATTCAGTTAAATTAGTAAGTATTTATGAAGTGCTAGGTCCCTAGCATGGTGACACCCTTGAGGGGCTCACAAAAGAGATATAAAGCTTCCCTTCAAATTGATGGCTTGTGTGGAGAGACATGTATACATAAAACAGATTCTGATGTTAGGCAGGATGTTATGAAACGTTAGGTACAGTCAGAATGTGAGCTGGTAGTTTCATAGGATTCACTGGAATATCACACACATGACCACTGCCCAGGTTTAAATCCTAGGCTCTGAACAAAAGGGATACCTCCTGGCTAACAGAGTTCAGAGAAATGAGCACAGGATTGATGGTGAGGGGCAGTGAAGAGAGGGAACAATTCAGTGTGTGAATGGAGTCGCTGGCTGGACATCATGGGAGGATTATAGAGAGCAGCTGCTTTGGGGAGAAAGGGAGAACCTGACCATGAGACATAGGCTCCTACAACAAGAGAACCTCCTCTTTCTCCTCCCTTTCGATTTATTCCTGTCAATTTATCATTAGTTTTATGGCTATAGACACATGTCTAGTGAGAACTGTGATTTGCAGGACTTTTACTATGAAATGAAATTATTAAAGTTAATGTCAGGTTTTTGCCATTGTTCTTAATTCAACATTTTTTTTATTTTTTAATTTTAATTTTATTAAAGAGTCTATTTATTTGAGAGAGAGAGTGAGTGAGAGAGAGAGAGAGAGAGAGAGAGCACAAGTGGGGGGAGGGGCAAAGGGAGAGGGAGAAGCAGACTTCCCACTGAGCAGGGAGCCTGATGCAGGGCTCGATCCCAGGACCCTGAGATCATGACCTGAGCCAAAGGCAGACGCTTACTGGACTGAGCCACCCAGGCGCCCCTAACATTTATTTTTTAAAATACTCTACCCTGGTACAAAGAGGATTTAAGAAAGCGTACAAAGCTTACAAAATGAAAAAAATATATAAATAAATATAGGACAAATGAGACATCGGGAAACTAAGGGTGGGGACCTTAGGTGGAGCCAGGAGTGAGGTTAGAACACAAATTTCATTCACTACATTTGTTGGGGATGGGCTTGTCTAGGAACCAATAAGAAAAACAAACATAATTGTTTACAAAGGTTCTAGTATTCCTTAGGTAACAATCAGTCCATGGTGGGGGAGAAAAGGAACCATTCCTACGAAGGCCCAGGAAAGCTTTTTCCTCAGGGTCTTCATAGATCAAACATTCGGGATTTAAAAACTCAATTTCAACTTTTGTAAGAATTTCATTGTAAAGGAAGGCAGAGAATGTTTACTAACCAAATATCATTGTGCTCCATTTCCTTACAGCAAAATTAAAGTTTCTTTCCTTCCTGAATATACTCAAGACCCCTCAAAATTTCTTTGGGATGAACAGGGGAGGAAGGGGCCTCATGATGCTCAGAAAGGGAAGATGAGACATGCTGACATTCAGTCTCAAAAATTATTCCCTCTTCTTCCTCACTTTCTGTTATGGGCTGAATTGCCTCTCCACCCCCCTCACCCCCAGTTTATATGTTGAAGTTCTAATGCCTAGCACCTCAGAATGTGACTGTATTTGAAGATAAGGCTTTTAAAAAGTTATTAAGTTAAGGGGCGCCTGGGTGGCTCAGTTGGTTAAGCTTCTGCCTTCGACTCAGGTCATGATCTCAGGTTCCTGGGATCGAGCCCCGCATCGGGCTCCCTGCTCAGTGGGGAGTCTGCTTCTCCCTCTCCCTCTGCCTCTCCTCCTGCTTGTGTGTTCTCTCTTTCTCTCAAATAAATACATAAAATCTTTTTTAAAAAGTTATTAAGTTAAAATGAGGTCATTAGGGTGGGCCCTAATCCAATAGGACTGGTTTCCTAATAAGAGGAGATTAGGACACAGAGAGACACTCATCACATGCACACACAGAGATGACCATGTGAGGACACAGGAAGAAGGGAGCCATCCGCAAGCTAGAGAGAGAGGCCTGAAGAGAAACCAAATCTGCCAAAACCTTGAGCTTGATCTTCTAGACTCTGGAACTCTGAAAAAATAAATTTCTGTTGTGTAAGTCACAGTTCTGTTTGTTTGTACTTTGTTATGGCAGCCCTGGCAAATGAATACACACTCCAATTGGTCTTATATGCTACTGCAAGATTCCCTTTGCTTAAGTTTAATCCTGTCAATATTCTCTTAGGAAACTACAGGTTTAAATTTCTTATTCTGGTAGTCAACGAGCTTCAAAAATCTGGCCCCAATCTGCATTTCCCCACTCAACCCACATAACACAAACCTCCTCTAAGCAGAAACTGTTCATTCAATATGTCACCCCGCCACAGGAGCTTTGTACTTCATATATGCATGTCTTTGCTTATTCTACCAGGAATATTGCAATTTCCATCCTTTGTGATCTTACCCATTTCTCAGTGTTCATCTCAAATACCCACTCATCTACAGAGTCTTTGGTTATCTTAACTAATGTTTCTTCCTATTCTGAATTACGGTAACATTTTCATTTTGTCATAATTTATTTGTAAGTCTTATTCCTCCTGTTTGAGGGTAAGATCCTAGAAGCACAAGCATATTTTTATACCTATGTATGAAGTTCCTAGCACAACACCTTTTAAGGAGAAGGTGCTTCGTTCATTCATCTATTCAGCCATATGTTGCTATTACCCATAGATTGTATGAATTTGTAGGGGATACAATAGAGAATGAAACAATTGTGATCTCTGCCCCTTGAGGCTTATAATCCATTGGAGGTATAGATAAATGGGTAATCAAGTAGTGCAGGTTGTTATTAGTGCTTCAACAGAGAGTAACATCATAACTTATATATCAATGGTATGCTTAAAGAGGCCTCCCAGGGAGGTGCCACTGAAGCCGAGGCATGTAAAGTAATAGAAACCAGCCCCATGAAGAGGGATAGGTAAGTGGTAGGCTCCTGGGGCAAGGACGAGTTGATGTGCTCCAACTAGTGTATTTGGAGCACAGGGAGCAAGAGGGGGCGCTGCAGGAGGTAAAGCCAGAACGGAAGGTGAGGACTAGGTCCTACAGGCCTTGGGAAGGGGTTCACATTTTATTGGGAAACCTCCGAAAGAATTTTAAACAGGGAGGTGTCATGGCATGTTTTTAAAATTTCTGTGCTAGGTGTGTGTGCACATGTGTGCATATGGCAAAAAAGAAAAGGAATGTCATTTTAAACAAAAACCGACTATAGCTATTTCTACTTTCCCTGGGTATAGCATAAATCCACTTTAAGTAAACAGTGTTTTGCTTAGAAAAATCATTTGGTGGGTCTTTTTGGTAAGTGTCTTGGGAAGAGAAGGGAAGACAAAAGAAGAGGAGAATTATCCTGCATAATAGAGCGAGAGGACTGCATGTACATGGGTAGCCTGGGAGAAAGGTTCAGAATATGAGAGATGGGAGGACATCCATGGAGGAGGCATGGGATAGGGCACCTGAGGAAATCCTTGGCAAGTGGCATGTTATTTGTGGTGGAGGTGGTGAAGGAACTTTAGGTCAGCAAAGACTGATATTTCTATGTTTCTTAGCTTTTCTGTACCCCTTTCTAAATTTTTGTTAATTTTTTTTTTTTTTTTTAATTTTAAAGAGGCTCCATGCCCAACATGGGACTTGGTCACAGCCCTGAGATCAAGAGTCACATGCTCCACTGACTGAGCTAGCCAAGTGCCCCTAATTTTTAATTAAACTTCTGGTACACACACACATTCAAGTTAGTGGTGCTTTAGGGAATACAAAGAAGATTGGTATTCATGTAGGTAAGGCAGTGCCAGAAGAGGAGAGCAGGCCCAGGAATTGAGAGTCAGGTAGTCATATGGCGAATACGGCTGCTGAACAGGCTAATGAAGAGAAGTAGACGTCATCTCCTTTCCCAGTCCTGAGTGAGGCATTTCCTCTGTGTGGAACTAGGGTACTTGTGCCATTTTATTAGAGTAGTTAAAAAACTTTTTCTCTAAAAGTCTGGAATGCTTAGGGATATCCAGACAGCAGAATCTGAATGTATGTGTGTCTGTTTATGCACATGTGTGCCATATATGAAATATGTTCAGCTGTAGATAGCTGAATCTACAGCTGAGATATGCTGGAGATGTATGAGAAAGCTAGATCTGTATCTGTATCTGTCTATTTAATCCAGCGTATCATCTATCTGTCATCTATTATCTAATCTAATCTGTCATCTATCTATCATCTATCTATCTATCTATCTATCTATCTATCTACCATCTATCTATCTATCTCTATAGCTCAGCACATTTTTGGAACATTCTATCCTAAATTTTCGGAGACAGAATACAATTCTTATGAGAAATTTTGGAGCTGTGAGTCATAGTTCTTTCATTATTTAAAAGGCATCAGCATCCCTGGCAAGGTATAGCAATGCTGGTAGGAGGTAGGGAGCCTCTAAAATGTCAGGGTCTTGTACGCCCCCAAAATAAGAGTTGACAAAATTGTTAGATGCCTTTTGAATTTAGGTTTTTCAATTATAACAACTTCGGCATTTAATTAGTCTGTATTTGAAAGGTCACTAGAAACCAAGAGTTTAAAAAAAATAGTGTTGAAACTGGAAAAAAAAAGTTTAATCAATTTCCATTCAAACCAAGATCCTTCTTGCATTTTTTTCCCTTTGGGGAGGTTATGGGGTAGAGAGGGGTTGTGGGGAACAAGGCGGTTATTGTTTTTGTGAAACTCTTTGGTTTTGACTCTGACCTTTATCTTATAGTGGAAGGTAGAGTGCTCTGTATTGACTGGAAGAAACCTGTGGTGAGGGGTACAGAAACTGTAATTGGGGAAGCTGAGACATAGCCTAACAGAGACCCCATATTGTCTAGGGAGAATCATTTAGTAGCAATGTATAAACTCTGAACAGGACAAGAGGGTGACCTGCAGCTGAATCCCAGAGCTCAGTAGTCCAGGGATATTTCATGAGCCTGAGAGGTCTATTTGTTTTGCCAGCCTTGACCAATACCACCCTACCTCCTCCTAGCTGTATCTATAGCTTCTCTTTCTTCCCATTTGGTTTAGGAAAACACTGGCATATTCCAGATGCCTTCAGGGAAAAACAAAAAACAAAACAACAAAAGAAACCTTCAGGGTTACTCAACAGGAACCATGTGGCTCAACAGCCACATCGTTCCGAACATGCCTATTTCCATAAGACCCACATCTTAAGAAGAGGGGAAGGAAGACACATGAAAGGTTTCAGGTCAAGTTCACCCTTTAGTATTCCCCAGGTTTATGATCTGCATAAATTATAAAAGTGAGGTTCTCTTCCTGGTTCTGTAGTTGACCTTGGGAAATTTCTGAAGAACCTAGGTGTTTTTTGTAATAAAGTACCTAGGGGTATTGTGAGGACTAACTACTTTAAAGCTTTTCTCTACTATTAATATATCTTCATTGCTTTCACCCTTTATAATTTATTGTTCTAGGTTAAGTACTTGCATGCTGATACAATGTGATTACTTTAGCTTTTTTTTTTTTTTTTTTTTGCTCAAAGATTTCCTGAAGTTTCTTGTTTTGTTGGCAGTTATATGTCACCCTCTAGGGGGCTACACAGAAAACATAGTTGCTTTGGGATCACAAAATCTTCTCAAAAGCATTGATCTGGCAACTTGTCAGAAGGGAAAACCAAATAACCAGATGAACAATCTGTTTTTCCCTTTCCTTCAAGCTCAATCAAAAGAATCCAGAATTAGGTGCTACCCCTAATACCAACTGGGGAATTCCTTGGTTCTTTCCAATAATTATGGTTTACCAAGAACTGTTCTTACTCTGTGCTGTAATTTAGAGTCTCTATAAGACTGCACTTGCTCAAGAAGTTGCCTGCTCACTGGCTTGTGTGCCTACCAAATTTAGGCAAGAGTAACCTAGAAGCAGAGAGCTCCTTTACAACACAGATAGTACCTTATTGATCTGCTCTACTCTAGGGCTTAGCACTATGCTGGGTGCAATGTTAAGGAAGACTATTTTCCTGTGGTGCCCAGGAGGATCACTTTTGGGTTAATCTCAGGAAGGTGTTACTCTAATGCATTCTGGCCTACTGTTTGAGAACATTTCCCTGGTTCTGGGGTAAAGAATACTGTGAATTAAAATACCAGGCCTTCTTTGGAGATTGACTCAGAGCTGGGGCAGAAAATCTGCAATGGCAAGGGTAGGGAAGTAGGAGTCAATGGCAAAGTTTGCAGCTGCTCTGTTAGCTCTGCTGGGAGAAAGGGCCCACTGCCAAGTGGTCACGCATATGTTGAGCAGACTAACAGCTATAAGGATAGAGCCCACAGTGAGAGAGGCTAGCCCTCATTCAGTAGAACAGGAGACACTGGGGTACCAGAGGAAGGATAAGATTTGGGGAATTGGAGCTCATGTCAATAAAGTTCAAAGGCTGAGGAGATCAAAGAAAGACATTGTAACTGCTACCCAGCATGGGCATATGGGGGTCTGGGTTACAACTGGATGATCACAATAATCACAGACCCCTTGGGTCAAACAGTTGATCTTATGATGAACAGCTAGAGACAGTAGTCAGCTTTTAAAAACAAATCCATGATTCCACACTTTTAGTGAGAGCAAATAATTTGATAGTTCCCAAGGGAAAATCATGCTTTTTGAGCAGAGATGCCATTTTCCCATAAGTGAGGTTGGTTTGAACAAGTGTGTTCTCTATATGAAAGGCTTCTTTAGATTAGATCAGATGTGCACTTGGGGTTTGCGTGGGGGCAACCCACAGGTGAGAGTTACATCTCTTAGGTTTGTGTCTGAGTGGGTTGAGCAAATGGGGGACGTTGCAAGGAGCCCAGTGGGCTCCAGAACGTGAATTCTGGTCCTATTTGATTGGTTGGTTGGCTGGCTCCCCACCTGCTGCTCTGTCTCTAGTAAAGCTCCGTGTTCAACCTTTGAAAATGTTCTCACATGTAGATCCTGTTTATGTAAGAAGTTGATCAAACACCCCCACAGTTGCACAGTAATTTAATTATGTACTGGAAGGGTATCCTTTCACCTCTGCCCATGACTCAAAACACAGACCAGAAATGCTGTTCTGTTCTCTAGTCCCTGAATTTCCTAAGTGGAATCACTTCACACAAAGCTGTCCATCTCTCAGTGGGTGTTGCTCTGACCAGCTGATCTATCTTGCACTGCTACAGGGCCAGGGATTACTGATTAAAAATAAAACAAAAGTAGTATAGATACATTGCTTTTTCATGTTAGATGCCTTCCATTCTGAAGCTCTCTTTCCTGTCCTCTGTTCTCTTCATACCAGAATGAATTGCTCAACAAACATTAAACATGAGGCATCTTTTTGCTTTTTAATTATTTGCTTGAACTGTGACATATTTTATCAGCAAGAAGACCAAGATTTCTCTTTTGAGGCTCTCCTACTTAAGTTGGCTAGGAACTTCAGGGTTTACTTGGTGCAAAGGACTCAACCCATTTCCAATGCTAGTTATAGAGATGACGGATCTGGTCAGTCCCTTGCCCACCACCACTTGGTATTTCTGCTGAAAACCCACCCTGTATATCTCTTCAGCAGTGCTTGCCCACTGCAGCAGTGATGCTCATGGTGGTCCAGACTCCTCTGTTTTCTGCAGTGGTTCTTCATCTACACTTGGTCTCTATGGATATGGCTCCCACAGAAAGTTCTTTTGGTTCACATACACAGACATGCCAGGGAACAAGCTGACCCACACTGAGAAGTTTAGTTGGGTTCTAGTAACTGCTACCTACTTCAAAGACCAGAATCAACATTCCGCATCTTTCCTGGTGTCCATTACCACCCAAATGTCATCATAGTCTTTCAAAGCCGCTCAAAATTCAGTGTCTCTTATACCCTTCTCCTATAAAAATACTGCTTTGTTGTGACAGATAAAAAATTGTAACTGTTCATAAAATCATTCTTTTTTTCTTCCTGGTCACATAGGGAGACTTCATCTTCCAGCCTTCCTTGCATCTGTGTGGGACCTGTGATGAGATCTGAACAGAGGATATGTGCCCATGTGCTATACCTTTCCTAGGACTTGCCATAAAACCTTTCTTGTGAGATCTTCCATGTGTTCTTTCCCTGTATCTCTGTGACTGGAAGTAAAGGATTCCAAGACAGTAGAGCTGCAAGTTGGGGCTAGCCTGAACCCTGAGATAACACTTAGAGGAGAGCCATCCAGGAGAATAGCCAACCTGCACTGAAGCATGAGAAATAAGTTTTTATTTTGTGAGTTCTTGAGATTTGGGAGGGTCTATCTGTTATTGTAGAAGAGCCTATCCTTCCTTAACTAATAACATTTATTAGGGCAGTTTGCCCTCCCTGGACAATGTCATTCAACTTATCTTTGCATAACAAGAGGTGCCTTTCATATGTATCCACCCTGAACAGAAGTGTTGGCATCATGTGGACTCATTTACTGACTTCTAGATATTAAAGAGGTTGGCATTTCTAGCACCACACCTATATCAGTCAACTTGGCCGAGTTGCGCTGTGGTAATAAATGACCCACAAATCCAAGTGGCTTCTATCAATAAAGGTTTATTTCTTGCTTAAGTTACATTTCCATCATTGGTCAACTGAGGCTCTGCTCCACATCGTCTTCACTGTGGGAGCCAGCATGATGGTGTAGCCTCTATCTGGAGCATTGCCAGGCTCACGGGAGAGGAAATAGAGCCCAGCAAACCACATGCTGAGTCCTAAACTTCTGCTTGTAAGTGGCAAACATCACTTCTGCTTACATTTAATGGACCAAAGCAAGTCACATGGCTAAGTCTGGTGTCAAGGAGGGTGATAGATAGTCCTTCAGGGAAGGACACCACAGAAAGGGGAACTGGAATATTTAGAAGTATAATAATGTCATCTATCAAAATCTTCAAAGACATTTTTTAAAATTTCTGTCTTGATAGGCATCTTGTTATTTCCAAAAAGGTAAAATGTGCTGGGACCTTTTTAAATTTAAATTTAAATTCTTTGTTGAAAATATATCCCTCCTTAGCATTGAGTCCAGAAGGAGACAGCCAAACTTTAGTTAAAGGAACGACAAGAGTGTTCACTAACCTGAAATTCAGTGCTCTTTAAAAAAAAAATTGTGCAAAGGAATACTCAGCTACCCTCTGTTCCTTCTATAGTCAGCTTCTCTGTTAGCCTTATAATGTATTAACTTTCTTGGGCTGTATTAGTTTTCTGTTGTTGCCATAACAAATTGCCACAAATTCAGCAGCTTAAAACAACACTCATTTGGGGCACCTGGGTGGCTCGGTTGGTTAAATGTCTGCCTTTGGCTCGGGTCATGATCCCAGGGTCCCAGGACTGAGCCCTGCATTGGGCTCCCTACTCAGCAGGGAGTCTGCTTCTCCCTCTCTCTCTGCCTCTGCCCCTCAATTGTGCTCTCTCTCAAGCAAATGAATAAAAATCTTTTAAAAACCCCACTCATTTATTATCTCACCCTTCGGTAGCTCAGAGGTCCAATCATGGCATCCAGGACTGCTTGGAGTCTCACAGGGCTGAAACTAAGGCATCAGCAAGCATCTGGAGGCTCTGAGTCTAAGCCTGCTTGCAGGCTCATTCAGAATTTTGGCCAGATTTACTTGCATGTAGCTGTTGGACTGAGGTATCTGCTTCCATGTTGGCAGTTGGTTGGTCAGAGGTGGTTCTCATTTCTAGAGGCCACGTGTATTCCCTTACTCTTGGTCCCCTTCCTCCATCTTCAGAGTTTTTCTCATGCTTCAAATCTCTCTGACTTTCCCCTTCTGCATTTCCCTCTGCTTACCTCTTCTTCCACATCTTTCTGACTCTTCTGCCTTCACTCCTGCTTTTAAGGGCTTCTGTGATTACATTGGATCTATCCAGATAATCCAGGAAATTTTCCTATGTTAAGGTCAGTTGATTAGTAACTTTAGTTTCATCTGCAAAATCTCTTCACAGCAATACCTAGATTAGTGTTGAATAGCCAGGGGATGGGAACCTTGTGGGGGTTCTTCAGAATTCTTTAGAATTCTGTCTACCATGTAGGTTTTAGTTATATCTGTGTACCAGATAATTATTTGGAAAATTTCCCTAAACCTTTTCATCTTATAAAGGCCAGTAGGTTTGGTGGTATAAAAATCTACTGTCTAGAAGACAAAATTCTATAAACAAGGCAAACCCTGGGTATAGCAGTTTCCAAACTATACCTTAAAGTTTGGGATGGAACTTTATATTCTATTCCTCCAGGCCTGCACAACTTGTGTCCAGTAGATAGTCCATGGATATTTATTGCTCTTGGGGCTGTTATTGCTATTCTGACTATGGCTGCCAATGTAAAATGGGCCCAAGTCTATGTAAGTTTTAAGCAAATTCTAAGGGCCTGTGATGGACTATGTGCCCCTAGAGTCTTTTAAAATAGCCTATATCACCCAGCTCATAGAAATGGTTCTTCAGGATGGCTCACAACCTTTCCACCTGTCAGCCTCAGCTTATCATGCAACCTCAGCTTTGCTGAGGAGTAGAGTGAATGTGTTTACATGTTATTGACTAGTAGAAATCCTGAAAGTGTGATGATTTCTGAAATTAATAGTGAAAATTTAGGTGCATTCTAGAGGAAGACTCTTTTCTTTCCCATTCCATATTCCTCTATGGCCCATATGGAAAGGAAGTCCCTCCAAACCCTCCATACTTTCTGGGAAGTACCTGAGGTGTGGTTTCTGTGTTTCTTTCTACCTCTTACATGTTTTCTCCAAAGGGGCAGGAGTAGCTAATCTTATGGGTAAGAGTCTGATGTCCTCTGGGTTGAGTCCGGTGTCTTACAAGTTAGGGTTTGCTTTAAAGCAGGGAACAGACTTAATGCTTTCTCTCCTGCACTGACTTCAACATGGGAAGGTAAGGACAGTGTGTTCCTTCCTCTTCTTACTTTTGTGTGAGAGTTGCAGCTGTGTCAGGGCTGGAGCTTTCTTTCTGGATCTGGCCCTGCCCAATTCTCTGATCTCATTTCCTGTCACTTTTTCCTTCTATCTATCTTTTTCCCCAGAATATGCTAGGCTGGTCCTTATCTCTGAGCATTAGTCCTTGCATCACATTTCTCTGTTTTATTTCCTTCACAGCACTTTTCACCATCTAAAATTTTCTTTTTTTAAAGATTTTATTTATTTGTTTGTCAGAGAGAGAGAGAACAAGTGGGGGAGCAGCAGACAGAGGGAAAAGCAGGCTCCCCACTGAGCAAGGAACCCAATGCAGGACTAACTCACAGGACCCTGAGATCATGACCTGAGCCAAAGGCAGACTCTTAAATGATTGAACCACCTAGGCATCCCTAAATTTTTTTTTTTAAATCTGTTTACATTTTGTATTGGATTGCTAGGTCTGCCAAAACAAAGTGCTAGAGATTGAGTGGCTTAAACAATAGAAATTTATTTTCTCTGGAGACTAGAAGTCCAAGGTCAAGGTGTCAGTAGGGTTGGTTTCTTCTGAGGCTTCTCTCCTTGGCTTATAGATAGCCTCTTCTCCATGTGTCTTCACATGTCTGTCCTAATCTCTTTTCTTGTAAGGATACCAGTCATATTAGATTAGAGCCCATACAATTGACCTCATTTTAACTGAATTACCTCCTTAAAGACTCCATCTCCATACAGTCACATTCTGAGATATTGGAAATTAAGATTTCAACATATGAATTTGGGGAGGGCACATACAGCCTATAACACATGTATATGGTTTGTGTTGTCCCTACTAAAATGTAAGTCTCATGGTAGAAGGGATCTTATCTATTTTGTTTGATGCTGTATCTAAAGCACTTAAACTGGTACCTGGTGTATAGTTAGTGCTCAATAAATACTTGTTCAGTAAATGAAGAAACCTAGATAGTTAGATATCTATAGGCTGTAGGTATGTATAGTATTTACATAGTTTGGACAGCTGTAGGATTTGTGACTAATAATATGTGAAGGGAAGGCAGGAAAAGTCTTGGGTGATTTTCTAGCTTAGACGATTGAATGGAGAGTGGTATTCCTCAACATGATAGGAAACACAAGAAAAGGATCAGGGTTTCAGGAAAAAGTTCTGGACATGTTGAGTTAGAGGTATTTGGGATATATTTAAGTGGGAAAGTTAAGAAGACCTTTAGATGTATGCTCTGAAATGCGGTGAGAGATCTTGATTAAACACATAGATTTAAGAATCAGTAGTTCATAGACAGTAGTAAAATCAGGATGGCAAATGAGATTATTCAAAAACACTCAGAGGAAGAGATCTAATATAGAGGCAAGCAAAATACTAATTTTAAAGTTTGGGTAGAGAAAGCAATGTTTGATTGAGAAGTGGAAGGATATAAGAGGAGAGCAAAAACTGAGGTATCAGAATCAAAGGAGGAAAAATATAAAAAAAAACATCAAAAAATATCAAAATATCAATGGTCATCTGTGTCAAAGGGTAAGAAAGAGTATTTCTCAAAGACTGTTCCAAGGAATAATCCTCCCATGAAATGCTATTTGGAAGATTATTTTGTGGTCAACTATTGTGAGAAATGCTGAAATCTACGTACTTCTCTTGCAGAATCACACACACACACACACACACACGCACGCACGCATGTGCACACTAGCCTATTACTATCTCTGAGAAGTCTTGCTGTAAAGAAACCCATAAGTTTTAATTTCCAAAGTAAAGTTTCCAAAGCTTATTTGGCCATGAATCACTCTCCTTTCTTTTTACATAACTATTATTAATAATAGCACTAAGAAACACTCTTTGGGAAACAGGGCAATAGCATAATCAATTAGATAAGCATTGAAATATTCCTTTGCATTTGACAGTTAAGGAGTTTTGCGGATCTTGCTGGAGTTGTTTCTGTAGAGTAGTAGGGCCTGAAGGGATGGAGTTAAAGCAGTAGGATAATCTGCTCCTTCTATAAATTTGACCTAAAAGGAGGAAAAAACAGAAGGCAGGATCTTGGATGGATGATTGTGTTTTAAGGTCAAATACATATGTTTTGAAAGGGAAGGATATGACCAAGTTTATAGACAATAAAGAGATTGAGGAAGAGTAGCAAGAGGATTTGAATAATCAACAGAATAAGATCTACAAGGAGATGGGAGAAACTGAGAAACAGGAGAAAGTTCTCCCCTTTCCCAGGGACTGGAGGAAAGGAAAGGAGAGGATGCAGTTATAGATGAGATGTAGTATAAGGAGATTGAGAAAGCCCATGATAACCTCAGTTCCTCAGACAAGAACACGTGCTCAGTTGTCTTTGATGCTGAAACAAAAGATTCTGTCCTCTAAATCCCCCTCCCTGAAAAAGCTCCTGTCTGATCTTGCTCTGTTAAAGTCCTTTCCAAATGTTATCATTATTACTCCTATAGTCAGGGAGTCACTTCTACTTTGGACTCCTATGTAGGCATCATTGTCCTGTGCCTTTAATCATCTGGCATCTTTCAGGTCTCTGTCTCTAGGACTGAGATTTGTCTTATGTATTTCTGTCTTCTCATTACCTTTCACAAGGTGGGGTGCTATAAACATTGTAGAATGGTTAGTGAGTTACAGGTAGCACCACAGTTTGCCCACAACCACGAATTCAATGAATTGCATTATTACAGCTTAAAGAATCTTAGTACCTGAGCATAGTTACACAATTGAGTTTTTTACACTTTCAGTGTTGTCTTTTTTTTTTTTTTAAAGATTTATTTATTTATTTATTTGACAGAGACAGAGATAGCGAGAGCAGCAACACAAGCAGGCGGAGTGGGACAGGGAGAAGCAGGCTTCCCACCGAGCAGAGACCGATGCGGGGCTCGATCCCAGGACCCTGGGATGATGACCTGAGCAAAAGGCAGATGATTAACCACTGAGCTACCCAGGCATCCCCAGTGTTAAGTCTTATATTGAAAATTCTCCAGATGTAATTTCTTTTCATACAGTTCTCATTACCCATGCCCAACTCAGTTGATTTCATCTCTGCTTTCTTTGCCTGGTTGTCCCAAAGTGTGTTGCCTTTGTAGTTCTGTGTTTAAAGCATTTATGAGTGCAAGACACATAATTAAAGTTCAATAAATGATGGCTATCATTATTGCCATTATAACAGATTCAACTTCCAACCAAGGAGAGCTTCATTATCAGGGATGCAAAGTTTTATATTTCTTAATTACCTAGGTGCTATTCTACTTCTTGACCTTCTCCACATTTTCTTTCACAAATCTTTTTTCTTATTAACTATTTAGTGTTCTCTACCTTAATTTTTTTCACCACCAAATCTCTTATTTATAGCTATGTATTTAATATACTTATTTGCTTAATATACATATTTTTATTTTTTTTTAAGATTTTATTTATTTATTTAAATGAGAGAGCAGGGGGACGAGCAACAGGAGACAGAGAATCCTGAAGCAGACTCCCTGCTAAGCGCAGAGTCTGATGTGGGACTCAATCCTAGGACTCTAAGACCATGACCTGAGCCCAAATCAAGAGTTGGCCGCTCAACCGACTGAGACACCTAGGCACCCCTTAATATACATATTTATACTTAGACTTTTTTTTCTCCCCAGTATTTTTCTTTTCTCTCATCTTTCTTAATTTTAAGCTGTTAAAAATCCAAAGTAATATTTTTTGATTCATTTCTCCTCCAACCATAAGTTGCCAACGAGAAAGCAGAGAGCCATCATTTTTTTTTTCATGCATTTAACAAATATTTATTTGTTGGGCACTTACTATGCACCAACTACTGTTCTGGGCACTGAAGATACAATGTGGTAAATAAAAATGTCACTGTCTTTATGAAGCTTATAGTGAAGGACTCAAGCAATGAATAAGTAAAGATTAGGTGATTAATAGGTGATTAGGTGATTAATAAACTTGCAAACATTAAGTAGGTCATTGGGCAGTAAAGAAGTAACTCATAAGAAATGTGTGGCTTGGGCTAGATGACTGAGGAGAAACTATTTCATGAGCAAAGATTATAGGCAAGCTGTATCTGAAATGCCAGACTAAGAGATGAGGGAAGTTTATCAGGTCATATAACAGAGCAAGTCAATCAGGATTCACAGTGGGAAGACCCAAAATGTAGTCAACCAGGCCATATGTAGATGACAGTGGATAGCTTTAAGAGTTGTAACCATTTTTGGTTAATTCTATCACTATTGCCTGAAAGCAGCCCTACTAAAGAGTTATTGTTGATAACTGTCTAGGGGATCTGAGTCTATGCTTTCTCAAGGTAGCAGCAGTAGGGAAAGCCATGAGGCATACTTCATGATTTGAATTTTCTGTTTAGGTTATTAAATAGGCAGGCAGCTGTCATGGTATAGATGAAAGCAATTTTCTCTCTAATAGATGCCAGAACTTAGTCTATTTTAGGAGAACAAATCTACTAGGAAAATAATTGGTTGAATTATGGAGATGTTAAGTTTTTGGTGTCTATGAAATCTTCAGTGATGAAAGGTCCATTAGTTTAATGTATTGACGACCTTTAAGAGGAGATCTGAGCTGGAGACAAGATTTGATATGTCTGACCCAGTAGGAATGGATGAGATTCCCTAGGAATGGTGTGCTGCATTTTTAAATATTTAGAGCCAGCTAAGGAAGGAAGTGGAAACAAAAGGGCTAACTAGGAGAAGGTGGAGGGGGGGGGTCACAGGATTGATGAATCTGGTTAAGATAAAAAGCAGGTATAGGGAGGGTAACTGAGTGAAAGAAATGGAAGAGTAAAAGACATTCAGAGAGTGGGGTGGCTGCATTCAGTCTTTTGAATCTGGAGCAATTCTGACTGACACGTTGTGGATGTGCCCAGGGGGTGACTGAAAGTGTGTGAAAGATTGTTAGGGAAGATGTAAAGGAGAAGCATAGAACAGTGATAATGATGAAAGTATAGAAGAGATTAAATCATGGGATGAGAGAGGATACCAGAAATGTGAGTCTGGTAAAGACCAACCAGACCCAGCTGCCATCTGTAGAGATAACTGTGGCGTGGAGGCATCTGGGTTCTTCTAGAGTCAGTCACAGCCTGGGATAGGTTGCATTTTTTGAGAAAATATTAGTTGTTCAGGATGTGGCAACTCAGGTTTCTGTAAGCCTCCATTGCATTGGTTCTTGGGTCAGAGTTGTTAGTGTGTGAACTTACACCAAGGCTGCTAGATGGAGGTCCTTGTTATATATAAGGGATCTGTACTCTAGGAGTTGTACACCGTGAAACCTCAAGGAATCCATGCTGATTGTTAGCCTGAATCCCTGCAAGTATAGCATCCAATCTACAGGGTTTTCTGCAAGCTCAGACTGGGGGAGGGAAGCAGGGCTACATCTAACTCATTTCTGAGTGCCCTAAGGAATGAATGGAAATGAGAAGTTGACGATGGAGAATGGGAGCTATTTGGGGCATCATGTGTTGAGCTGAGGATTAAGCAGAGAGTAAGTACTAGAAACAAAGACCTGGGTGAGGGACCAAAGTCACTTCCAAAATCATGAAACCAAGGAGGTAAAATGAGAAGATGAGCAAATTACATGTATTCCAGATATAAGAGACAATGGGTCAGATATGGAGTGGGTGAAAAATGAAGTCTAGTTATTAACATGAAAGAAAAAGGAATCTGGTTATATGGTATATGGTAGATGGTTGGTCTGCAAGGCCCCCTTTTTTGAAAAAGTAATACAATTAAAAAATAAACCAAAAAATTGCATCATTGGAGAATTAAGTCTTGGCAACTTCTAACTAGCAAGGTGATCTTGAATAATCTTTTAAAGTCCATGGCACTCTATCTTCTCATCTGTAAAAATTAAGCAGTTCAGTCAGATGATCTCTTAAGTTTCTGGTAGCTCTGTGAATCTATAGCATTTATTCTTCCCCCATTCACATCCTTGTTACCCTCTCCTAATCTCTAGCATCCTGTTTTGAGTCCCAAATTATACTGAAGGGATCCACTGCTTTCTTGCAAGGCCAGCCCTGCATTTTTGTTTCTTTCTAATATTTAGAATTGAAGTAGCTGCAGACATTTGGAAATAGCTCACATCCTGCTTGACAACAGCGAATTACCGAACTTCTCTAAAATGGAACATGACTGAATTGTTTATATTTTGGTTTTGCTTTGTTATCAGCCAATCAATATGAACTCCATTGATATATTGTGTATCAGATGAGTTTTGTGCCTCATCACATTAGCAGAGCGAAGAGTGTGATGGCTGCTTCAGGGAGTGGAAGAGGATGAAAGGAAGACAGAGTGAAGAGGGAGAAACAAGATGGTAGTGGTGGAGAGAACCAGCAAACAAGAATGCTAAGGTGGTGCTGAGAAGGAATAGAGAGACTTTTCTTCTCCTTAACGGCAACAGAGGGAAGAATCCAGCTGATGACAATATGGGGACATCTGGCTCCAGGAATAACAGATCGTATCATCCCCAACTCCTTCAAAATGGTGAGCTTTGTGAACATTCTCATTTATCTGTTGTGGATAGTGAGTACCCAGCAGATATATTCTGTGAGCTTTTCTTGATGGAAGCCAGCCTATTCAGTGAGGTACTCCAACATAAACTTTGAGAGGAGGGGGATGTACACGAGGATTCTATACTTTTATTTGAGAAGCTAAGACAGAAGGATTTGGATGAAGTATTGAAAGTTGTGTTCTTTGATTTTGTTTTGAAATATGAGGGTTGACTTGGACTATGCAAACTACTTCCTTCTCATGTTGTTTTTTTTTTTTTTTAACCACACATTTAACATGTGTTAGCAGGCTGCTTTTCTTCATTGCATAGCTTGATATGGGAATAATGTCCCATAGGAAGAGGGAGCAGAGCCATAAGCAAACTTAAAACATTACTTAGGGCCTGATGTCTCTTAATAGTCATCTTCTACTAGGTATTTCTCTATGTGGCACGCATACACTCACCCCTGCTTCCTTTCAGTACCTTGTGGTAACTCACTACATGTAAGATTATGGATTTGCTCCCTTTTCTTCCCTTTACCCCATTCCCTTCATTCTACCAGGCTGAATTTGGGTGTGAGGGTAGTCAGGGGGAGTCTAGCTTCACCCTGATTTGCCACCTCTGAATCATACCTTGCTTAAAAGAAGAAAATTCTGCCCATTAACTTTATACAGGTAGCAACAAATAGATTTCACTGCTATCTTTATACACATGGAAGCAGATACAATCTCAGAGGTCCCTTCTGACTCTGAAATTCTTGGATTCTGTCACTCTTTTGGGATTTTTTTAAAATTTAGGCTCCATGCTGGGCGTAGACCCAATGTGGAGTGTGAACTCATGACCCTGAGACTGAGACCCGAACTGAGATCAAGAGTCAGACACTTAACTGACTGTGCCACCCAGGTGCCCCTCTGTGGGGATTTTTAATGGGAAGTTACTGTAGAAGTGAAATGACTGAGAAGTGACCATATTCTGCAGATAAATCGAAGAAATGATGCCATGTTGGCATAACTGCTTTTGAAGATGTGATAATGCAGTAAAGAGAATACAGTTTAGCTGGGGTTGGATCTTTCAGCATTGGTATCTCCTCTCCAGTGTTATTATTTTATATCTATTTGGCACCATATCCAAGAAATTGTTAATATTCAGTAATACTTTCTATCATTAAAAATAGCCAGAATAAAACCCCCCTTTTTTTTCATATGGAAATGCTTAAAGAAATGGAAGGACTTAGGGGCAATTATATCAGAAATGATTCTCAGTCAAGTTTGGCTACTTGACAGCTTATCAGAGAAGGCTTCAGAGAGCTTAATTTAACTTCCATGTGTACCCATCAGAGAGTGGGAAGAATTCCTTAATTCAAGTAAATTAATCACAGGTTTACAAGTATATGATGATCTAAATTTCTTGTGGCATAACTACTTTTCCATTTAAGAATTGATACCATTTACTTCATGATTGGTACACCAGGTCAGAAATGAAAAGATCTGGAATTTTAGTCAGTCAGAGAGATAAAGACTATTGAGGTATTTAGAACTATCATGAAGAAAGTTTTTAGGAAAATTCCTTATTATCTTTAGTTCAACTGCTTAGAAACCAGTAGTGTTCTCAAACTTAAAAAAAAAAAAAATCCCTTCTGCTCTTTTGCTCCCTCTTCCACTCTCTTTCTTCCCTTTCTTGTGCCTGTATTTAAAGTTGTTCAGTGACAACTTACGCAACAGTGTGTTTGGCATCTTTCTGGACACAAAGGAATCATGTCCTCATGTGTGGAAGCCAGTCCTAGTGCAGTGGGAAGGGAATTCAGTTTGGATCTCAGACCCTGAGGAAGTCCCAGATTTGCCTCTACTGGATGTGTGACCTTAGGTGAATCATTTAACTTTTCTGAGCTTCATTTTACCATCTGTAAAATCAAGACATTGATACTTACTCCACAAAGTTCTTATGAAGGTTGTATAAGGTGTTTGTGAAAAACACCTTACCTTGTAGATTGCTACTGAGTTCTTAATTAATTAGGCTTAGAAGTGAAATAGACATGTGGTCAGTTATGTAGGGTCCTTTAAGGCAGAGCTCACACTTACATATATTTTCCTGAAATGTCTTGAATTACAATACATACAATTACATTCTTTTATGTGTAAATGGTACCTCGAGGTGTAATCACTTATTAACATCTGGTTATTTTCTTTGTTACTATTTTCTGGTTAATTTTGGGAGAGAAAACTATCTGTCCTCCCAGCAGCATTTTTCTCATATTTTGATGCTTTTTGTCAAATACCTTTCCTTCTAAGTGCTAACATTTATGTTAATGTGGCATGGAGATACTGTAGTAAAATTAAATCTGCACAGGGAATAAATGAATGTGTCTTCAAGTGGAAATCTTTGTAGGTTCTAGAAAAGAAAACTTAAAGATTTTCAGCTGGTTATGTTATTATTAGAAACAATAGGATTCCTAATAGCAGAAGAGCCTTTTACATAAGGATCTATAGGTGATGTAGGATTTAACTACTGAAAAACATAATAAGGTAATATTTCCGAAGATTATAAATTATCTGTGAATGGTACTAGGAACAACTAAATTTATTGCTCCATGTCATCACTTAGGATCTCTGATGTCAGGGAAAAAAGATCAAGATCAGAGACACAGATGGTGCTCATATTAGTCAGGCATAAGCTCTAGCACCACCTAATAGGTATCAAGAAAGCTTTGCCCAAGTTGGAACAGGTCAAGCTATTTTCCTTAAAGTCAAACATCTTAAGGATGATTTTGCTAAGTTCATTGTTGAGTTTATTCTATTGTGAGTTTATCTTCAAACAGTATTGTACTTGGGTTGGCTTTAAGTAGCTACTAATAATCTTTGATCTTGACCTTAGCCTCTTTCACCATTTGAAGATTGAGTCTGAAGATGGGCAAAGTTCTGTTCATGGGTCATAAAACAGCATTGACTATTTCCATCATCATGTAAGACATTTAGGCTTTGAGGGAAGAAGTAGATTTGTTCCAGTTCTGACAAAGTTTTCTTTATACCTATTAATGTTACCAGACAAGAATCCATTGCCTGATGTGTAGCACAAGCAGTGACATCAGTTTTGCAGCTGGTTTTATTGCAAAGTGCCAAGCAAGGAGAGGGGAGAAAAATGATCAAATCTGCCTCCTTGAAGGGCTGGGGTTGGGTATATTTAAGAATGAGGTCAGGATATCATGGGGTACTTAGGTTGAATGCAATATGCTAATTGGATATATGGAAAAAGGAAGGTGTCCTCCCTTCTGAGCACTCACATTCAGAAATCATGGGACCACATGTTCATTAAATGACATTATAAACATGATGAATGGAGAGGGAAGATTCAGGGTGTGTCATCACAGAGGTTACTTTTGTTTACATTGGTCACTTCTGTGCAATTTAAAAGGATTATTCCGGGTTTGTCCTGGTCTTAGCTAGTCTTACCAGTGATTGGTCAACTTCAGCAAAACAAGTTCATAAATCAATCAGGTTAACCAGAGTGTCCTTTGAGTAGAATGGTCAAGCATTTATTAACTTAGTGTGCCAGTTTCATTAGCTCATGCCAGAACTTCTTCACTACAAATATGAGACCATCTGGATTCCTAATGTTGGCCTTTTTTCACATCTCAAAGATCAACTTTCAGTGCAAGCAAATGTTACCTGGAAGTGTGTGCCTGTATGTGTGCACATGTGTGTATGTATCAAGGGAAAGGGTATGATCCAGAGATGAATTCCATTTTTTTCTCGGAAAGTCCTCAGGAAAGATCTCCCCCAGTTGCCCACACTGATAGCCCACATGTTAGCATATCCCTTATTGGCTCTTCTCCTTTCCTTGTCTTATTTTCCTCACTTACTCTGGGATCACTTCCCAAATAAACTGCCTGCACACAAGTACTTCTGTTTTTGTGTAACCCATTACAAAAAGACAGAACCATTAAAAAAATAAATCCTTGGGAGATGAAAATGCAACACAAAAATGTGTTCATCCTACTTGGAAAAAAAAAAACCTTCACATTTTTGTAAGAAGAGAAATTGTAAATAAGCCAAAACCAAATAAACAAACCTTAGCTGTCAAATCACACACACATGCACACACATCCCACACTCAGATTGGTCTAAACAACTGGACAATAGCTTGAGTGGACAATAACTTCAGCAAAGAACTTGCTGAAACATAAAGCCAGAAATTATGAAAAAGATGTAGATGATAAATTAGAAGTTGTAAACCACAGTCAAGAATAAAACTGAAGAAAAGAAATAAGATGCATTGGAATCTGGGTAGATTACATGTATATAACTTCTGTGCTTTGTAAACTTTATTGAAATTCATATTCAAGGCATTCTTGTCAACAAATTGAATGAAAGAATGGTTGTCTATGAAGTGGATGACCATGGAGGAATAATACTGCACTAAAAACCCTCTGGGTTTTTAATACTAGTTTCCCTGAACACTCTGACATTTGGCAAATCAATTAATTTCTCTGGGTGTATGTTTTCCTGCCTTAGCCCATTGGGTCAATAAGAACTCAAATTTTATAATGACTACAAAAAGATTTTGAAAAATATAAAATTGTGTGCAAATGTAAGAGTTTATTATTTTTTTAAAAAGAGGTAGGATATGAGAACTAAATCTTGCTACTCTTAAATTCATTTGGGCTTCAATGAAGTACAGTATTCCCCAAGATAGTAGAACTTTGCCAGATGTTAAGTTCTCTGGGTGAAATTTCCCTTTCAAAGTGTACACATGTCTTTATTTATTAACTTAAGTTAAATGTCTGATTTGAAGAACCTAATGTAGATTTCATTTTCTTATCCTAAGCCCCAAACACAAGCATTGTTCCCATCTCAAGATGGCTTAACAAACTAATAGCTTGTACCCCTGGAAATCTGAAAAATTTCTGAGTTATCTTGAGGGCTCTGAGGAAGGAGCTTCTATCTCTTGGATACTCAACTCCTCTAAGATATCTTTGATTGTGGGTACCTATAGTATGCTCAGAACTATGAAATGTAAAATGGACCATGCCACAGAATTGTTAAAAATTTCCTTCCCTCAAGGAGCTTATAATCTAGCTGGGGAAGTAGGGAGCAAATGTGCATGCAGGAAATTAATACAAACAAATACAAGTTGGTATTAATTCAGATACCTATTGAGAACCTTCTCTAGGCATACTCTAGATGTTTTGGAGGAAAATCCAACTTGTCTTTGAATACTACATTATAGCAATTCAATCCATTCTGGGGGTCAGAACTGTTAATATTTTTATCAGTGTCCTTTGAAATTATCTTACCAAGTCATCTAGTACAGTGGGAAGGTGAATGTCACAAGTAATTCCCCTTCTTCATTCTTCTTTTTCCTCCACCCCCCCATCAGGAAAAAACCCCTTCTATCTCTAGAACTTGCATGAAAAACCAGTGAAATAATCCAGTGATACTGCTAAGATTAGTGACCCAACCCCTGCTCAACGGGTGCATTTCTAAACCACATACGTCAGGGTTGTCACAACATATAGGTCAGTGTGTGGTTTCCTACATTGTGGCCACTCTGGGGAGAGAAAGCAGGACTGTGTTCTTATGGAAAAAAAAAGGTATTCACTGAAAAAGACTAGGCAGAGATGGTGGGCTGAGAAAACACAGGAGCACCTGAAGGTCATCTTATTCATCTGGAAATTCTCCCATTGGCCACTGTCCCTCTTCAGCCATGGCTTGTGTTCAGAGTGAGCTGATTCTATTTGACCTAGCAAGTCCCAGGCCAGAGGAAGGACAGAGTGGCTTGGTGAGGGTAGGTGATGAGATGGCCATCAATATATGTGGGCTAGATGCCTGTTTCCTCATGTCTCTTACAATAAGAGGTTCAATAGTTGGTGCTAAGAGACCTTTGAAGACTGAGGGAGAAAGAAAGCATATCTGCATGGAATGACACAGGAATTCTGGAGAAGGTGGGAGATAAGGACATGGTGACTGCTATGGGGTATACTGATGGTCAGTGCTTGAGTGGCGAGTCCTGGAAATATATCAGGGCATTCTCATGTCAGAATATTATATTCCTTAGTCAGCTTAGAAGAACGGCTAATTTTAAAGAAATAACCTGGTAATTTTTCCATACTGATTTACGCTCAGAAGAGATCTTGGATTATGTTCTATTGGGTAATTTCTCCTACACTGAGGCAGAATGAGGTCATGGTTAAAGGTCAGATTCTAGAGACAGATAGTGTGATTTAAAAATCCATATCCAACACTTTCTAGTAGGGTGACCTTGGACAATTTGCTTAACTTCTGTTGTCTTGTCTATATAATGGAAATAATAAAAGTATCCATGTCACAGAGTGTAGTAAGGATTAAATAAATTCATAGATAAGAAATGCTTGGCACATAGTCAGCACTCAGTAGTTATTTCTCATGGAAGTTATGTGCAAACCCACTCCAGCACAGGCAGCACAGCTGAGAATTGGAACACATAGGTTTTGCAGTTAGATTGGATCTGGAGTCAATAGAGTTGTGTCCCTTGCTTGTTATGTGATCTGGGGCAAGTGATTTAATCTTTCTAAGCATCATTTTCTCCATCTGTAACTTGGGATAATAACAGCATTTACTTCATAGTATGTTCTGAGTAATGAATGAGATGATTTACATAAAGTTCTTGATGTAAGATCTGGCACACAGTGAATGCTACTTGTTTAATACACACACGGACATCACACATACACAAACACTTTATTTTGCATCTTACATGATTGACCCTTTGGTCCTTAAAAAGAAAACCCAAAAAACCTTCATTTTCCTAGGGAAGTATAGAATAATGACTCTGAACTGATTATTTATATAACTAGGAAAAATATATCCTCACATTTTCCCTTTCTATCTCCCATAGCAGGAGTAGAAGAACAGGGAAATCTATTGCAAAACAGGAGGGGAGGAAGAAGAGGACATGACCCCTCTTTTCATGGATGTCGGCCAGCCAGGACTGGCTTTATAATTTGTGGGGCTGAGTGCAAAGTGAAAGTGCAAGACTCCTAGTTCAGAAGTTGATTAGTTCTTAGGAAATCCTCATAATTATAGGAGGAAAGGTCATCTATTACAAACAACCCACCCCCAAACAGTACTAGTCATTGGAGAATATTTTTATGTGTGTGTGTGTATCCTCAAACGATGCAAAGTATTCACTCGCATGGTCTAAGTATCAGTTAATTTCTTATGCTTAACCAACTTTTAAGCTCTTGGGAGGACTTACTACTCCTCAAAGAGGTGAAAGCTTGACTTTTGTTTTCCTTTGTTAGATATCACTCATACTAGCTTGGGGGTATGAAGAAGATGAAACATGTGCAGGGAATAAAGATGCCTCCATCTTCAGAAGTCAACAATGCATATTAAAGAGCTACTTGTTACTTTTATCTATTATATACTCTGCAGGGAAATTTAGTGATGGACTTTAATTCTTTCAGAGACTATCACGTGGCTCAAGCCACCTATCTTTTCTTGTTCTATGGCCAGATTTGAGAGATTGGGCCCTGGGGATGCAGCAACAGAGACGCTGGAGGGGATGTAGGGAATAAATGAAGGAGAGAAGGGGGGTTTGAGGAAAGCTGCTTGAGTTAGAGGAAGGAAAAAGGTGGTTAGGGTAAGGAGTAGATGAGAAAAGGAGAATGTAATGCGGGTGCTGGGGAGAGAAGAGGACACTGAGGATGAAGGAAGTCTAGTTTGAAAGGTTCTGAAGTTAACCTGTGGCTTAGGAAGTCCCTGGGAAGGAGGAGAATCCCCAGAGTTTGAGATCCTATAGCAGGTCCTTTCCCTTAATGGGTGAATAGAAAGCCCCAAGGGGCCATGGAGAGAACGCTGCTCATCGTAGATCCCCTGGCATTATCACTCCTTAACTCTGTGGGTTGGTCACTTCTCCCAGTGATTCAGAGTCCTCATAGGCAAAGCAAGGGGATGTGGCAGAGGGCCTTACAGATTTCAGTCTTGAACCAGACCATGAATTCCAGGCAAGTGAGTGAGAGGGAGAGGAAAGTTTAGAGAGTGGAAGGAAAGCACAGCCAGAGACAGGAAGGGTGGAGAAGAGGAAGCTCAGGGGAATAGAGGGATATTGGGTGAGGGAGAGTGAAGTGTGGCCATTTTGGCCTGTTAAACATTTCCTTATATGTTTTTCAATAATAGTTTTAATGAGATATTTACATACCATAAAATTCTCCCTTTTAAACTGTGCAACTCAGTGGTTTTTGTTATATTTACAGAGTTCTGGAACAACTACCACTATCTAATTCCAGAAACTTTTCATCACCCCCCAGAAGAAACTACCCATTAGTGGTTGCTCTCCATTCTCCTCTTGCCCCTGTCTCCCAAAACTGAACACCTGCTTTCTGTCCCTAAGGATTTGCCTATTCTAGATATGTCATATAAATGAAATCATACAATATATGATCCTTTGTGACTGGCTTCATTCACTTAGCATTATGTTCTCAAGGTTCATCCATGTTGTAGCATGCATTAATACTTCATTTCTTCTTAATTGCTAAATTATATTCCATTGTATAGATATATCACATTTGTTCTATCCATCAAGTAAGAAATATTTAGGTTGTTTCCACTTTTGGGCTATGATGAATAATGGTGCAAAGAACATTCTCATACAAGTTTTTATATGGATAGTTTTTCATTTCTCTTGGGTATATAACTTAGGAGTGGAATTACTGTGCCATATGGAACTCTATATTTAATATTTTGAGGAACTGCCAAGCAATTTTCCAGAATGACTAAACCATTTTACAATCTCACCAGTAATGAATGAAAGTTCAGTTTCTCCACATCCATGTCGGCACTTATTATTTTCTATCTTTTTCTTTTAGCCATCCTAGTGGGAATGAAATGGTATCTCATTATGGTTTTAATTTGCATTTCCATAATGACTAATGTTGAGAATCATCTAATATGCTTATTGGCCATTTGTATATTTTCATTGGAGAAATGTCTACTCATGATTTTGATTGAGTTGTCTTTTTATCATTGAGTTGTAGAGCTCTTTATATATTCTAGATATAAATTCCTTATCAAATAATGCCTAGAAAATATTTTAACACGTTTGGTGTCTTTCCACTTTCTTGATGTCTTTGAAGCATAAATGTTTTACATTTTGAGGAAGCCCACTTAATCTATATTTTTCTTTTACTCATATTTTAGAGTCATACCTAAGAATCCATTGCCCAATCCAGTGTCATTAAGATTTACCAAAGCTTCTAAGTTTTATGGTCTGTACTATTACTTTTAGGTTTATGATCCACTTTGAATTAATTTTTTTAGTAAAAACCCAGTGTAATTCTTTTGCATTTGGATATCCAGTTGTCCTAAAATCATTTGTTTTTTGTTTTTTTCCAAAATCATTTGTTAAGAAAACTATTCTTTCCCCATGCTTGTCAAGAATCCATTGACCATAAATGTAAAAATTTATTTCTGGACTCTCAAGTCTATTCTATTGATCCATAGCTATCTGAATGCCAGTGCATTGTCTTGGTTACTGTACCTTTGTAGTAAATTTTGAAAGTATGAATTGGGACTCCTCCAACTTTGTTCTTTTCATTGTTTCCTTTTGATGATTGTTTAGGGTTATTTTACTTCAATTTTATTTCCACATGAATTTCTTGAGTCAATTTGTAAATTTCTGCAAAAAAAAAAGCTGTGTTTTTGATAGGCATTGTGTTGAATGTGCAGATCAATTTGGGAACTATTGCCATCTTAATATTGTTTTCTGATCCATGAACATGGGCTGTCTTTCCATTTATTTATGTTGCTTTGTCTTTCAACAGTGTTTTATAGTTTCAGAGTGTAAGTCTTACACTTTTTAAAAAATATATTCTTAATATTTTATTGTTTTTGATGCTATTATAAATGGAATAATTTCTTAATTTCTTTTCCAGATTGTTCATTGTTAGTGTATAGAGTGCAGTTGATATTTGTATATTTATCTTGATTCCTGCAGATTCTCTGAAATTGTTAATCAGTTCTAATAGTTTTCTCAGGGATTCCTTGGCAAGATTATGTCATTTGCAAATAGAGATAGCTTTACTTCTTTCCAATCTGATTTCCTGTTATTTCTTTTTCTTTCCCAATTGCCTTGATAGAACCTCTAGTGTACCCTAGGATAGAAATGGTGAGAAGAGATATCTGTGTTTTGCTCCTGATCTAAAGGGTAACGCATTAATTATGATGTTACCTGTGGGTCTTTCATAGGTAGCCTTTATCAGAGCAAGGAAGATCTGTTCTGATATTCATAGCACGTCGAATGTTTGGAGTATGATCGGGTGTTGGATCTTGTCAAGTGCTTTTTCTGTGTCAGATGAGATCATCTAGTGTTTGCCTTATATTTTGTTAATATGATATATTACATTAATTGGTTTTGTATGCTAAACCAACCTCACATTCCTGGGATAAATTCCACTCTGTTATGGTATGTAATACTTTTTATTTGTTGCTGGATTTGGTTTACTAGTATTATGTTGAGTATTTTTGATTCTATATTACTGATGGGTATTAGTCTGTATTCTTTTCTTATAATGTCTTTGATTTTGGTTTCAGGGTTATACTAGCCACATAGAATGAGTTGGAAAGTGTTCTCTCCTTCTCTGTCTTTTGGAAGAATTGGTGAATTGGTATTATTCTTAAACCTTTTATAGATTTCGCGACTGAAGCCATCTGGGCTTGGGCTGTTTTGGAGGGAAGTTTTTAAATGACTAATTTAATACCTTTATTTGTTATAATCATTCAGATTTTCAATTTCTTCTTGAGTCAGTTTCTATACTTTGTATCATTCTAAGAAATCTGTCTACTTCATTTAAGTTATCTAATGTGTGGACATACAGTTGTTCCCAGTATTCCCTCATTATCCTTTTATTTCTCTAAAGTTGTACTGATATTTTCTCTTTACTTCCTGATTTTTGTAATTCGAGTTTTTTTTTTTTTTTAAGATTTTATTTATTTGAGAGAGAGACAGTGAGAGAGAGAGTGAACAAGAGGGGGGAGTGTGAGAGGGAGAAACAGACTCCCCTGAGCGGGGAGCCCAATGTGGGGCTTGATTCTTGGACTCTGGGATCATGACCTGAGCCAAAGGCAGACATTTAACCAACTGAGCCACCCAGATGCCCCTGTAACTTGAGTCTTATCTCATTTCTCTTTGTTAGTCTGTTTGCCAATTTTGCTGATCTTTTCAAAGAGATGGTTTTTGGTTTCATTGAGCTTTCCTGAGTTTTTCTATTTTTTATTTCATTTCCTTTCTAATCTTTACTGCTTTCTTCTTTCTGTTTCTTTTGCATTTAATTTACTCTTCCTTTCCTAGTTTCTTAAGGTGAAAGGTTAGATTATTGATGCCTTCTTCTTCTTTGATGTAGGCATTTATAGCTATAAATTTCTCCCAGGCACTGCTTCAACTTCAGCTGCATTCTGTAAGTGCTGGTATGCTGTGTTTTATTTTTATTCCACCTCAAAGTATTCTCTAATTACCTTTGTAATTTATTTTTTGACCTATTAGTTATTTAGGAAAGCATTAATTTCTACATATTGTCATTTTCTCAATTTTCCTTTTCTTATTAATTTCTAATTCCACTATAGTCTGAAAACATACTTTGTATGATTTCAACCAGTTAAATTTATTGAGACTTGTTTTATGACCTATTTTATTGTAAACCCTGTGGACTGTTCCATCTGAACTTGAGAAAAATGTCTTCTGTTGATGATGGAGTGTGGGGGGAGGATACAGATGTTTGATAGGCCTACTTGGTTTTTGTTTTATTCATCTTCTAATTTCTTGTTGTTCTTCTGTCTTGTTGTTATGTCCATTACTGAAAGGGAGTATTGAACCCTTCAATTACTATTGTTGAATTTTCTATTTCTCCCTTTAGTTCTGTGTTTTTGTGCATTGTATTTTACACATTGTATTCTGTCATTAGATGCAACAATATTTATAATTGTTATATCTTCTTGATGGATTGACTCTTATTATAAAAACTCCTTTTTTATCTCTAGTAACATTTTTTGACAGAGCTTATTTTGTCTGAGTGGTATAGCACCTCAGCTCTTTAGGTTACAACAATGTATCTCTTGTCCACCACATATAATTGGGTCATGTTTTTTGTTTGTTTTTTGTTTTTGTTTTTGTTTTTAACCGGTTCTTCCAATATCTACCTTTCAATTGAAGTGTTTAATCCATTTACATTTAATGTAACTGCCAATCAGGTAGGGTTTACATCTTCTCTTTTGCTATTTTTTATTATTTTCTAGTGTACCATTTTAATTCCCTTGTTCTTTCTTCAATTTTATATTTTCAAGTTGTTTTCATAGACGTTTCCCTTGAGCTTACAATTAACTTCTTAACTTAAAACAATTTTGGTAAAATTTGCTCCACTATTGCTCCATTCTTTCCACCCTCCTTTGTGCTTATTGTCATACAAATTACATCATTATATATAAGCCCATCAACATAGTTTTATAATTATTACTTTATGCAGTTCTCTCTCTCTCTCTTTTTTTTTTTTTTTTGCAGTTGTCTTCTAAAGTAGATAGGAGAAAAAGAAAATTACAAACAAAAATACATTTGTATTGTCATTTATATTTACCTATGCACTTAATGTTATTTATGCTCTTTATTTTTTGTGTGGATCCAAGTTACAATCTAGTGTCCTTTAACTTAGCCTGAAAGACTCCTTTTACTTTTTTTTGTAGTATAGGTCTGACAGCAAGCAGTTTTTGCTTATCTGAAATTATCTTATGTTCTTGATTTTTGAGGGAAAGTTTGCTGGATATGGAATTTTTTTTTTAAGTTTCTGAGGTAGAATTTAGTGATTTATCAGTTGCATATAATTTATCAGTTGCATATAATGGTCATTACATCAAGTGCCCTCCATAATGCCCATCTCCCAGTTACAGCATTCCCCCACACACCTCCCCTCCAGCAACCCTGTTTGTTTCCTGTAGTTAAGAGTCTGTTACGGTTTGTCTCCTCTCTGTTTTCATCTCATTTTATTTTCCCTTCCCTTTCCCTATGTTCATCTGTTTTGTTTCTTAGCTTCCACATGAGTGAAATCATATGGTATTTATCTTTCTCTGACTGACTTATTTTGCTTAGCATAATACCCTCTAGTCATCCATGTTGTTGCAAATGGCAAGATTTCATTCTTTTTTAAAAAAATATTTTATTTATTTATTTTAGAGAGAGAGAATGAGAGAGCAAGAGCATGAGAAGGGGGAGGGTCAGAGGGAGAAGCCCGATGCGGGACTCGATCCGGGACTCCAGGATCATGACCTAAGTTGAAGGCAGTTGCTTAACCAACTGAGTCACCCAGATGCCCCAAGATTTCATTCTTTCTGATGACTGAGTAATATTCCATTGTGTGTGTATATATATACCACTTTGTCTTTATCCATTCAACTGTTGATGGACATCTGGGCTCTTTCCATATTTTGGCTATTGTGGACACTGCTGCTATAAACACTGGGGTGCAGGTGCCTCTTCGAATCACTACGTTTATATCCTTTGGATAAATACCTAGTAGTGCAATTGCTGGGTTTTAGGGTGGCTCTATTTTTAACTTTTTGAGGAACCTCCATACTATTCTCCAGAGTGGCTGCACCACTTTGCATTCCCACCAATAGTGTAAGAGGGTTCCCCTTTCTCTGCATTCCTGAGTTGTTCATTTTAGCCATTCTGACAGATGTGAGGTGGTATCCCATTGTGGTTTTGATTTGTATTTCCCTGATGCCAAATGATGTGGAGCATTTTTTCATGTGTCTATTGGCCATTTGTATGTCTTCTTTGGAGAAATGTCTGTTCATGTCTTCTGCCCATTTCTTGACTGGATTTTTTGTTTTTTGGCTGTTGAGTTTGATATGTTTTTTATAGATTTTGGATACTAGCCCTTTATCTGATAAGACATTTGCAAATATCTTCTCCCATTCCATAGGCTGACTTTTAGTTTGATTGACTGTTTCCTTTTCTGGGCAAAAATTTTTTATCTTGATAAAGTCCCAAGAGTTCATTTTTGTTTTTGTTTCTCTTGCCTTTGGAGATGTGTCTAAGAAGTTGCTGCAACCGAGGTCAATAGGTTGCTGCCTGTGTTCTCTAGGATTTTGATGGATTCCGGTCTCACATTTAGGTTTTTCATCCATTTAGAGTTTATTTTTGTGTATGGTGTAAGGAAATGTTCCAGTTTCATTCTTCTGCATGTGGCTGTCCAATTTTCCCAACACCATTTGTTGAAGAGACTGTCTTTTTTCCATTGGATATTCTTTCCTGCTTTGTTGAAGATTAGTTGACCATAGAGTTGAGGGTCCATTTCTGGGTTCTCTATTCTGTTCCATTGATCAATGTGTCTATTTTTGTGCCTGTACCATACTGTCTTGATGATTGCAGCTTTGTAAAATGGCTAGAAGTCTGGAATTATGATGCCTCCATCTTTGGTTTTCTTTTTCAACACTACTTTGGCTATTTGGGATCTTTTTGTTCCAGCTCTGTGAAAAATGTTGGTATTTTGATAGGGATTGCATTGAATGTGTAGATTGCTTTGGGTGGCATAGACATTTTAACAATATTTGTTCTTCCAATCCATGAGCATGGAATGTTTTTCCATTTCTTTATGTCTTCTCAGTTTCTTTCATGAATGTTCTATAGTTTTTAGAGTACAGATCCTTTACCTCTTTCGTTAGGTATATTCCTAGGAATCTTATGGGTTTTGTTCCAAATGTAAATGGGATCAATTCCTTGATTTCTTTTTCTTCTGACTCATTGTTAGTGTATAGAAATACAACTGACTTCTGTACATTGATTTTATATCCTATGACTTTGCTGAATTCCTGTATCAGTTCTAGCAATTTTGGGGTGGAATCTTTGGGGTTTTCTTCATGAAGTATCATGTTGTCTGTGAAGAGTGAGAGTTTGACTTCTTCTTAGCCAATCTGGATGTCTTTTATTTCTGTTTGTTGTCTGATTGCTGAGGCTAGGACTTCAGTACTATGTTGGACAATGGGGGTGAATGGACATCCCTGTCATGTTCCGGACTTTAGGGGAAAAGTTGTTTTTCCCCATTGAGGATGGTCTTTGCTGTGGGTTTTTCATATATGGTTTTTATGATATTGAGGTATGTTCCTTCTATTGCTACACTGTGGAGAGTTTTTATCAAGAAAGAATGCTGTATTTTGTCAAGTGCTTTTTTGGATATGGAATTCTTGCTTGAGAGTCTTTTCCCCCAGCACTTTGAGTATGTTGTCCTACCACTTTTTGACTTCCATACTTTCTGATGAACAGTTAGCTATTAATCTCATTGCATTTTCCTTTTATGTGATGAATCATTTTTTTTTCCTTATGGCTTTTGAGATTCTCTGTCTTTTTACAGTATGACTATCGTGTGCATAGATGTGCTTCTCTTTCAGTTTTTCCTAGGTGGATTTTATTAAAGTTTTTTTGATGTGTTGTTTTGATTAATGTTTTTCTTCAAATTCAGGAAAATTTCAGACATTATTTCTTCAAGAATTCTTTGTATCATTTTCTCTCTAACCTCTTTATGGGGCTCCCATTTTGTAAGTGTTTATATGCTTTGTGATGTCCCACACAACTCCTTTTTTTATACTTTTTTTTCTGTTTTTCAGATTGGATATCTTATCTTGATCTCAATTTACCTATCTCCAGTTTGTAGATTCTTTCTGTCAGTTCAAATTTTTTAAGCCCCTCTACTAAGTATTTTATTTGTTATTGTACTTTTTAATCCCTTGAATTCCTATTTGATTCTCTTCCCTCTCCTGTAATTTCTGTATCTTTATTGATACTATTTTTTATTTGGCAACCATTTATATTCTTCTTTAATTCTTCTTATATGATTTCCATTGTTTTTAATGAATTTATAATAGTTTAAAGTCTTTGCTTACTAATTCCAACATCTGGGCTTTCTTAAGGGGATTTTCTAATGACTACTGTTTTTGGTATTTTTGGGCCATCCTTTCTGTGTTTTTTTTTTTTTTTTTGCAGGTATTTTCATTTTGGGGGGATACTAGATATTTACAGTAATATAATGTGGCAGTTTTAGAAATCAGACTTCACTCTCCCATACTTTTGTTGTTATTGTCATTGTTCTTGTTTGTTTTCATTGCTGCTGTTTGCTTATTTAATTTTCTGGAATTAATTCTATAAAGTCTGTATTCTTTGTTGTATAAAGTTACTGTTTACTTAATGATCAACTAAGATTTGGGTGGAAATTTCCTTAAATTCCTTGAATCAATAAATCTACTCTTTACTGTGAGATTCTGTGGGTGTGTAACATGGGTCAGACCTTCAAAACTCTAGAAGGCTACAAATCTACCTTAGCTCTTCATGCTTGCACAAAACTTCTAGCTCAGAGTTGAGGGATTAGAGCCTTTTCATATCTTTTTTGGTCATGCACAGATGCTCAAATGTGAAGATCAGTCTAGATCCCCAGGAACATGTTGAAGCTTTTCAAAACCCCCTCTATAGATCTTATTCTCCAGATTTTCTAACTAGCTTCTTGTTTGGTCCTGTGGTATCACTGCTATAGGTGAATACAATAATAAACAATTAACAGATTGTTTTTAGCAAATGCCCAAAGGGTAGGGCTTTTGTTATGGAGTGAGTTCCACATCAGGTCAAATATTAAAAAACCATGTGAATAGGATTTTTTTTTTTGTTTTTTTCAAGAAAGTACCATACAGATCAAATAATGATTCTCTGAGGATGGGGCTTTCTAGGGAGCTTCAAAACCATATGCTTCCACTAGTGGTTGCTAGGATGCTGGTTTTCACAGCTACTATGGTTCTAAGGTTGTTGGATTTCAAGGCTAGCTTGGAGTTGAGGAGAGGTCAATGGGAATGGAATAAATTAAAATGCCACATAGTTTACTGTTCTGAGATTCAGCTGTTTTCCTTGAATAAATGTCCTCAGGTTGTTGCAAGACTTTGATCGATTTCCAGAGTACTAAAAAAGTTCATTTTGACAGTTTTTCCTCCCAGTATTCTCACTGCTTTTATGGAGGAACTACTTTATGGGTACCTTTACATTGGTATTCTGGAAATGTTTCCTTTTCCTAATATTTTAGGGGTTTTTTTTCCTGTTTATAGAAGAAAACTTAGAAAACGCATAGGAGTATGCACAAATAAAAAGGGAAAGTCTATAAATATTAAGTTCATTGCCACTTTAAGCATCTTTTCTCCTAGATTTTACTTTATGCCTTTCACATTTACTGACTTTTTTCTGGCAGTAGTAGTCATGCAGGGTGAGGAGTAGAAAAGTGATTTGGGGAGAGAATATTGTATTTGGGAGCTGGAGAGGAGGTGGACTTGAGAAAGAAATAAGTTCAAGTTGAAAAATGTAGAATAATGTAAGGAAAATAATTAAGACTACTAATAATTTTACCATCCAAAAATAAATTAGTGATATGTTGGGGTGTTTCCTTTTTTGTTTTTCCTATAAATATATCCATATAGTATTCTTATAGCTACCCACTCAAACAATATACACATGTATATGGAAACACAAAAACATGTTACGTCTGCGTGAGTGTATTTTTAAACAAATTGCTATCATATGGTGAGTTTATGCTTTTTCCTTACATAATGATTGTGGCTGCCCATGACATTTATTTAAATGAGATCAAGTAATATTTTTTTTAATTTAGTATGACCCAAGCACATAGGGATGCTTGGTTATGTTGCCTGTGTATAAAAGTACTAAGGGAGCTTCATGGTGTGACTTTTTACCAACTCTGCGGTCTCAGCTGGCCTCCTCCCTCTGCAGCTTCAACTAAATGGGACCCAGCTGTAAGAGATTTGTTTTCTGTGACATTTGCTATTTGTTGCTGGCTCACCGTTTCGATGGGGGAGGTGTTATGTTAAAATCTGTAGGGGCAGTAGACCATGCACTTTTTGACACTATTACTCATCTCTCTCAGGGAGAATGTCACCCAGTGTCACTTCCCCCATTTTTTATGGTATATTGGAGCTGCCCAAGTCCATTCTGTCACTCATGTGGCAAGTGGCAGACTTGATAGCCTCAGGGAAAGCAGAGGAGGTGGTGTCTCGTCTTCTCCCCCCTCTTTCACCTTTCTTCTTAGTGTTTCTGTGTTGACGTGAGCCCTTTAGGTTGCTGTGTCCATTGAGGGGTCTGGCAGACTTGTTTTGCCCTATAGCTTTGTGGTGGGAAACCTCTTGTTCATTTTAGATAATTTGAGAACATTGCTGGATTGTAGGGTTCCAGAAGGTGAACTTGTTAACAGAAATGTTTATGTTAGTTTCAGTTTCTGCCCATTACTCTGTGAAACCAAGGCATAGGGTAAAATTTCTCGGTTTTATTTTCTTGTGTTCCGAGGCCTTTCTGTACAGCCGCCCCAACATTTTAATGCACGAGAGGACTTTCTTTCCAAACACAGATTTGAGCTTAAGTTTAAGCTATGTTTTCTCATTAGATTGACAGGAATCTTGAAGACACCATCCATTTCTTCCCTGTGTGCAGTGGCATGCCTCAGCACCACAGACCCACTTCTCCCACAGGGTAGGTGGCTTCTGTGGTCAGTCGTGTATATAGAGCACTAGATTAAACCAGTTTGCAGTTTTCTGTACAAGTCAGTCAACACATATGCACTATTGAGTCCTCCTGGATACTGCACATTGGTTGGACTCTGCAGACGTGGGACCTCTCATGCCTGTAGGAACACCAATTTTTCTCTTATTGGGTAGCATCTTTTGGGCCTGGGGTGCTGAGAAGTAAACTTTGGGAAAGGCTGTCTGGCTTGAGTAAGTTCTATTATTTTAAAACATAATAAGGTATGATGTAATGTATGGTGATTAACATGACATAATAATAAAAAAATGTTAAAAATCAAATCCAAATATGAAAGGTAATTAGTAAATAGTTATACACTGGCTGATTGGCATATTTCCAAGGAAATATCAAGAAAAGGTATAATTTTTTTTAAATGTTGTAGCTACTTTAATTGTCAAAATCCTTAATAAAAACAATTTAAAGCATCAAAAACAAAAACAAAAACGTAATAGGGTGATTCTACCATGTCTTATATTCTATTGATGGAGAGTTGTTTAACAGAATTTATGTCTAATGGAATTTATGTCTAATTTATGTAATATTCAGGTTAGGCTTGCTTGGTGAGGCAGCATGATCAGGGGGAGCTACCAGTCCTAGCCCTGCCACTCCATACATGCCTGTTTCCTCCTTATGACCCATGTTCCCACTAGTCTCTCTGGCATCTGAGAACAAATCTGAGAGGCTGAGGAGCATGGCGGCTAAGAGTGCCAGTGACAGAAACACCTGGCCAAAGTTCTGGCTAACTCTAATCTACTGACAGCTGTGTCTCTATGTAAATTACTTATCTGTCAGCCTCAGTGTGGCTGTATAGGGTTATTAGCAAGGATTATAGTGCTAAAACATTTTAAAATTTAGCACTATGCTTAGCACATAGGCGATGTTCTATAAGTAATAGTTACTATTATTGAAGATGGTCACATTCATAAGAATTGCCCAAATGTTATACAGCCCATTACTCCCCTCATCTGCTCATTTGGGACCTTGATCTCTTGCAGATTCTCTTTGTCCTTTTCTTCCTCTTCTTCAACATTTCAGTCACAGTTTCCTGAGCACTTATGTCTCGTGTGGTACATAATGAAAGCACTTATTTACATTGTGTCATGTAATCCTTACCTTACTGTTATAAGTCAATTGTTTTCTTTCGTTGAAGCCTATTTTAGCTGTGCTGTTTTAAATTGCTAACGACGGGGGCACCTGGGTGGCTCAGTTGGTTAAGCGTCTTCCTTCAGCTCAAGTCATGATCCTGGGATCCTGAGATAGAGCTCCCTGCTCAGTGGGGAGTCTGCTTCTCTCTCTCCCCCTCCCCCCACTCCTGCTCACTCTCTCAAATAAAGTATTTAAAATAAATAAATAAAATTGCTAACTGCAACCCCCACCAAACTTAATCCCCTGTTCCCCCCCCCACAGGACTTATCTTCTGATATAATGCATATTTATCATGTTTATTTATTATTTATGTTTTGTTTATATCCTCCTTTAGAATATAAGTTCCGTAAGGACAGGGAATTTTTATAAATCTCTTTTTGACTGATGCATTCTAAATGTCAGTACAGCACTTGTCCATAATAGATGAACAATCAGTATTTGCTCAACAAATGTGTGAATGGTATCGATTGAACAACAACAAAAAAATGTGTGACCATAACAACTCTTGTTTTATAAAGGGAATGAATTTTGATAAGTTATGTAAATTGACTAAGTGATAGCCACTAGCGTTTGGAATCTGGGTTTGAATCAATCTGAAAGCCCAATCTCTTGACCATTTTTCTCTACTTTTGTCACCTAAGTACACTTGGGGGTTTTTCAATGGGTGTTTCCTATATGCTCACATAAAAAAATCCTATTCTTCTCAAGTAACACGACTAGTATCTTAGAGCCCTTAGGTGACAGAGCTAGGGAGTCTGTACTGATATGGAGAAGGTCTCTTTTTGTGTTACTATCTTTTAGAAGCACTCTGAAGGTGTTGTTAGTGCCCCTGTGTTTCCCTAGCTAGGTCTTCAGTGTGACTCAGAGCCATGACTGCATGGGCTAGACCAGGTGTGATCCAAGCAGCAGCCACCATGCTGCTCTCTTTCCTATCTTTACCTTCCTGTAACAACTAAGATTTAGGATTCACTATGGGTATGTGAATCCCTAAACAGTATATTGTGTAGTTTTTGGAAAGCTGAGTGGTAAGCATAAATTGGTGTACAGAAAGTGCAATATTGCCGCTCCCACTGCTCCCAGATGATAATCTGAGTAGAATTTCTGGATTATAGTTTGGCTTTAGTGTTCTGAGAGTTTATAAAATCCCCATTCTTGTGGGTTTGTGTCGTTTGAAAGCTTCCTTACTATAGTTCTGGTTTTAGGAAGGAGTAGAAAGAGAAGCATGTGTTAAATCTGTTACCTTAACCTAGAACCTCCAAAAATAGAATTTCCTTCTTTTGTCCAGAGCTCATTTAATCCTCTTCAGGGGGGCTCCTCTGCCATATGAAGGGGAAAATATTAACAGTTTGAAATTAGTTCAACCTGATAATTTAATCAGTTCCTTAAGGTAATGCTCCGTCTGGTAACTGGGGAACACATCTAAGAAAGGAGGTCTGAGGGGGAGACTTTCTGTCTTTGGGGCCTGAAGTCTAGGTAATGTTCCTGTTTACCTGGCATTTTCCTAAGAAGTCGGTGACTGGAACGGTGCTGCCCTCTTCTCTCCTGCTTGCTCAGAAGCTGGCAGTGCTCCTTCGGTTGGTTTGCCTTATACCTGGCTTTCACTGGCTGCAGGCCTGGGTGTCCACCATGTTCTCCTGCTATCCACTGGCCCACAGATCCACCTCACCCTCAGCAGAAAGGTCACTGGCCACTGTCACTGTGGAATCAGTGGATAGTCTGCTTGATCTCGACTTATCCCCAGGCCCCATGGAAACCAAGGATTGCTTTGGAAAGCTGAACTTAAAAGATTCTTTCTACTCTTCCTAATTGAGGTGGTCATATGTCAAATTAGTGCAGGAGGTAATTAACTCTCCACAGTCCTCAGTGGGGAGGAGGCAAGTAAGCAGCTGCTCCTGCGCTCAGTGTTATGCTAATGTACTGCCCCCTCTATCCCTGGAATGGGGGATATTGGGACCACATGATTAACAGTCTTGCTCTCCTGCCTCCCTGACTTACTAGAAAATGAGGGGGATGGCCTTTTCTTGTACTTCCAGAATCATATATTCCCTTTGTCTTTGAGCAGTATCCTTTCCACACTGCAGGAGATCTCTGTAAGCATTGGGTCTTAACGTGAGTGAATAGAGGAGTTTGGAGAAATTCTCTTTCTAGACCATAATAATATTTCTGTTTTATATATTAGAAGCTAAATATTTTCTCATTTTTCCCCTTTGCATTTCTTTTGTAAAATATCCTTGTGTTTCTCCAGACAAATGGACTCCTTGGGTTGACCTACAACAAAGAGGCAAAAAAGAAAAGCAGATATTTTTCAAAATATAATTTGCTGCACTTCTGATGAATATAATTACATATACATGATGAATATAATTGGTGTAGGTTAAAATGACTCTGAAAACCTGGGGTTGGCTACATGTTGAGTGCCTGGAGATGTCTTGGACTGTGGGATTCTGCTTACTGGAACAGGGTTTAGGGAGGAGGCTTACCACCTATACATTAGTTGTGTGAAATAGGGCCATTTCTTAACACTTCCTTTATAAAATCAGGTTGCTAAGACAATGAAGTGGGAGGTTTATAAAGCACTTTAGAACTTCATGAGTAGTTACCATCACTGTTACGAATACTACTCCTAGTAATGTTGCATTCAGAAGGAGTCCATTTCTTTGATTTGAAAAATTTGAAAGCTTAGAATTCTAATTTTGCTGACTTAGGGTTCCCTTTCCAAATAATCTAGAATTCAGCAGAAACATCTTTGGAATTTCAGATAAAAAGATGCAGGGAGAAGTCAACACACTAAGAATTGTTAGAAATAATTAAGGACAGTGCTACTGAAAAAGTGAATGGCTGCCTTGGACAAAGGTTGCCCAAACCTTGTCAACTTTGCTTTGTCTTAATTGTTTGTCCCTGAGTTGGTGAAGTGGGCTTAAGGAGTAAAAGAACTTCTATGAGAAATCTTTTCTAAACTCTCAGCTAATTTCATGGGATGATTAAAATGTCTAACTTGATATCTTCAACTTAAAGCATTTTGAAGGGATTGAACATGCCAGAATCTTAAGAAAGATGATATTGGGGTCATGGGATTTTGATTGATGTTTTTAATGTTTCTTGCCCCCCCCTGGGGTCTCCCAAGTTTTCTTTATGACATCTGTTAACTTTTCTTATCAGAAAAAAATAATAAAGATAAAAGCAAAATGATAATATAGAACTGACTTTTTTATCTTAAGATTCAAATTCTAATAACCACCTTAGATTTGATCCTTAGTAGACATGTTTCCTCTTTTACTATTCCATTTGAGCTCAATGTACATTTTTAAAATATAATTCGAAATGGCTCAATTTACACAAACTAGCATGTTAACTTTGTGGCAATATGATGTTGCTAAAGATTAGTTTGGGAACAAGAATCTGTGTGGATTTCTGCATTTCATCAACTTCTTGGATGCTACCCTGAGGTTTGAATGAAGACTTAAAGATTGTGTATGTTTTTTTGTTGTCTGCTTTTTATATATGTAAGCATTTATATATGCACAAGACATCAATATGCGAGTTAAAATAAAAAGACACTTTGAAAAAATTAAGCAAGTCTTCATCTGTACAATAAGGAGAGGGTCTCTGAGGTCTCTTCCAGCTGCAGAATTCTTTTTTTGTGTGTTTCAACCCAGAATCTACTGGGTTGAAAAACCCAGAATCTACTGGGAAGTTGAGAAAAAAGTGCTATTCTCAAGGCTGGCCATATGGGGGTGCGGTGACTCCTCATAGAAACGATGCTCAGTAAGCCTGAAAGCAAAATCATTACACTCCAGAGTTGAGTTATTCCAGGAGACGCCTGACCAGTTTATTATGCTTCTGGTTCCTGGCAAGAGCAGAAACTTCTTAATTTTCCATAATTTAGACAAAGATGTGTTTTGAACTGTGACAAAGGCGGTGCCAGTGCACGTGATTTTGTTTCTTTTCTAGTCTTGTGACTGAAAGAGGTATTTGAGTATTGAACTCTGTATTTGTAGACGGCTTTCTTTTGTTCTCTTTAAAGCCATGAATTAAATAACAACAATAGTTTGCTGTGTGCCTCTAATCACTTTTCCTTGAGCCTTAGTTAGCTGTCTCTCAGTCCTCCATCCTCTCTACATGTGCCCTAATTCTTCTCCTTTCCTCTCAGCTAAGTTACATCTCATGACTCTATTTCATCCATTCTTAAACTCATCACAGTTTGGAGCCCACACTTGTTTCTAGGTCACTGGTGAACTTCATATTGCCAAACCCAGGATGCTTTCTCAGTCCTTATCTTACACACCATCTTAAAACTCTCTGGCCTTTGCTCACTTGACTCCAAACTGTCCTGACAGTCCTCCTTCTTTAACTATTCCTCTCTGGTCTTTATGGACTGTTCATTTTCTGTGTGTCCATTAACCACTGGTGAACCCCCCGGGTTCTAAAGTCTTCATTTGTCTCTTTACACACTTTGCTTGTGGGATCTCATACCTGTCTATCATCATTTTATCTTGCAGTGGAATGATGATGAGTACTAAATTTTTATTTTTATCTTTGACCTCATCTGTCATCTTTAAGTCTTCATATATCCTATAGGAATCACAGACTCAGCATATCCAAAACTGTCCTCATTGTCACTCTCTGTTCACCACCTCCAGTCCTCCCCACCCAATCCCCTCACAATGTACTATGGCTCCTTGATTTTTAGCTTAATTACTGTCACCACTATCCAAGACTTAGCAGTCATGTGAAACTTCTCAGTTCCCTGAAACTTCCATGTTTAGGCAATCAACAGGATCTAATAGTTTTAGCTCTTAAGTATTTTTTCAAATCTGTGTCTTCAGCCCCATCCCTGATACCAGCATCTTCTTACAGTCCCTTATTCTGTCTTTCCTAGAGCCTTGGAATATGTAGTCTCCTGTCTTCTGTCTTGCTTTCCTTAAATCTTGTTTCTACAAAGTAAAGAGAATTTGACAAAACCCAATCATTTAACTTTCTTGTTTAAACATTTTTTAGTGGCTCCTCATCATTTACAGATCAGAGTGCAAAGTTCTTAATGTCGTTTACAAACCCCTACACACTTGGCTCACTTTCTCTGGTTGCTTCCTGTCTTTTATCTCTCACCAGTTCTTGGTCACAACATTATAATCTAATGTTACTGCTTTTTGCTTCTCACTCCCCTCCTACTGATTATGTCTCTGGCTATATTTATTTTGTTCCCTTTTTCTCAAACTTCCTTCCCACCTTTCTTTGTCTTAATAGCTCTTACTTATCTTTTTATATTCTTTATATATCATGTGATATCTCCTCTGGGAAGCTTTCCCTAAACCCCTGGTTGGATTACAGACTTATTTTCTCACTCTCACAGCACTGTGCTGACCTCCAACTTAGAACACATATTTGAATGAAATTATGTATACACCTGTCCCTTCCAATGGGCACTAGCTCTTTGAGAGGAGGGATCACATCTATTCGTTTTTCTCACCCCCAGTTCCTGGCCCAGAGCTTTGTGTATAACGGTTGTTCAATAAATTGTTGTTGAACAGAATTTGAGATTTTTTTGAGGCTCAGAGTCCTTGAGGGTACTCTGTGAAGTCTACTCCAATTCTAAGAAAAACAGACTATGGTTTTAGTTGGAAGCAGCTTCCTGGAAAAGAGGAGACTTGAGTTGTGCTGTGAAGAGATGGGTGTACGGGGTTTGGACTGATCGAGAGAAGTGAGGGATATAATCAGACAGCATTGATGAGCAAAGTTAAGAAGTCTTATGTGGAGGACAATGCAGAAACAACACTAAGCAAATATCGTGTTTCTAATGTGGAGTAGTGGGAGATGAGTTAGGATAGGTACAATCAACTTATTACAAACTTCTAATGAGGTACTGGTGGATTTCAGGCTTATTTCCATAGGCAGAAGGAAGCACTTGAGATTCTTGAACAGAGAAATGACAGATTCAGAGCCATACTACAGGAAGAATAATCCAGCACAAGATATAAAACAAATTGAAGTGGGAAACAGATGGGAATCAGTGAGGCCACTAGGAAATTATTATGGCAGTTCAACAGGTGCCAGATGATGAGCTCTTGGACCAAAATGGCAGCAGTGTGAAAAAAAAGGAGAATTAATTTTTGAGCCATTAGAGGAAAAATTAAGAGATTGATTGCTTGTAGTGACACAGAAAGCAAAGAATTATGACATTCTTAGATAAAATAGCAGAAAGTTGGGGATACAATTAAAACATAAAAAGAGAAATTGGAAAAGAAGGATAGTTTGTGGGGCAACTGGTGACTTTGAAATCTTTGAATGTGAGATCTTGAAACTTCACAATACTTCTATTTACTAGGTGTGCTTACGAGGTACTATGTGAATTTGAGTGAGTGAATGAACAAATGAAATCTTAATGAAAGGGTTCATTAGGCATATGAAACCACACTACTGACTTATGGGGCAGACTGAGTCAGGGGCAGTAGTATAAATTAAGGAATTACATATGAGCTTAAAGTTGTGAAAAAAACACTGGAGTATGTGAAGTTCTGAAGGAAGAGGTGTGGGGAGAGAAAGGTAGAGGGCTCAGGTGTGAGCCTTGGGAGACTTCTATCTTAGAAGAGCCAATGAAAGCCAGTGAGTGTGTAAGGTCGGCCAGATACAGACTTGCTGCTCTGAGCCTAAATAGACTATATAACTCATTTGCATGCCTCTCAAATAGACCAGAGTTGTCTGAACCATCCAGAAGGCAAATTTCCAATCATGAAAAATATTTTTTACCCTATATGGCATATAAGTACCAAGAATATTTGAAAGCTTTTGTTGGTCAATTAGAGAAAAATGAGTATTCCAGTAGAAAAATGGACAGGTGGCATAAGGAAATTTCTTAAATAGAAAAATTTAAGAAACATGCAAGAGTGTTCAACTGCACTGGAAATAAAAGACAAAATAATATGATAGGACTTTATTGCTTAGCAAATTGGAAAATTTTTAATTAAAAAACAATCTCCAAAGTTGGCAAAGGTATGGGGAACAGGCACTTGGTAGAAAAATATACAAACCTTCTGGATGATGATTTGGCGATCATATTTGACCCAGTGATTTGGTTCAGTGTGTCCTTGAAACCTAGAAAATAATTGCTTGGCATAAATATGTAAATGTAAAGCATTCATTTCAGCTTTTCTTATTAGGTATACAAGGTATACCATAAACTCTTTCTAGCTGATCTTAATAATTATTAAAATTATTATATACATTCATTATTTTTAACTTTTATCCTGAGTATCTTGTATTGCCATTCTCATAATTCTAACTTATTTAATATGTTGTGCTCTTACACATTGTTTCCATCTGCTATTTCTACTGATTAATTTAATGGTGTTTAACTCTCCTCATTTACAGTTGCACTTCTCCACCTTCAAAATTCTCTATCAGCTTCAGATTTGCTGAGTATCATTTTGATGTGGTAGACTACCTGGTCTCTCCTTGATGTATCATGAACCTATCTTTTACGTTTCATCAGAGTGTCTTGCAATCCAAATGACTGCACACAAGTCAATCGTTTTTTGTTTTTTTTTTTTTTGAGAGAGAGAGCGTGAGCGAGCGTGAGAGCAATTGCGGGGGAGGGGTGGGGGTTGGGCAGAGGGAGAGGGAGAGAGGATCTCAAGCACACTCCATGCCCAGTGTGGAGCCCGACGTGGAGCTCAGTCTCATGACCCTGAGATCATGACCTGAGCTGAAATCAAGAGTCAGACTCTTAACTGACTGAGCCACTCGGGTGCCCCACAAGTCAATCATTTTTTAAGTCTTTAAACTGTTAAATCTTTGAAAAAGTAAACAGTGGTTCAGAAATGCATAAGACACTTTAAACTGTCAGAAATGCACTCACATTTGGTAAACCTTTTTATACTCTGGATTAAGTTAAAAATGGGTGACTTGTTTTATTTTACATGTTGTGGAAATTCTGAATCTAGTTTCTAAAAAAAAATAAAAATAGTAAGAAAATACATACTCAGTCGCTTGGACAACTCCTCAGCAACAGCAAATAAACCCATCAATTGCATGATCAATATTTATAGAGAAATTAGTTAATACTAACTGGTAACATTTTCATTTGCTGGAGTGGTCCCTCTTGACCCTTGGGAAGTTATTCTAATGTTTCCTACATAATAATAAACATAGATAGATAGATGCTAGATAGATGATGATAGATAGATAGATGATAGATGATAGATTAGATAGGTGGCAAATATTTGGAAACTTTGGGAGATTTATAAATTATAAATACAAAATAAAATATTTTACTTTTCTAACAAACAGAATGAAGTTATTAGGTATTGCCCGTTTGAACATTCTTTGACTATGTTATTGCCAAGAACCAGGAGTGAAATAGAAGCTCTATTATTAGTCACTAGACATGTGTGAACTGGTTAAGTGTCCAGATTCATTATAAGTTTATCCTGATATCTCACTACTGCCCATTTTTACTAAACTGGTTTTCTCTTCCTAGGGCAATGACATTTATTCAGCATATTGCTAAATGCTTCTTAAAAATACTGAGCAACACAACTTCATAAAAAATGTTTTCCATTCAACCTACCAATTGTAATTTGACTTCCCATCTCATGTAATTTTTCTACATGGAGAGGAAAAAGTACTGGAAGGAATGTGAACATGTACTTTTCTACAAATCTCATTTGAAGTGTGACCCTAACGTAGGGAAATGTATTGTTTCCCAGAGGTGTGCTGGGCAGAAAAAGATTGTAAAGCACTGATCTAATGTCACAAGAACAATTCACTGGACTGTCCTAGCCATTTATAGCCAATGACTACAAAGGCTGTAGGAGACACCATAAAGAACTTGTTACAGGCCCATTCTGCCTCTCTCATAGCGATGAAGGTAAAGATTTCCATTCCAGTTTACCATTTTATCTGTGAAATGACATGTTATTTCTGCTGTGCTTGTATAATGCTAATATTTCACTGAGGATTCAGGGTTGCAAATCCTAGAATTTTGTGTGGCCACAGACACTTCCTGGGATCTTCCCAAGAGAAATATACCCATAGAGGTCCGGGAAAGGCAAAGCACATTCTGTATCTCTGTAAAACTCTTGGCCCAAATTCTGATAGAGTTACTTTTTGAGTTAATCGGATACCTCTTTGCCTAAGCCCCCACCAAGGTGAACTCTGTCCCCTGCCCCTGCCCTAGTCCTATCCAGCCTTAGCTTCTGTACCATTCCAATCTCAAGACTGGGAGAAACAAATTCAAAGAGCTGCAAGGTAGAGAATGTCTTCTTAGGATCTAGCATATCTGTGTTTAACATATAAGCCCCAGGGGAGTGTCCTCACACACACACACACACACACACACACACACACACACAGGGAAAGGAGTCACGTACTGAGGTGTGGTCCTTTAATCTCCTGGCTATATGAAGAGCTCTAGTTCCTGGTACTTCTATTAATGGTTTTGGCTTTTGAAGTTAATCCAAAAAGGATGGGTAGAGGAAATGAAGAGGAAGAGGCCAATGTGTGATAACTGTTGAGAGACAAGATAGTGGCGATATAGCAGAGTGGTCAAGACAGCAGGTTCTGGTGCCAGACTGCCCGGATTAAAATCCTTTTCTGTCACTTTATAACTTAGTCAAGCTACTTAATGACTCTGTGTCTCTGTTTTCTCATCTGTGGAATGGGGATAATACTACATGGCTTATGAGAGTTAAATGACTTAATAGAGGCAAAGCACTTTTGCAATATATTATGTATTTAATAAACATTTGTTATCATTATCCCTACATATCATGTGGCCATTCTGCCATAACCCCACATGGTTGTGTTTCTAGGAAGTGGTCATCAATGCTCAAAAAAACAAATTTTATTCATGTAGTCATGGACTTGGGTAGACTTGTTTGTCCTAACCACATTCATAAACAACTGATTTTGAAATTAGGCAGCCAACATATTAAGTTATAATGGAAGGTATAATTGCCAGTGATCTAGAATATTTTGGTCTGATTGTTTGGTCAAGTTCTCTCCACGTAGAAAAATTACATGAGGCAGGAAGTCAAATTATAATCAGTAGGTTGAATGGAAAACATAAAATTAGATTACAAGAATATTATATGGGGCACTCAACACTGATGATCAAATGTACCCTACATCTCTCAGAGCAAATATATAGATTGGTAAGTCAAAGTACCATCTTTTTCAGACAGTACAGAAGACAAAGGGAAAACACTATTTGTTTGGCTGCTATTTTCTAGACTCCAAGCAGTCTGTCTCCTTTCCCATTAATGGGTTCCACTTTCAGAATATACTGCGAATACGTTAAAAGAGTTAGGTTTCCCGATTAATTAGTTGCAGGCATAGCCTGGACTTGTTTTTCTGTATTTACCTATTTTTTTTCTGGTTCAATTTGGAGGTTCCCAAATCTCACACAATTATAAATAGTCTCATAGAACAATGTTCTTAAATGTGATGTGCATAGGAAGCACCTGGGCATCGTGTTCAAATACAGAATCGGACGCAGTAGATCTGAGGTGGGGCCTGAGCTTCTGATTTTTAACAAGCTCCAGGTGATGTCAATGCTTTTGCCCTCGAATTTTTTTTTCTGGTTTTACTGTTAGAGAAAAATATAATCTCTAAGTTCTGGAAGTAGTATATGAAGTGGATAGGGGCAGTCATTTGCTGTTTTACACAGGGAACTTTCTTCTATTCTGTGTACCGACAGCGTAGGATTTCCCTGATCATTTCATACGGCTTTTGTTAGAATGTTTGTTATAGGGTGCTTTGTAAACTGAAGTTATATAAACTAAGTCATTACGTTTTAATAAATAAATCTTCCTAGCTATGTAGATTGTCCATGGAAGAAGAAACTGCACAGTAAAGCAATCCCTGTAACTTATAGCATCTGCCCTTGTATGTCGATATGGGCTCTCATTAGAGTCCACTGATGCCACTCCCAACGAGCACATATTTTTATTCTTGTTTCCAATTTCTGTGCAGGTGACTCCGTGTCCCTTTGAAGAAACTGCCAAAGTCTATTTTTTATACTTACCACAATTTCTAAGTCAGGTTTCAAATATCTGCTCAATATGTGGTGAAAATCTGTTCCACTATCCTTACTTGATGGAGATCATACGTGCTCTATACACATTATTTTTAAACATTGTTGTTGAATTATCATCCTAATAACTACTGTTTTTTGAGTTCCCAACATGTCTTTGTACCATGAATTATTATATACTTTGCATACATGTGTTTTTTGCTAATTATTGGAATAAACCTGGGAAGTGAGGATTTTGTATTGAGGTCAGATTCAAATAAACTGTAGTAAAATTACTCCCAAAATTTCAGTGGCTTAACAAAAAAATTTGTTACCCAGTCATGGAAAGACCAGTGCTCGTCAGGAAGGATTCTTCATCTTAGGAGGCCATCATCTTGATTTGTGCCTAGGTTTAATCTATAAAGGTGACTGAGTGATGATATGGAGAGGTGAATGTTATTGAAAGAAAAGTTTATTGCTATCGTAGTTCCCTTGAAAACAAGAGGCATGGCATACCACATAAGGCCACGTGGAGAAGTGCCATAGTTAGGTCAGGAGGCAGAAGCAGGAGCAAGGGGAAAGCATAGGCCCAGAGCCATTATTGTGTTTTCGGTGGGGAAGTAAGGCAGGGCAAGGGAATGGCTAGTTTGAATAATGCAGGTGGGTTCTGGGCTCTAAGGGTGGTGTCTCTAGTTTTTGTCTGGTAATTGGCCCAGGGGCAGGGGACAGACTGGCTTGGTATGTGAGAGTTAGATAAAGGGCAGGGGACAGACTGGCTTGGTATGTAAGAGTTAGATAAAGAAGGAGGTATGAACTTGGGATTGGTTGGAGGGTTTTTAATATGATTTTCATGCACTCAGGAAAGCTGAATTCCAGAGGGAATGTAAACAACTTTGGCAATTCGTTTGTCTGGATTAGTTTGATCAATAGATGCAACATAGACAAATATGGAAAACAACACATCTCAACACATGGCCTGAGTTTACCATATCAGAAAGAGAGAAAGGTCCAAAGGGGATGTTTTTAAAGGTCAGATCTCCTTGTCCACAGTCCAATTCTAATGGCTCCAAGCTCCCTGCTTGGAAGGATGAGATGGAATCTTTCTGTTGAGTAGGAAGAGGAGAATAAGATAGGATTTGAATATATTTATTGCCTCTGCCATATTATAATTACCCCTGATTTACAAAGGAGTAAACTGAGGTTCTGGTGGATTGTGATTTAGCCAAAGTAATCATCTTACAAATAGGAAAACCAGGGCTTGAATTCAGGGATTCCAAAGTCATCTTGCCCTGTATCACACAGTCTCTGAACTGAATATAATAATCCTGGCCATGAGAGAATAGGCTGGTGGATCATATTTTACATGATTATAATTGAGAGGGTACTGAAGTTATAATTATTGTGACGTCCATAACATAATTGAACTAAGAGTTTAGGAACCAGCTGAGTCTTATTCTGCCATTCAGAGCATTTACTACAAAGGAAAGTGCCTGACTTTTCAGTTGTATTATCAAATTTTGAAGATCAACAGCCAGGGGGATTAAATCAGCCTGGTAAATAACAGCAAAGGCCTTTAATTTTTCTCTGAAGAGAGAGATATAAAGAGCAAATCTTATCACTAGCAGGTACTTTCTGGTGAAGTAGACTATTGAGAGTCTGGCCCACCATCCCCAAGGTTCCCACACCACATTCTTGCCAGCGCTACCTTGATAACACAACTAGAGAGTCATCTTCAACATTGTTGATGGTGAGGTCAGGGAGGGTACAGTCCAACACACTAGTGCAGAAAGCCCCAGTTTTCACCACAGTGAGTTCCTGGAAACTATGTCATAAGGCAGACAGAAAGCATATGAAGTGGATTATATTTTGTCAAACAATGCCACACATCAGGTGAAGGTCGTTCTACTGATCAAGCACTAAATATCAATTAAGTTCACACATGATTAGACATTTTCTGAAAACAGGGGTATATGAATTTCTATTATAATTTAAAAATAGTAATGTCACATTCTAGATTTTATAAAACGAACCCAAATTAGAGGTCCCATTGAATCTGAAGAGGATTGCAATAGAGTATAAAGTGTGTAACACATAAATTATATTTCTACTGTTTTGTTATATTTGATCCAAAACAGTCTGCTAGTTTTAACAATTAGTGATTTTATTTCAACTTTATAATGTAAAGTTTCATTGAGATTATCTAGGGGACTCAAGTCTCTTTAAGAATCTAAGGAAGTGTGAGGTAAAATTTTATATATACCTTTTTTGCCTTCTATGAATATTAAGTATATTTTTTCAGAATCATCCCATGGATTTATTGAGTAGAAGAGGTATACTAGGGAAATGTGGGGCAGTCCACAATAGGGAAATGGCAAGGATTGACCCTGTACTTAAAGCCAGTCCAACAAATATCGACAAATTTCTCCCTTAGGTTTGGCAATAGTTTATTTCAGACAGTTGTTATTTCAATTAGTGCGTCTCATTTCCCAAATAAATCGTAACAGATGCCCTGCTAACTAAAATATTTCCATATTAAAATCTCATCTACTGGGGCACGTGGGTGGCTCAGTCGGTTAAGCATCTGCCTTTGGCTCAGGTCATGATCCCAGGGTCCTGGGATGGAGTCCCACGACGGGCTCCCTGCTCAGTGGGGAGCCTGCTTCTCCCTCTCCCTCTGCCACTCCCCCAGCTTGTGCTCTCTCTCTGACAAAAAAATAAAAATCTTTAAAAATAAAATAAAATAAAATCTCATCTACCAGTGACCCAGCAGTTCCACTCCTAGATATTTATGCAAGAGAAATGAGAACTTACATCTTTGCAAAAATGTGTTCATGAATGTTCATGTTAGCATTATTGATAATAGTCAACAGGTGGAAAAAACTCAAATGTCCACCAGCTGATAAATGGATAACAAAATGTGCCATATCCATACAATGGAATGTTATTTGACCATAAAAAGGAATGAAGTACTGATACCTGTTACAACATAAGCAAACCTTGAAGACATGCTAAGTGAAAGAAACCAGACACAAAGGACTGTGTATTATATGATTTCATTGAGATGAAACATTCAGAATGGACAAGTCTATAGAGACAGAAAGTAGATTAGTGATTGCCAGGGGCCGGGGACTGGTGTGGAAATGGAGGTAATGACTAAGGGATGTGGAGTTACTTTCTGGGGTGATGAAAATGTTCTCAAATTTATTGGAGTGATGGTTCCCCATTGGTGAGTTACTGAATTGCACATTTTTAATGAGTGAATTGTATGGTATGTGAATGATATCTCAGTAAAAATAATAACAAAATACTCCATCTGCCAGGCAATTCACCACTCCAAGAAGTGGTACAAAAATCCTTTTAAATATTATATGTTCTGATTTTAGTCTCAAAAATACGGCTTTTGTAACAACATTCTTGGCACTCTGATGTGGGGGAGGCAAAATAGATAATATAGTCCCAGCTCACATAGAGTTTAAAATATTGTTGAGAAGGTAAGTCTTATATCAAGGAACACTTAGAGAAATCCTGCTGGTTATCATCTTTATGACTTGGGGGTGGGGGCTGTTTTTGTTAGGTCAGAATTGTTTATCTTCCATGTGATGTACTTTTTGATATATTCATTCCACAGACATTTATAAGTGCCCGCTACATTCAGGATACTATGCTTATAAAGAAGGACCACTGTTTCATCTTCTATCTCTTCTCAAAATGCCATGAACCAGGGGGATAAAGATTAGGAATGCTGAGACCACCACCTTCGGAGGCATCATGGATGCTGGAAGGGGATCTGTAATGAGGCTCTGGGGACCCTGACACAGTTGAGCATAACTGTTCATTGGCTCTTTTGTCCTGAAAAAGCCATTTATCTTTAAACTATAGTTTGCTTCTTCTGTAAAATGAGGAGGCTGGATTCTCTCAGGTTCTTTCCAACTCTGTATCCTAGATACGTTGCAGAGGATGTTAATCTAGGTCATTTTAGAAAGCATTTTCCCCTTTGTGCTGCTTTTAAGGAAAGAAAATGAATACATTTTGAAAGAGAAACTCATTTTATAGTTTGTTTCATAAATAATGTACATTTGCAAGGGTGATATGAAACCCTAGTTTTATGGTCTAAGAGTTATTACCTCACCTCTTACATATGTGTAGGTACATCACACATGTAGCCGAAAAGTGCAACTTCTCTCTACTCCCAGGAGGTGTTAGGATTGTATCCTTTGCCTATTGTACTACATTTATTTACAATTTTAGGAAGAAGAACATTAATAATGAAACTTAAATAATCACCCATAATGTTACTGGTTTCCATTTACCCCATTATTGAGGACTCATTCATTTATCTCTTGCCATCTGTTGGCATTTGATCAAAAACCAAAAGATGCAAAAATGAGTCATGGTTTCGTGAGTCTTACTCTCTCTCTGTACCCTTTACCTTTATGGCTGTGAGTGAGAGAGAAGGTATGTCATACCCAAACCCACTGATAGCCAGTAATGGAGGAAATGAAGGGAACTCTACAAAGCCCAAGGCAAGAATAGGTGTTTGTTGTGGTGACGAGCTTGGAAAATGAAAGTTTGATGTTGTTTTTCTGTGATAATTATTTTGATCCTCCATTGTTATACTCCTTAGAGGAGGAAAAGCATGAAATCAAGTTTTGTATGGTACACATTCTCTGAGCTAATGAGCATTCTAGGTGCTTTTGTGAATGTCGAATTCTGGAGCCGTTGGGCAAAAACGTTAGTCTGGGCTAAATGTTCGTGTCCCTCAAAATCCGTATGGTGAAGTTATAAACCTCAGTGTGATAGCATTTGGAGGTGGGCCTTCGGGAAATAATTAGGTTTAGATTAGGTGAGGGCAGGACCCTCATGATGGAATTGGTGCCCTGAGAAGAAGAGGAAGAGAGATCTTACTCTCCATGTGCATGCATGCAAGAAAGGCCATATGAGCATACAGCAAGAAGCCTGCAATGAAGGAAGAGGGCCTTCACCAAGAACTCTATCTGCTGGGACCTTGATCTTTGACTTCCCAACCTCCAGAATTGTGGGAAATTAGTGTCTGTAGCTTGAACCGCCCAGCCTATGGTATTTTGTTATAGCAGCTGCTGAAGATTGTGTTTGCTCTTTGTGAATGAGCTGCTTTGGCATCTTCAATTCCCCAGGATATAGATTTGTAGTGAACAACATTACTTTCTGCCTCTGGGACTGGTATAACCATATTATCTCTCTTCTCACCGGATACTTGCTGTGCTGAAATAATCTGCTAGCAGTATAGCTAAGATAGACACCTTGTGTTGAATGGAACATACTTGGCGCAAAGGGGAAATCATGGAGCTTCTTCTCCTGTAAGGGTGGCTGCAACCTAGAACAACCAATAGGACTTCTCTTCTGGAACCAGGACCTAGTAGCTATTTTAGGTGGGGGAGCTGTCCCACAGCACATGTGAATAGTATTACAAAAGCATTTTTTAAATCTTGTATCATAGCTACCCAAATTTGGGAGGAAACCTAGCAGTCATGGATTGTAATCCTTTTAGATAAAGAGGCCCAAGAAGGTTAAGGGACTTCTCCAGGGTCTCACAAGCCATTAACAGAGTTAGGTTCAGTATCTTGATCTCAGGAAGTTCATTCTGGTGTTTTTTTTCCAGAGGATTATTTAGAGTAGATCAGATACTAGTTCCTCATATATGTGGTGTATGTTTGTTTTTATTTAAGAATTTGAAATACCGGGGCGCCTGGGTGGCTCAGTTGGTTAAGCGACTGCCTTTGGCTCAGGTCATGATCCTGGAGTCCCGGGATCAAGTCCCGCATCGGGCTCCCTGCTTGGCAGGGAGTCTGCTTCTCCCTCTGACCCTCCTCCCTCTCATGCTCTCTGTATCTCATTCTCTCTGTCTCAAATAAATAAATAAAATCTTTAAAAAAAAAAAGAATTTGAAATACCAATTTGTTATATTTTTATGTGAATATGTAATATCTCAAAGAAAATGAGTATTAGACGTACATATTCATTATTACTTGTACAGTTCTTTCCTTTTTTTTTTTTTTAAAGGAAATGTCTTTTTTTTTCTATTGTGGTAAGAACACCTAACGTGAGGTCTACCCTCTTAAATTCTTAAGTGTGTGGTACCGTTTTGTTAACCATAGTCACAGTGTTGCACAACAGAGCTCTAGGACCCACTCCTCCCATAGAACTGAAACTTTAGAACTGTTGAACAGCAATTCTCCATTTCTCTCTCCTCTAGCACCTGGCAACCATCATCCTACTCTCTGTTTCCGTGAGATTGACTATTGTAGATACTGCATTCATGTGGATTCAGGCAGTATTTATCTTTTTGTGACTGACTTATTTCAGGTAACACAATGTCCTTCGGGTTTACCCATGTTGTTGCATATGGCAACATTTCCTTCTTATTTAAAGGCTGATGAATATCCAATTGTATGTATACACCACACTTTCCTTCTACATTCATTTGTTCCTGTACTTTATGTTTTTTAATTTTCAAGTAAATTTCCCACATAGAACAAGAAACTGGGGTTTTTTAATTCTTCATTTTCCCCCTCACAATGGTGAACACAGTGTGCTGCACATGATTGTTACTTGATGTTTTTTCACTGTTTTGCTCTGTAAAACATAGTTAGGAAAGGTATTAACTATCCCTACTTAACCAGTTTTGAAATTAGGCAGAGACCTCTCTAGGTTTACCAACAATCTGCCTAAGTAGTCTTAGCTGAAGATTGGAAATGATAATATCCCTACCTCAGAGAATTATTATGTCAAATTCCAGATGGCCACAAGTTCTTTGTAACTTTTCCCATCAAGAGCTGGCATTTACTTCTCCCCTTGCATCTGGGCTGGGCTGTGACTGCTTTGATCAGTACAGTAAACTGGAAGTCAGCTCTGGACTTAGCTTTTAAGACTGGCACCTCCTCTCTTGGTCTCTTGGAGCCCTGAGCTTTCATGTAGAAAGTTCAACTACCCTGTGGAGACACCACATGAAGGCAGAACCTAGCCTTCCAGCCATCACTGCAAAGGCACCAGGCAAATGAGCAAGACTCTCTTAGCTCCTCTGACAAGTTCACCAGTTGAATATTACCAAGCCTCTGCCCAATCTCTTGACCTACATCACTGTGAAATAATTAAATGCTTTTTGTTTTAAGCCACTAAGTTTGGACAGTTAATTATGCTGCAATAGATAACTGAGTAGTTGTTACAAGAAGTCATTGAGTTTACACATAAGAAGCATGCAGAGCAGGGCCAGGTTAATAAGTGTTAGCCCCTCATCCCTCTCCCTGACCTTCTCTTTCTTTCTCTTCTTCTGCCTATGATGATTTTCTATAGTTTCTAAAATAGCTCAGCATCTGAGCAAGTCCCGAAGCTCTAGATCTCCAACATTCATTTTACCTTTGTGTCCCATGACACTGTGCAACACGTTTTGGAACGCATCAGTGACACTGCTTATTTCCTACCTTTTCACTTTCCTTATGTTATGTTATGTTATAACCTGAGGCAGTCACAAGCTGTTTGGGCACATGAGATTTCATTTTGCTGCCCTTCATTCTGCTCTTCATTCATTCATTCATTCATTCATCCATTCATTCATTCAAGACATATTTATTGGGCATTGACTCTGTATCAGGATCTGTGTTAGTTGCTGGGAAAGTAGGAATGAATAAGGGAGACCAACATCCTGTCCTCAGGGTGCATTTAGTTTTGTGAGGGCAACTTATTAATAAGTGAGCAGATAAAAATATTTCAGAGAAAAGGGCTGTGGAGGGAATAAATGCGGTGCTCTGAGAGGGAAAAGCAAAGAGCAGCTTTTTGCATAGGCAGGTCAGGGAGGGCCTACCCAAGATACAGCAGCTAGGCTGAGACCTGGAAGGATGAAAGGAACCTGTCGTCAGAAGGATGAAAGGAATCTGTCCTATCATTCCAGGCAGAGAGGAGCAGGTGCAAAGTCCCTGAGGATGGAAAGATCTGGAAAGGAAAGGAAACCTGAAGCCTGGTGTGAGATGAGGTGGGAGAGCTGGGTGGACACTGGATCACACAGGGCTTTGTGTACTCAATCTTGGCAGGAAGTTTGGGTTTTACTCTAGGTGAGGTGGGAGATGCTGCAAGAGTTTCAGCAAGGGGTGGCATAAGCTGATTAATATTTCAGAGAGATCAACCAGGATGACGTAGGGAGAATGGACTCACAAGGGGAAAAGGTGGAAGCAAGAGCATTTAGGAAGCCATTAGAAGTCTAAGCAGAAGATGAGGGTGGCTTCGTCTAGAGAAAAGGAGTGGATCTGAGGAGAGGTAGAGGGCTCTGAGTGATGGGGCAGAATGGCATAGAGATAGAGATGCAGGTTCTGGAATCAGGCTCCCTGGGCTCATCCTCCCAGTTTTAACACTTACAAATAATGGGACCTTTGGCAGCTTGACTTCATTGTCCTCAGTTTCTCTCTTTGTAAAATTAGACTAATGATATTTGCCTATAGAGACAGTGTAAGTACTAAATAGGCTTAATACTTATAAAGCACTTTATTTTTTTTAAGATTTATTTATTTGAGAGAGAGAGAGAGAGCAAGAGCAGACTCTTGTGCTGCTGAGTGCGAAGCCCTACATGGGGCCAATCTCACGACACCGAGACGGGGGCCTGAGCTGAAACCAAGAGTCAGATGCCCAACTGACTGCACCACCCAGGTGCCCCATAAAGCACTTTAGAATGTTCCTGGCACGTAGTAAGCTCTCAATAAGTGTTCTCTATTGTTAAATTTTCTAAGTGGTACCTGTAGGACTTGCTCATGAGTTGGATTTGTGGGGTGAAGGAGAAAAATGAAGCAAAGACTATGCCTTCCTTCAAATGGACTCTATAATTCCCAAGCTGAAATAATTTTCCATCTCTGTGCGGTATCCTGGTATTGTGGGTATTTTGGGTATGACATGATCTTATCTTACACCCAGCCTTATAGTTTATTTTATGTGTGTGTAACTGATTATTTTTTGTAAGCTTCTTGAAGACTGGAACCATGTCTAACTTACAGGGTCTAAGACAGCAATTCCTAAGTAGGACAGTAGAGGGGAAGGCCAATGAAAATCGTGTGGGGGTCTCCTACCAATTACAATCTTCCCCTGCCCCCCATCTGCCCAAAAGATTCTGAAACAATCACCAAAATGAGCCATTATTGCTGATGGGAACACATTTTATCCCTGAGGTGTTTTGGGACAGGAGAAGTGTTGGGAACCTGAGATGCTAAACAGTAATATTGCACATATGTTGCATTGAGAATGGCTGTGTTCTCTATGGTATTTCAAAATTATAAATATAGAATTATCTATATGAAATGATGATAATATTAACGGTGATAATACTTAGAAACAATGAAGAATAATGTCAAATAAGAAACCTAGTATAAAATAATATGCGTGCGACTACAATTATGTAAAATAGTAAGTGAGGATCAGAGGACAGAACTAAATAATTATCTTTTGGTTAAAGTTTTATTGGCTGTTTTTCTTACAAAGTTAATTAAAATTGAATCTCAGGGGGCACCTGGGTGGTTCCGTCTGCTAAGTGTCTGCCTTCAGCTCAGGTCATGATCCCAGGGTCCTGGGATTGAGTCTTGCATTGGGCTCCCTGCTCAGTGGGGAGTCTGCTTCTCTCCACCTTGCCTGTGTGTGCATGCTCTCTCTCTCTTGCTTAAATAAAATCTTTAAAATAAAATGAATCTCAGTATTCCTGAGTGCCTTCTGTATGGCATTAACATTTCAAATGCCTTGAGAAAACAGGATTCCTTTATCAAATAAGTTTGTGAATAGCTTCAGTGGAGATTTTCCCTCCCAGAAATACACAGAACATAAAATGCTGTGGGAAATAGTTTTTCACTTTGTATTTTTCAGTTTTCTTCCAACTATTTTAACCTCCAAAGGAACACCTATTAACAGTTCCCAGAACTTTTCCCACAGAGCAATCTTAGGAAAACACAGGTCCCAGGTCATCTCACTTCCCCAAGTGCAGATTGGGAACTCTCACCAGGAGCTACTCCCCGGGATCATGGGACAGGGAGCCTTGTATCATATATGATACTAAGACTTTATTATCTCTTTACTTTTCAATTACTTAAGAGGAATTAGATTTTCATATCTGATGACATTTCAACAGGTAGTTCTGTAAACACTTTTCTGTTTCAAGCTACTCAGTCAAATAATTAATATAAAAATCAGACTGGTGAATGCTAGAGGAAATTTTTCATTTAAATAAACCAACTTGTAATGGATTCATTTTTTTTTAAGATTTTATTCAGCTATTTGAGAGAGAGAGAGAGCACAACTGGGTGGGATGGGAGGAGGGCAGAGGGAGAGGGAGAAGCAGACTCCCTGCTGAGCAGGGAGCCCAAATTGGGGCTCTGGGCTCATGACCTGAGCCCAAGGCAGACGCTTAACCAACTGAGCCACCCAGGCGTCCCCTGAGATTAATTTTTAATGGGAGAATTATTTCTATCATGAAGACGGTCTCCTCTGATTTATTGATTTTAAAAAATAATTTTAAAACTGAGTAGACTGAATTTTCTTGGACATTTTAATGGGAAATTTTGACTTATGTCTGGAAGGTGAATTAGGGAGAGTGCAAGTGAAGACAGGATATTGGCAAGAAGTCTGGGGAATTGCTGGGGAAGCCATGGAAATTGCTGGTCCTTTCAGCTTTGTCAAATTTTGAAGTTGGCATAAATAGTGGTGATTCTGGTTTTATCCCTTTTTATTTTTTTCTCAAAATGTATTTGTTAAAATGAGATGATTAAATTATAATCTATGACAAACGCTCTTGCTCTTTTTATACACTGTCTGATTGAACCAGTTCATTACTTTGTGTCCTATAATGCATTAAAAATTTTAATTCAGTAAATAAGCAATAGTGCCTCATATTTGTTTTAAAAAGGCTGCACCTTTCCCATATGTTTTGGCCCTGTGTTTACTAATCTATAAACTACTTATATCATTTTAATTCTTGTTAATTTTTATGGCATGTTAGGAATATACTCGGGAAATAGAAATAAAAACTGAGTATGAACCATTTACTTTCTTCTACATTAGGAAGAGAGTCAAGTGCAGTTATTGAACCAGACCAAGGCAGCTTCTCCCTCCCCAATTCTCCCCTTCCCCCCACTATAGAACGGGAGCTCCAGGAAGGAAGGATCATCTGTCATGTTCATTTACTATGTGCTAGGGACACAGCTGGTATTTAGTAAATAGTAATGGGAAGGAGGAAGAAAAGTAGACAGGCAGGAAGGACGGGAAGAAGGGAGGGAGGATGATTTTGTATTTCTCAGAAATGTCCTGATAATAAACAGCATTATCCTTTAACTTATTTATCATTTAGCAATAGAAAATATGTAATAGTTCTCATTGTCTTACTTCCTTGATCAAGTCACATGAATTCACTGATGCTATTTTATGAGGTCTGTGAGGCGGTTCTCTGTGTTCCATCTAGTCTTAAATGATGCTGTGATCCGAAAGATACACTCCATGCAGAACTTCAGTCCAAACTCAGCTAGAGATTATGATTGATATATATCTCACAGAGATTTATACAATATATATAAAATATATATATAAAATTCTGTCTCCCTTTACTTCCCAGCACAAACATGAGTGCCCCTTATTGGTCCCCCCACCCCTTGCATGAATGCATGCATGCTCACACTTACACACTCATTCCTGCCTTGGAGTCTTTGCTCAGGATGTTTCCCCTCCTAACATACCCTCTCCTTTCCTCTCCTCTCATCTACACCCTTCCCACCCTTCAAAGCTCTGCTTAAGTCCTATTTGAAGTCATAAAATCATAAAGCTGCTCTCTGTACTTCATCATTGCTTTTTATTTTCGCCTCCCGAGTCATTCCAGGGAGCCCCCCCTGCAGACCCTTCAGTGCAGGCAGTGTGCTCCCTTGTCTGCCCTGTGGGCACTGTGTCCCTGCCTACTTCTGGTGACATTCTCAAACCTTGGACAGGTCCCTGGCTGTCCCCTGGGGCAATCCCCCCTGCCTGAAGCTGACGTGGTTTGAACTCCTACGCAAAGCTCCTCTTCTGCCCTACTTCTGGATTTTACTGTAACTCGCTTAGCAGTGGAGCTGCTGAAGGTGCAGAAAGGCCCTGTGGGTTTGCTTTTGATAATGTTCAAATTGTTTCCAAAAATGTTCAGCATTTCCTGCCCTTGTTGATAGGCTCCTGGCGCTCTTTTCTTTCTTTCATTTTTTTTCTCTCATTCTTTTGTTCTTTCTTTGGTCCTTGCCTTCTAGGGCACCATCCCCTCATTTTTTATTGTCCATTTTGATTATTCACACTCCATTTTTTTTCAGTGTTTCTCATCAGCACAATGTCACTTTCCCCATTCCATTTCTTTGCTGCCTCACCCCTCCCCCAAATACCAAGACCTCCCCTTCCTTTTGTCATCACTGTCACATTTTCCCCCTGGCATCCAGTTATTATTTAAGTAACAAGTGACTTCTATTATTTAAGTAACAAGGTTTTTAGGGAGAAAGTTTCCAAGTCATTTAGTGGATGTTTTGATATCAGACTGATCTCTGTTCAAATGTGACTTCTGACCCTGGTTGTTTGACCTTCGGTGAATTACTTCAACTGTTTTGAATCTCAGTTTTATCCTCTTTTAAAGAGGGATGATGAATTCCAACTTCCACATACTGTGAGGTTCAGTGACGTGATTTATGGACAGTGCTTGACGTCACAATAAATACTATTCCTCTTCCATTTCTATGTCTTACCTTTTCATGAGGAAGCTATTCCATTTTTGCTAGGATTTGTTAACCTTCCTTTTCGTTCATTTATCCAGTAAGTATTTGAGCACCGAGCACACCATGCGCACTGAGGTAGCATTGGAAATACAGTAATAAAATGTGCTAGAGGGACGCCAGAGTGGCTCAATCGGTTAAGCATCTGCCTTTGGCTGAGGTCATGATCCCAGAGTCTTGGGATCGAGTCCCACATCAGGCTCTCTCTCAGTGGGGAGTCTGCTTGTCCCTCTCCCTCTGCTCCTCCCCCCACACTCGTGCTCTCTGGCATGCACAATCTCAAGTAAATAAATAAAATCTTTAAAACAAAACAAAATGCACTAGACAATGTCACTGCCATCAGAGGGTTTATAGTCTAGTGGGAGATTCAGAGGAGTAAGCTGGCATCTCATGTTCCATTTTTCTCCCGTTCCCTAAGGAAAAGCACAGTGAGCACGTGCTTCCAATGTGTCAGATACTTTGCTTCATGTTAGTGTCCCCAGCAAGGACCCCTTACCTCAGGGAGCTGCAGCTTCAAAACTGGTTTATGTGTCAGACTGAATGATAATTCAGAGAAAGACCTGACTATTTACAGAGGGGGTGCGGGGAAGAAGTGGGGTGTTAGGGAGCACTTCACTGAGGTGGGCCAAGGGAGTTAGAGGAGAGTTCCAGAAGAAGCCACATAGCTGAAAAATGACAGTATGAAATTATACGACTCCTCTCAGCAATTAGAGAGCTGCATGGGCCTTAGTTCTACTTGGGTATAAGCAGCACGGGAGGAAATGGTAGGAAATGTGCTGGATGGTCATGGAGGGCCTTGAATGCCATGTCTGAGAGTTTAATTCGTTTTTTTCTTTCCTCCTTTATTTATGTATTTATGTATTTATGTATTTATGTATTTATTTATTTATTTATTTAATTTGATGTAGTGTTCCACGATTCATTGTTTGCATATAACACCCAGTCCTCCATTCAGTACGTGCCCTCTTTAATACCCATCACCAGGCTAACCCATCCCCCCACCCCCCTCCCCTCTAGAACCCTCAGTTTGTTTCTCAGAGTTTGTTTTTTGAAAGTGCAAGAAAGCCAGTGAAGCAAACACAGAAATATATTTGAGAACTCTAACTGCTGGTTCTGTGAAGGAGTGAAAGGAAGAGTTGGGATGCAGAGGGCCCAGCAACTAGAATGCCCTCTGCCTTTAACAAAGGAGGAAAGGAAGGCAGAGAGAGGTTAAGGAGCATGTACAAGGTCATAAAGAAGTAGAGCTGGCATGGAGACCTTGGTAGTCTGACTCCAGAACCTACATTCTAGCATGATGTGATCGGCTGTCTAATTCGGTAGGTCCCATCTGCATCTCTATTGAGTTCCCAGGGGTTGTAGAAATTATAGGAGCTCAGAATACAGTGGAATCACAGGGCATTGGAGGGCTCAAGAATGGAGAGCAATATGGGTAGTAAAAACATGCCCTGATGCAAAAGTTGTCCGTGACTCAGGGTCAAGGTGTCTCAGTTTCTGTAGCCTTGTAGATTGCTGTAGGACACATGGATACTGAGGGCAGCTGAGGGACAAGTTCATCAGGAAATTCCTGAGATATAAGTGAGAAAACTATTCCAGGCAGGGAGGAGATGTGAGCAGGGTTTGGTTGTGGGAATGTGCTGGGAAATGAAGGACTTAGACAGAGAAAAGTGTTTGTTTTGGGAAGATGTGGAAGATAAGAGACAACACAGATTCAAGACAGATGCTAGAGGGTCTTGAGTGTCCAGTTATTGAGCTTTGGGTCTCATTGCATAGGGAATTGAAACTTTAATGGAACTGGTTTATTCATCTGAAGGTGGTTATGAATTATCAGAGAAAGGAGATACATCAAAAGGAGAATGCAGCCCCCCACCCTCATTGAGCAGAAGACAAGCTCAAAGCACTTTCCTTGGACCCTCACATATAACAGCTCCAGCTGGCGCCTTCTTCCTCCTTTTAGATTTACTTCTCAATTTTATTCTCTAACCTTTTTTTTTTAATGCAATTCCTTTGTTAGTCTTGCATTTTGGTTAATTTGTAAGTCAATTTCCCCCCACCTTTTAAATATCTTACTTCACCTATGGAAAATGGAGTATTTTTAATCTTCATCTTTTATATCTCCTCCTTTTTACATTTTAAGTCTATTTCATTCCATTGTAGCCTCTAATTTACTTAAAAGACATATTTTAATTTTTTTAAATCAACTTAAGTTTACTTATTAACTACTGTCACCTTTAATCCTTATCTTGTTACATTTATTTTTGTTTGCAGGTTCAGACTTTATTTTCCAACTTTAATCCTTTTTCTCATTTTAAGTTTTAGCCATTTTCATCAGATTTTTGAGATTCTTATTTCTCTCACTGTTGTCCTCATATTCCCTTTCTCTTTTCTAAGTCATACTATGTGTAGAGCATCTGTGATGTCCTAGAAATTGTAGTTCACTGACATCTATTGTTCTTTCCTTATATGAGTAAATACAAGTCTGAACAGTCGAAGTCTTCTGATATGCACAGTTTTATGTGTTATGAAGAAAAATAAAGTAAGAAAACAAGGATAGTGAGGAGAGAGACAGCCTGCCTAAGAGGTGATATTTAAATAGAGGCCTGAATACAGTAATAGAACCATCCACATAGGTATCTAGTGTAAGAACCTTTGAGGTAAATTAAATAGTATGTGTCAAGGCCTGGAGATAAATGCAACGAGACCCGGAGATAACTGCAACGAGACCTGGAGATAACTGCAACGAGACAGTAACTGGGGGTTGAAGATAAGGAAAGTAGTATTTGTAAAGTCTGAAAGGAATGGTGGGATATGTTCTTGTAAGGACTTTGGAACTTTAGGAGATTGAGAAACCATAAGGGGTTCTAAGTTAGAGAAGGGATACACTCTGATTTACAGATCACTTTGGTTGATTTTTTGAAAATAGACTAGAGAAAAACAAGGGAAGAAGGGGGCTGTTATAATAATGTGGGCAAGATATCAGTGTGCAGCTGGGCCAGGGTGGAGGTGAGAAATAGCAAGATTCCTGATCCATGTAAAAGTTTGAGAGGACAGAATTTGATGATACACTGAATGCATGATATGTGGGAGAAATTAAGGATGACTAAGATTTTTGGCCTGAGGAACCAGAAAGATACAATTGCTCTATTCTGGGATGGGGAAGACTGTGAGAGAGGCAGGCTAGGCACACATGTGGGGTTTTAGGTTTGATCACACTGGTTTGCAACACTTGATAGACATCCAAATTGAGATATCAAGTAAGTGACTACAGAGTGAGTCTGGAGTTTAGCAATTAGTTTCCATTGAAAATATAAATTTGTATTTGTGCATCATTAGCATAGGGTGGTATTTAAAACTGTGACAGTGGGTGAGATCACCTAAGGCAGTGCTTTTCAAACTTTATGGACCATCAGCTACAGTTAAGACATGCATGGCACATTATAATGTGGTAAACACACACACACACACATACACACTTGCACACTGATCCAAAAGTTACATGAAACAGGGGCACCTGGGTGGCTCAGTCTGCTGAGCATCTTACTCTTGAACTCAGCTCAGGTCTTGATTTCAGGATTTTGAGTTCAAGCCCCACTTTGACTTGTATTTTACTCAACCAACTTCACCACCTAGGTGCCCCAATAAAGAAAATCTTAAAAAAAAAAAAAAGCCCTTTTTATGAATCTCCTTGAAGATGAAATGTGTCGCAAGAGTTTAAGAGCAGTAACTTAAATGACAAAAGACTCAAAAAAGGACATGGTTAAATATCTGATGAGAGGTTACAATATAGCTGGCAATCTGGTTATTTCTGTGACACACAGCACTTCGATAATCAGACTATCAAGTGACGTCCTCATACCGAAACTTATTAAACCTTAGGAATTGAAAAAGAAAAAAGAAAAAAAAACAACAACCCAAAAAAACCCAAACCTTAGGAATTGCATATAATCTCTAGAATAGTTATAGCATTTACCCAAACATAACCTAAGACTTACTGTTTAGCAAAATGCCTCCAGAGTCACTTAACATACCAAATAAAAAGACCTAATTAGTCAAAGAGACTTCATTTACAATTTAAACCCTGGGGGAGTTTGTTAAAAAAAAAAAAAACAACTCAAAGTTATAAGGCACATGCCTAAATAGGATTACAGATCATTAAAAAACTTAAGATTTAATTATTTATCTAACCAAGCTGGCAGTAAGAGAGTCCAAAGGCAAATAAGTAGAGTTATAAAGTTGTTAGCAAAACTTAGCTCCTTCAATATTGAGAAGTTTTAACTAAGTAAGCAAAGATCTGATAAAAACAAAAGTTTTGGTTTTCTGGGCAGACAAAAGAGGAAAAAGAAAACACCTTTGTTTGCATTTTCTTATCAAGAGCAGATCAACCATCCAAGAAAACTTTGTCTTTTGAACAGAGAGAAAAGCAGAATTTCCATCTTCTATCAGTGTCCTTTTAAAATCCATTCATTTCAACCCCAGTCCTGATTGAGGAGTGAGCAGAAGTGTAGCTGAGGACAAAGCACAAGCTGACATCCCACAACTCCCCCCCCGCCCCCCGCCAAAACACACACACTCCTGGGTAGAATCCGTGTGATATTACTCCAGGAAACTTGCAACTATCTTTTTTTAATTTTTTATTATTATTATTATTATTTTTTATTGTTATGTTAATCCCCATACATTACATCATTAGTTTTAGATATAGTGTTCCATGATTCATTGTTTGTGCATAACACCCAGTGCTCCATGCAGAATGTGCCCTCCTCAATACCCATC